>NC_059433.1:64636132-64936132 GCF_021028975.2 Sphaerodactylus townsendi
CCCTCTGAAGCAGCTATTTTCAGCAGGAAAACTGATCTTGGATGCCTGGAAATCAATTGTAGCAGCAGGATATCCCCAGGTGATACATACATTTATGTATGTATGTATGTATGTATGTATGTATGTATGTATGTATGTATGTATTTATTTATTTATTTATTTATTTATTTATTTATTTATTTATTTATTTATATTTTAGCTTTATAGGCCGCCTCTTCCCCGGAGGGCTCGAGGCGGCTCACAACATGGCTGTTCTCCAACAGCAGCTCAAGCGCCCTAAAACTTAACCATATTAAAAACTCCAGCAGCAGCTACACACAGTTTAAAACAGTCCAAACAGTTTCAAACAGTTCAAAACAGGCGCCCGGTCCTAAGGCTAAAAAGAAAGGAAAAGAAGAGAAAGATAAGAAGAAGAAAGGGAGGGAACAGGCGGGCCCAGATGGAATCGCATGTACCTATTCATCCATGTACCTCCCCTTCCCTTGCATGCCACCCCTCCCCTCCCTCTCCCTCTACTAGGGTGGCCCAGATGCCGGGCCCCCTCCTCCTCCCTTGCATGCCACCCTCTCCCTCCCTCCCCTCCCTTCCCTCCCCTTGCATGCTACAGCTCCCTCCCCTCCCCTCCCTCCCTCCCTCCCCTCCCCTTGCATGCCACCACTCCATCCCGTCCCCTCCCTCCCTTGCATGCCGCCCTCTCCCTCCCTC
Organism: Sphaerodactylus townsendi; assembly: GCF_021028975.2. NCBI lineage: Eukaryota > Metazoa > Chordata > Lepidosauria > Squamata > Sphaerodactylidae > Sphaerodactylus > Sphaerodactylus townsendi. The sequence continues at coordinate 64,636,838 of NC_059433.1, forward strand.
CCTCCCTCCATCCCTCTCTCCCCTCTCTCCCCTCCCCTCCCTCCCCTTCCCTTCCATGCCACCCTCTCCCTCCCTCCTGTAGGGTGGGTGGGCCATGTCTAGATGCCGGGACGCTCCCCCTCCAAATTAGATCCTGTTTATATAATCCCTTGAGCCAATGAGAACCGACCAGCTTAAAATGCCTGCTGGACCAAGTCACTTTGGGTTTTCCCGAACCTGCGCATGCCCCCAAATGCTGCTGATTCAAACTGATCAGCAGCCAGTAGCTCCACTGAGGACTACGTAGCTGAGCACCAAAGGGTTGGGTTTTATTGAAACACAGCGTCCACTGATGACTGATTTATATGATTTGTAAGTAATTTAATGAGTGATTTACTTGTCTCTTTAAACAATTTGCCTGCTCAGCAGGGCACTTACTCAGGAAGGATGGGGCGGGAATAGAACTCAGTTGGGCTGCGGGCGAGAACATTCATGCCCGTAGTGCTGTGCTGCTTGTAAGGAATCCACTGAAACCATAGTGATGAAAAGGTCAATGGGCTATCAGGCTGATCTTTGGAAAAGTCAGGTCTCTTCTTGCGACCAGCGAACGGAAGAAGAAGAAGAAAAGCTTGGATTTATACCTGCCTTTCTCTCCTGCAAGAAGATTCGAAGGAGTTCACAGACTTTTTTCCCCTTCCTCTCTCCACAACAAACACTTTGTGAAGCTGACGTGTCTGAGAGAGTTCTGAAGAACTGTGACTGGCCCAATGTCACCCAGCTCAGCTGGGGAACAAATCTGGTTCACCAGGCTAGGCCCCTTCCGCACATGCAGAATAATGCACTAGCAATCCACTTTCAATGCACTTTGCAGCTGGATTTTACTGTGCGGAATAGCAAAATCCACTTGCAAACAATTGTGAAAGTGGATTGAAAGTGCAATATTCTGCATGTGCGGAAGGAGTCTTTGGCCCTTTCCCCACTTACCTTTGTCCGAGGGTTGCTGCGCACAATTCCCAGAGTGCGCAATTCCTGGCGCGCGCGCAATTCCTGGTGCACGCCACGGCTTCTGTGCAGGATCATCAAAAGGCGCCATTTCAAAAGGCTCCAGGAATTACAAGCGCTGAGGGGGAGCGAGAGAGGCAGCGTTGGGGCGGCTGCGTTCTCGCCGCCCCTGAAGTGGGGAGTGCAGCTAGACCCCACGCTACTTGAGGAGAGTAGCGCGGGGCTTAAGGTAAGTGGGGAAAGGGTCTTTGTCTACCACTCACGTGGAGAAGTGGGGAATCAAACCCAGTTCTCCAGATTAGAGTGCACCTGCTCTTAACCACTATGCCACTGCTGGTCCAAGGATATTTCATTCCTCCAAAAAAGGGAACTTGGACCCCGAGAAGTTTTATACGCCGCAAATCTTGTTGGTCTCCGTGGTGCTACTGGACTCAAATCTAGCTGCTCACTCCTCTGGTCATGGGAAAGATTTTCTGCACAATAACAGCATGAAATATGAGACAGGTGCATAACAAGTACCTGAGATACTTCCACCCATCTTCCACCCACCATCGGACAAGCACAAGTTATCCCGTCTCCGGCTACCGATAAAATGGGAGGCAGTCATTATTTCTAATTACATGGGGATAACGGCGGAACACAGTTTTTCCATTAGTTCTAGGTTGAAGGCCTGATTTCTGAGCGCAGAGCATTAATTTTCCTCTAAGTGATGTTTGTGGAGACAGAAGATTGGTTCTGCTTGATTTACGACGTCAGCGGTTTTTGGAAGCCGCTGTATCTCATGCTGCCTCTCTCTTGAACACACACACAAAGACACACACACACACAGAGACACACACAGACACACACACACTCATAATGTTGTGAAGAACCACCTTTTTTATCATGAGGCATCTGGATGATGAATACAAACACAGGACCTTTATTATTCACGGAGAGCATCCTTCCCAATAGCGAAAGTTCTTTGGTGATGAATGGGAATGGGAGCTCCAAATCTGGGTTTCTGCTTAATCATTCAGGGACTCCTTTATATCTAATTTATTTTTCATACCTCAGGGGGTGCTTTGGAAGGATGAGCTGAGCTCCCTTTCCTTGTTACGAAGTAGAAAAAGTAAGGAAAAACTTCACTTTTTTTGACAACTAAGCCAGTGGTAGGATTCCAAAATTTTAGTAACAGGTTCCCATGGTGGTGGGATTCAAACAGTGGCGTAGCGCCAATGGGGCTGGGCGGGGCACGACGGGGGCGTGCCCAGACATTCTGGGGGTGGGGCATTGACAATTTCTCTCTTACTGTAAAAAACTCTTGCTGTAAAAAAAAAAGTTCCTAATTTCCAGCTGGTATCTTTCTGTCCATAATTTAAACTCGTTCTAGCAAGTCCTATCGTCTACTGCCAACAGAAACAACTACTTCTCCTCTAATTGACTGCCTGTCAAATACTGAATACTTTCAAATACTTAATTTTGTTTCTAGAAATCAAAAGAAGGATATTTTCCTTGAACAAGGAACTTTACCATGTTTCTAAAACATGTTTTAAAAACAGCCCAACAGGGAGAATTATCCCGTTTTCTACCTTCGCTAACCAGCCACATAGGAAACAACAGGACTTGATGATTTTTGGACCTAATGGAATTTCTAACGGAAAAGCAGACCCAATTAGCAACCCCCTCTCGGCACACACAAATAATTAGTAACCCACTCTCGGGAACTGGTGAGACTCTGCTGGATCCCACCTCTGAACTAAGCCTCTTCAAGAAGGAAAGTATGTGTGGAAATGAAGTGTGCGTTGAATCCTCTTTGCAGGAGGGAATTTGGAGGATCTGACCTAAAAAACCCCCAAATGGGCTGGGACCAACATACCCAAGAGACTGACTCTCCCATTATGTCCCTTGACATAAATTTCATCCAGTGAAAACTTCCTTGTGGTCCTTGGCCTGAAGGAAGTCCGTCTGACCACAGCCACGGCCAGGGCCTTTTCAGTCCTGGCCCCAGCCTGGTGAAATGCTCTATTCAATTAGTTCAGGGTTCTGGGGGGTTTAATGCAATTCAATAGGGCCTATAAGACCGAGCTGTTCCACCAGGCATATGGTTGAATCATAGAGTTGGAAGAGACCACAAGGGTTTACCATCCTGGCCTCCTTCCCGCTCCATCCCTCTATTTTTTTCCATTCCCATTCATCCAGATAATTTGTTCTGTTTAATTTGCCCTCCTTGAAGATCTAGTGGGGCTCAGGATATTTTTGCCATCTTGGTTTAGTTGACAGATATAGAATTTTAATAGGTTTTAACTGATTGTCAGACATTATAATCATTGTATTGGATATTTCCTGTCGAAAATGGCCCGGAGCCCAAGAGGGGAGGGGTGATCTAGAAATGTAATTAGGTAATTAGGTAGGAGCAGCAGTGGCGTAGTGGCTAAGAGCAGTGGCAAAGAGCAGGTGCACTCTGATCTGGAGGAACCGGGTTTGATTCCCAGCTCTGCCACTTGAGTTGTGGAGGCTTATCTGAGGAATTCAGATTGGCCTGCGCACTCCCACACACGCCAGCTGGGTGACCTTGGGCTAGTCACAGCTTCTCGGAGCTCTCTCAGCCCCACCCACCTCACAGGGTGTTTGTTGTGAGGGGGGAAGGGCAAGGAGATTGTAAGCCCCTTTGAGTCTCCTACAGGAGAGAAAGGGGGGATATAAATCCAAACTCCTCCTCCTCCTCCTCCTCCTCCTCTTCTTCTTCTTCTTCTTCTTCTTCTTCTTCTTCTTCTTCTTCTTCTTCTTCTTCTTCTAAAAAATAAATTCTTAAAAGAATCCATGTAGTTCTTATGGAGGTAAATAAATGTTTGAAAATGTCTTGCTACTGTGAAGTAGATGTGAGGAGATAAAACTAAAACAGCTAAATAGAAGGGTAAATGTCACCCAGTAAATCACAGGAGAAAAAGAAGTGGGGAATAATAAAGATATATGCAATGCAGGTTTCCACCCATATACTAGCAATTGGTGAGAAGTGAGCAATATGGACACTTCAGACTTTCCAGTGCTGTGATGTCACTTCCAGTGTCAGCGTGCAAATGATACCAGTGTGACCCTCTAGGACAGTGGTAGCGAACCTATGGCACGGGTGCCAGAGGTGGCACTCAGAGCCCTCTCTGTGGGCACCTGCGCACAGAGTGCATCATGTGTGTGTGGGTGGGAAGCACTGTTAAACCCCACTGATTTTCATGGGAAGAACTAAAGTGCGATCCTTTACCTGGGAGTAAGCTCGGTTGCTGGCAATGGGGCTTGCTTCTGAGTAAACCCTCCTAAGGTCGTGATTCACCCTTTGGAAGAGTTGCACGGTTGCTTCAAAGCAAAGCCACCGACTGCCACCCAGCTTATTTCTGAGTAACGCATGCCTCGGAGCCAACCATTTTTTCAAAACGAAAACCTCAGTATTCAGGTTAAATTGCCAGATTGGCACTTTGCGACAAATACGTTGGTTTTGGGTTGCAATTTGGGCACTCAGTCTCGGAAAGGTTTGCCATCACTGCTCTAGGATTCAATCAAGACTCTCTGGTTTTGTCTATTCCCCTCCCCTTCACCTGGCAGCCCTATTAAAATAAAATAAAGAAGACAGGATGGGCCCAATCCTCTGAAAGCCGGCTTTGACCAAGTTTTAGGTGAAACAATGGAACTGACGAGATTCATATTCATCTCAAAATAATGGCTACAAAATGACGTGTATACAGTTAAGTTCAGTAGTGTCTAGTCCAGTGATGGCAAACCTTTTCGAGACCGAGTGCCCAAATTGCAACCCAAAACCCACTTATTTATCGCAAAGTGCCAACACGGCAATTTAACCTGAATACTGAGGTTTCAGTTTGGAAAAAATGTTTGGCTCCGAGGCATGTGTGACTCAGGAGTAAGCTTGGCGGTAGTCGGTGGCTTTGCTTTGAAGCAACCGTGCAACTCTTCCAACGGGTAAATCAGAACCCTTGGAGGGTTTACTCAGAAGCAAGCCCCATTGCCAGCAACTGAAGCTTTACTCCCAGGTAAAGAATCAGCAGCTTTAGTTCTTCGCATGAAAATCAGTGAGGTTTAACAGCATTTAACAGGGTTACCTACACTGCTTCCCCAAAACTAGGTCTTAGGTTTAATGTTAATAATTGAGCTCCAGCAGGCCCAGGAGCCAGCCTATAGATGTGGGTGTGTGTGGGGGAGGTGGAACTGGTTTGGCTGCATGCGTCCACAGAGAGGGCTCTGAGTGCCACCTCTGGCACCCGTGCCGTAGGTTCGCCACCACTGGTCTGGTCCAAGTTATATTATGCACATGAATGAAATTATAAGGACTATCCTTCAACTGGATGGACACCGTACCGGAACTCTGCAGCAAATGGTTCTACTGTGCATGGATCACATTTCATTTCCCTCTTGGAAGAGGAAGTTGGACTTGGCATGCCCTGAGTGGCACGAAGGCAGCTGGAGAAAGTAGCGATGGGGACCTTAAACAATTATCTTTCCTCGGTCACCTGCGCAGGTTTGCTTTAATTATTTGCTGTCACTATCCAGATTCCAAAACCCAGTTTGTTGAAAACGGCTTCTGGCATTGCCCGTTCTCCCCTCCCCGGGGCTGCATTTTGACAGACTCTCTGCCAGAGAATTCACACTGCCGAGTCGTCAAATCGTGTCGCAAAAAGTCTTTAAACACCTGCCTGACTTCTTAAGCTCCCGGAGGCTCCAGCGGCCCTGGGTATTATTAGCTCCGGCCTGTGGGAATTGGGGTCACCAGAAGGAGCCAGGTGTACTAATTGCCAAGGAAACCTCGCTATCTGTAGCCTGTCCCGTAAATCCACCAGGGTATTGAGATATTGACATTGCTATCAGGAAATGAAAGCCCCCCGGGGAGATAAAAGCAGAAGTGGCCGATCTCAATGGCAAAATCCATGAGACCGTATATTAAACTCCGGGGCGACCGACTGTGCGGAATGCAGAGTGTAATGGAGGTTAAAAAGAGGATCGAAGGCTGCGGTATGCAAAGCCAGCACTGGAGGAGAAAGGAGAGAGCCTGAAGTCACCTCTCTCCTGTGTGCCGTGCTGTGATAACCTCCCCTTTTGCTACAGGAAACCTATCGAGGTTTTGCTTCTCCAAGGCTGCTGGATTGCTTCTCTCAGTTTCTCACAGTAGAATCGCCACCTCTAGGTGGGGTCTGGACAGCTCCTGGAATTGCAACTGATCTCCAGATTACAGACAGCAGATCCCCGCAAGAAAATGGCTGCTTTGGAGGGCGGGCTCTATGGTATTATGCGCCACTGAAGTCCCTCCCCTTCCCAAGCCACACCCTCCTCCGGCTCCACCCCCATTTCAGTGTGTGCTTAATGTCTGGGGCAGTGGTGGGATCCAAAAATTTTTAGTAACAGGTTCCCATGGTGGTGGGATTCAAACAGTGGCGTAGCGCCAATGGGGCTGGGTGGGGCACGACAGGAGAGTGGCCGGGCATTCTGGGGGTGGGGCGTTAATAATTTCTCTGTTACTGTAAAAAACTCTTACTGTTAAAAAAAAGTTCCTAATTTCCAGCTGGTATCTTTCTGTCCATAATTTAAACTCATTATAGCAAGTCCTATCGTCTACTGCCAACAGAAACAACGACTTCTCCTCTAATCGACTGCCTGTCAAATACTTAATACTTTCAAATACTTAAAGTTGTTTCTAGAAATCAAAAGAAGGATACTTTCCTTAAACAAGGAACTTTACCGTATTTCTAAAACACATTTTTAAAACAGCCCGACAGGGAGAATTATCCCGTTTTCTACCTTCGCTAACCAGCCACATCGGAAACAACAGGACTTCATGATTTTTGGACCTAATGGAATTTCTAATGGAAAAGCAGACCCAGTTAGTAACCCCCTCTCGGCACACACAAATAATTAGTAACCCACTCTTGGGAACTGGTGAGAACCTGCTGGATCCCACCTCTGGTCCGGGGCCTCTCTGGGTTACTGAATCTCCCCTTCCATGTTTCCTTTCTCGTTGTGCTTGCAATGCAGATAACAGTGGCATCTCTGGGCCTCTCCGTGAAGGGAGGGGTAGCCAGACGGCTCTCTAACTTTCCCCAGACCTTGGGAAGGGACTTTTGTTTTCCCACTCTTCTTTTCCTGCTTTCATTTTACGTAGATGGGGGCAGGGGAAGGAATGATCAACAGAGGTTAAAAAAGCGATGGGCATTTGGAGATGGGTTAGAAATGGCTTTTCGAAAGCCAGGGATTCAATGTCCATTCCAATAAAGGCTTCTCATTGAGACAGGGGCGTAACGAGGCAAACTGTAGCCCTGGGCAAAACCTGAGTTGGATGCCCCCCCATGGGGGTTGCAGGCTGGGGGGCACATTTCTGAAGGCCCAGTCTCAAAACTTTCATGGTCTCATCGAGAGACTGCCCTAATGATACCCCCCAGGTTTGGTGCAGTTTGGTTCAGGGGGGCCAAAGCTATGGACCCTCAAAACTGTAGCCCCCATCTCCTATTAGCTCCTACTGGAAACAATGGGGGATGGGGCACCCCCTTTGGGGTCCATAACTTTGGAATCCCTGAACCAAACCTCACCAAACTTAGGGGGTAGCATAAGGACAGCCCAGAGCCCTTCGGGGACGGGGCGGGATAGAAATTTAAAGTATAAATAAAAATAAATAAACAAATAAATAAATAAATACGCTGAAATTTCGGTGCTGCTAGCTTAGAAACTGCACCCCCTGCAGGCCAAAAATGGAAAACCACTAAAAATACCCAAAAACGAACCCTGCATTTTGATGCCCCCCACAAGGTGGTGCCCTGGGCAGCTGCCCACCTTGCCCAATGGGCATTACGCCCCTGGATTGAGAAAATACAGAGCCTGTCATTGAAGGAATCATAGACCTGGCACCTCAATTCTCTGGGAATTTCCCAACCCAAATTTGACAACCTACAACATTGTATGAGGCTCAACACAACTGAAAAAATCCTGAAGTTTCCTGGGTAGCTCCAAGAATCACAAGGAGAGTGTGGTGTGGTGGTTAAGAGCAGGTGGATTCTAATCTGGAGAACCAGGTTTGATTCCCCACTCCTCCACCCGAGAGGCAGTGGCTTACCTGGTGAGCCAGATGTGTTTCCGCACTCCGACATTCCTGCTGGGTGACTCTTGGCTAGTCACAGTTCTCTCAGACCTCTCTCAGCCCCACCTACCTCCCAAGGTGTGGGGAGAGGAGAAGAAAGGAGCTTGTGAGCCACCTTGAGTCTCCTTACAGGAGAGAAAGGTGGGATATCAATCCAAACTCTTCTTCTACTTCAAACTCTGGGGAGTAATTTTGGCAAAGCCCCCCCCTCCCTTGGTAGTTGTATCAAGATAGTAGAATTTCACATACCCTGTTTCCCCGAATATAAGACATCCCCTCAAAATAAGACGTAGTAGAGGTTTTGCTGAAGTGCGAAATATAAGGCATCCCCCGAAAAGTAAGACGTAGCAAAGTTTTTGTTTGGAAGCATGCCCGACGAACAGAACAAAGAAAAATAAGACATCCCCTGAAAATAAGACATAGCGCATCTTTGGGAGCAAAAATTAATATAAGGCACTGTCTTATATTCGGGGAAACACGGTAGCAGTTTTAAGTCACTCTGTTCCCATATTTTGCTGCAGAGCTCTAGTCTGTGCATGTGTGTGTGTGTGCGTGTGTGTGTGTGGCAACAGGGATGTAGACATTTCCCCGAAATGGAATTAAGGGAGCCGAGGCTGGAATCCAACCAAACAAATTAGATGGGCAACTGGAGCTAGTCTTTGCTAGGTGAGTTCATTAGCTTTGGTGGGGTCGGGGGTGTTAGGAAAACAAGGCGCGAAGCTGGGAGTGGAATCGTAATTGAAAGCGCTGTGCACTTGGTGGAACGATGGTAATCATCCTGGCGCACGTTCCTCGCTTTAGCCGGGCTCCTCTGCCGCCTTTCTACTGCGCTCTTGCTTTTTGAGCGTTTAATCTTCAGCACACTTTCATCTTTAATCAAAAGCCGGCGTGGCGGGGGCCTCGTCCTCTTGCGCAGAAGGGACTCGAGTGTCGTTGGATCTCAAAGGCACCTCTGATTTGCCTTTGAGAACAGAGGAGGACGGATCACAACCCAACATGTGTCGGCTTTGCGTGAAAGAAAGACACGCACACACACAAAACCCCCCCTCACAAACATCAATGGCCCGGCCGCAAGAGGAAGCTTCCAGGGACGCCTCTAACGAAACTTGCTCTGAGCTGCCTCGCTCAGAAGATCTGTTTTTAGATATATATTTTTGGAGACGGAGTACAAACGGAATCTTTTCAGCATAATTCCAGTTGCCAACCTCCAGGTGAGGGCTGCCAATTTCCCAGTATGGCAACTGATCTCAGACTAGGGTGTTGTGGGTTTTCCAGGTTGTATGGCTGTGTTCCAATAGCATTCTCTCCTGATGTTTCGCCTGCATCTGTGGCTGGCATCTTCAGAGGATCTGACGGTAGTAAAGCAAGTGGAGTGTATTGTTACCACCAGGAAAATAGCCAAAATATTATCCTGAGTCAAGTTACCTGACTACACTGGCTCCAGGTCAGGACACAGAGACCAGTGTGACTCAGAAGCCCCTAAGACCAGTCGATGTGATTTTTACTGATGTTCTTAAATAAGTTTTGTACCCTGATCTGTTCTGCAAAACATGTATTATGCTTTCCTGCTTTAAATGTAGTGTATCCTGTTTAAGTTTAGCCTTGTTTGAGTTAAGTAAAGTAAACTGTATTAGAGGAACGTAGTATTCTAGAATCGTTAATATTAGAGGCACAAGGAAGTTGGCTCTGGAATTTAGTTTGGGCCAACACCCAGCCGACTCCTCAACAAAGACAAAGACCCCTTTGGTTTTGCAAATCGAATCTGATGACAGCACCCTAGATGTCCTAGCCGTTGGAGAACGTGTCTGTACCACCATTGGACAGATTGAACTTTCTTTTGTTGCGGGACTGAGGCGCGGGAGCCTCAGGTCATAACTGAAGGAAACAGCCCGTCTGATAACGAAGATAACTGGGTGCGGCAGCAGGCCCACCCAGTTCTATGAATGGACCTTCTCCGCTCTCCATTTCATCACCATAGTAAAATATCGCGGGAAGACGCTTGACAGCAAGATTTCATAATCCCATTCACAAAAAGTTGTAATTGTATCTTTCTTTTGTATTGATGTTTCTTTATTGGTGTAAGGTAAGGGACCTGCCCCGTTACCTGCCCCTTTGCCCCCTTTTGATGTGTGTGTATAAAAGTTATTGCGCTTGGCTACGGAAGCGCCATTCTCCTGCCCGAGCTGTCACCACCACTTCCGAACAAAATACTTTGCTTTGAAGAACACCGGCTTCCTGCGCCTCACTACGTTGCTGGAGCTGAAATCACTTAATGTTACCCGAGCAGCAGCGGTAACAGTATCTACCCGTGGAATGTCCAGGGTGGGAGAAAGAACCATTTGCACTGGTTAACAAGTGTAAATTGTGCAATTGGCAAGTGTGATTTGCATGTGTTGAGTGGAATCCACCCATTTTAGCATATGTAAGTAACAATAAGGTTGCATAATCAATTAGTGAGGGCATCTGCATAGTAGTTGCCTGGCATTTTAATCCATTTGATTGACCATCATATGCTCTGAAGTTACCAGTCACAGATGCAGGTGAAACGTCAGGAGAAAATGCTACTGGAACACGGCCATGCAACCCAGAAAACCCACAACACTCTTGTGATTTTGGCTGTGAAAGCCTCCTCACAGTCTCAAAAAGGTTGGGGCCCTCGTTTTGCATTATTCCATCCTCACCGTCCAATATGGCACCTCTGGCTTTTTGGGCCTTCATACTCTCACGAAGCCCGACTTGGAGTCCTGTGTTCAGTTCTGGTTGCCACATCTCAAAAAGGATATCGTAGAGATAGAAAAAGTGCAGAGAAGGGCAACGAGGATGATTGAAGGATTGGAGCACCTTCCTTATGAAGAGAGGCTGAGGCGTTTGGGGCTCTTTAGTTTGGAGAGGAGACGTCTGAGGGGGGATAGGATTGAAGTCTATAAAATTATGCATGGAGTAGAAAATGTTGAGAGAGAAATTTTTCTCTCTTTCTCACAATACTAGAACCAGGGGGCATTCATTGAAAATGCTGGGGGGAAGAATTAGGACTAATCAAAGGAAACACTTCTTCACGCAACGTGCGATTGGTGTTTGGAATATGCTGCCACCGGAGGTGGTGACAGCCACTCACCTGGATAGCTTTAAAAGGGACTTGGACAGATTGATGGAGGAGAAGTCGATCTATGGCTACCAATCTTGATCCTCCTTGATCTCAGATTGCAAATGCCTTAGCAGACCAGGTGCTCAGGAACAGCAGCAGCAGAAGGCCATTGCATTCACCTCCTGCATGTGAGCTCCCAAAGGCACCTGGTGGGCCACTGTGAGAAGCAGAGAGCTGGACTAGATGGACTCTGGTCTGATCCAGCAGGCTAGTTCTTATGTTCTATGTTCTTTTCTACTGTTTCCCCCTTTTTTGGTATAACTTCTTCTCTCAGCAGGCAGCTGTTTAAATAGGCAATTAAATCAGCCACAAAATCATACGAATCTGTCATAAATGCATGCTGTGTTTTAAATCCTACCCTCGGGTGTTTGTCTTAAGTAGTCCCTCCGTGACGTCAATGGCTGCTGATCAGTGAGAACATTTTTCCGCACGCAAAAATACACTTGCCAAAAAAGATTGCTGGGTGTTCTTGGGCCAGACGTACACGTTCAGCCTAACCTACCACCCAGGCTCCTTCTGCACCCGCAGAATAATGCACTAGCAATCCACTTTCAATGCACTTTGCAGCTGGATTTTACTGTGCGGAAGAGCAAAATCCACTTCCAAACAATGGTGGAAGTGGATTGGAAGCGTATTATTCTGCACGTGCAGAAGGGGCCATGGAGTAGAGGATCAAATGGATGCGCAGGGAATGATGTAAGTCATTTTGGAACCCCAGTCAGGAGGAAGGTGGGGTATACATAAGGTGACCAGATTGTCACCTTTTTAAACCGGGACGGGGGGCTGCCGCACTGCCTTCTGGGGCGCTCCCCTGTTTCACATCCTGCTGACAGGGGTGGGAAGAAGGTGCAAGCATCCCAAGAAAGAGCGAAAATAAAGACGGTTAAAAAAAAGGCTCCTATGGAGACCCGGGACAGATTGGTTTAAGGCGGGACTGTCCCACCAAAAGTGGGATGTCTGGTCACCTTAGGTATACATGAAATACATGCATACATAAACAAACCAATATTGTTTGGCCGCCATTTGCAATGAATCTGCCCAAATGCAACTGTCTTGGGTAACTGGTTCATGTCAGATTAACACCTTTTAACAAGGTGTGCTGCTGGCAGGGGCAGGGCCAGGTGGGCCAGGCTGGGCCACCTGTACCTTCAAGCAGATAACCTACCAAAGTGAGGTTGTAGTCTGACAGTCTAAGGTCAGGTCAGGTCAGGTCGGACAGCAAGCAAAGGTGTAGTCTGAAAATCCAGAGTTCAAGGGGAGCAGCAGGTAAAGGTGTGGTCCGACAGCCCAGGGGTCAAACACCGATAGGAGATCCAGGCAGCCAGGCTGAGCCAGAGTTCAGAAAAGCTGAGGGAGACCATGTGCTCTAAACTGAGCTCCTGTCCAAGCATAAATAAGATGGTGGTTAGGAAGACAAGGAATCCCAGCGAGAATGTGTAACCCCCATGCTCAGAATGGGTTGACCCAGAAAGGGTTGGAGACTCAAAGCTGCAGAGCTCATGTAGTTTGGAGGAGACAAGGCTACCAGGCTCGGACCTTGATTTCTATAAGCCCTTAACACCTTGTTAAGGTAACTGCAATGTTGTTGGGAACTAGTGGGAAGGTGGTTGTTTGTTTTTGCTATGTTGTAAATGTTGGAGTTTATTGTTTCAGGGTTTCCTTTTGTGGTTGTAATGGGTGAGAGTTCTCCTGGAAACCTTCATCATGTTGAATCCTGTTCATCAAGCCCTTGGAGTCTTCAGGAGCCAACCCACTTGCAAAGAAGAAATGGACTTGGCAGTATCAGTAGACAGTAAATTAAGAACTTGAAAATGCAACTTGAACAGGACCTTTTAAGTGTGATGTTAATGTTGATGTTATATGTTATATGTTAAGAAAGTAAACCATTTTGTTTTTAAAATTTGTTGTTGCAAACTCATTCCAAGTTCTGCCCCACAGAACCCACAGAGAGTGGTTACAAATGCACTCCCCAGTCATGTCTGCTTTGAGCCTCTTGCCTTAGGCCCCTTCCGCACATGCAGAATAATGCGCTTTCAATCCACTTTCACAATGCTTTGCAAATAGATTTTGCTATTCCGCACAGTCAAATCCAGTTGCAAAGTGCATTGAAAGTGGATTGGAAGTGCATCATTCTGCATGTGCGGAAGGGGCCTATATAGAGTGTGACTATTCAGGCACTTCACCTTTTAGATGCCCAATCAAGCCCCTGCTTCTGCCTTCAGTGTTCACTCAGCCTACTTGGGGTCTGCTGATGGCTCCCCCAGCTGTGAGGTGTTGGATCCTGTTGTTGACATAAGAACATAAGAACAAGCCAGCTGGATCAGACCAGAGTCCATCTAGTCCAGCTCTCTGCTACTCGCAGTGGCCCACTGGGTGCCTTTGGGAGCTCAAGTGCAGGAGGTGAAAGCAATGGCCTTCTGCGGCTGTTGCTCCCGAGCACCTGGACTGTTAAGGCATTTGCAATCTCAGATCAAAGAGGATCAAGATTGGGAGCCATAAATCGACTTCTCCTCCATCAATCTGTCCAAGCCCCTTTTAAAGCTATCCAGGTGAGGCCATCACCACCTCCTGTGGCAGCATATCTCCAAAACACCAATCACACGTTGCACTTGGAAGGAGTGTTTCCTTTTATTAGTCCTAATTCTTCCCCCCAGCATTTTCAATGTATGCCCCCTGGTTCTAGTATTGTGAGAAAGAGAGAAAAATTTCTCTCTGTCCACATTTTATACCCCATGCATAATTTTATAGACTTCGATCCTATCCCCCCTCAGACGTCTCCCCTCCAAACTAAAGAGTCCCAAACGCTGCAGCCTCTCCTCATAAGGAAGGTGCTCCAGTCCCTCAATCATCCTCGTTGCCCTCAGCTGGAAAGAAGGGACCTGGTGTTGAATCCGCTGCTCAAGTCTCCTGCCGAGAAGCCAGCTCTGGATTTTCCACCACAACATAAACCATGCTGGCAACTGCAGAACGGCAATAATAACCGTGTAAATATCTATCTTCTATTATTCAAAGGTACAATACATTAAAAAGTGTGTGCGTGCGATCATTCTGTTCCGTTTGGGTGCAATAAACCACTTCAATAACATCAAGTTGCAAGTGTGTTTATTTTGGTCATTCATAACCTCGCAGGAAATCGAAGTTAATGAAACTATAAATAGGGGTAACAACCTTAAAGCAAATGAAACATAAACATCTCTGCTTACGTTATACACACACGATTCTCTGTCTTATACAATAATATGACCATAAGAGCTTCTCACATTTGTATTAGGCATTGCAAAACTTCTATATTCACCAATATGCAGAGCATCTTATCCAACCTACAGCATTATAAATACACAAATACAGGTTTACATGAAGAACAGCACCAGCTGAACGGATGCCCAGTATGAGTCCATTGTAAATGGCGTTTACAAAAAGCACTTACAACTTATTTCTTTGTTTTTATGATGTAAGTAATTAGCCAGTGAGAAACTGCTAACAATTGCGCTTGACAAGGCGTTAACAGGCAGTTTTTTTCCAGCTTAAAGTTCCGTGGCTTTTAAATTTCGCAACAAATGGTTCAAAGGTTTTTTTCACAATCGGCGAAAGGTCTAGTAGGATAACATCTTGCATGGCACAGCAGTCTTTGGGTGAAGAATACACTAGAACAGTGGTGGCGAACCTTTGGCACTCCAGATGTTATGGACTACAATTCCCATTAATTGGCCATGCTGGCAGGGGCTGATGGGAATTGTAGTCCATCTGGAGTGCCAAAGGTTCGCCACCACGGCACTAGAACATAGGTGTCAAACTCGCGGCCCTCCAGATGTTATGGACTGCAGTTCCCATCATCCCCTGCCAGCATCATGCTGGCAGGGGATGATGGGAGCTGTAGTGCATAACATCTGGAGGGCCGTGAATTTGACACCTGTGCACTAGAAGGTCTGGTTTACAGCTTCCACAGGCTCTGTGTCTGATTCAGCATCTCCCAGGGTCTGGCCCATGCAGTGGCGTAGTGCCAAGGGGACAGGGGGGTGCACAATGTGCCGGTGTGGGGGCATTTCAGGGCATGGTGTGGCAGGTGGGGCATGGCAGGGTGCAGGGCGCACATGTGCCCCGGGCACAATTCCCCCTCGCTCCGGCCCTGGGCCCATGACACCAGGCACATTTGACTGCCAAACACATTCATACATTCAACACATTTGACTGCTAAACACGATCTCTGGGTTGGAAAACATCTGGTGATTTTAGGGCCGGGGGCCGGGGAGGGCGGGGTTTGGAGAAGGGAGGGATCTCAGCCATGTGCAATGCCACAGAGTCCCCTTTCCAAACTGGCCAGTTTGTCCAGGTGAACCATCCATTTTTCTCCTTTTTCTCTGTTCCCTGGAGATCCGTTATAATCCCTGGACGTTGGCAACCCTAAACATTTCTGAAAATACGAGGTCATCACAAGAAAGGCTGTCGACAAAAGCCAGTTGGATTTCACCCGTCAGGAACCGGAACATGAGCACCTTTGTAATGAGCAGAACTCAATGACCTGGGTACAGATTCAGGACCGAGATTTCCAGGAGAGAGAGAGAGAGAGAGTCGCTATTCACAACATTTTAATATCTGCTTTCAAATTCAGATCAGCTTAAATTTGCCCGTGCGGCTCGGGAAAATGCTGCTGCGGAAAACAAAGCAGCCTCTCGGAGTTGCATTTTTTATTCCTGTCACAAAGCTGCTTCCATTTTTTATATCCTCCAGGAATTGACTTGATAAGAGACTCAGCACGAGAAATTTAATGGGGGCCTCGGCTCCCTTTTATTCCAAATATCACAATGCATAAACATTTCAAAAGCCGCTCCGCCATGCCTGAGTGGGTCCTATAGAAGGGAAGAATCAACATAATTTGATGCTAAACGGGCAACTTAACATTGCACAAGAGGATCCCTAGCTGCTGCCTCATCATTTGTGTGCCTCTCGCTGATATTTCACACGGTTTGATTTGGCAGAAGACGCTTCAGTCAAAGTCCCCCAGATTTTGCACTATTCTGGTTCCATCCAAATCTTGGTGTCGGGAACCACCACTCTGGCAACATCGACTACACTACTACGTCGCTTCCAGCAAAAACCCAGAAGTGACTTGAGGTAGATCTAGGAATCACTGGTTTTACCATAGAGTAAATGCTGGGGAAAAGAATTAGGACTAATAAAAGGAAACACTTCTTCACGCAACTTGTGATGGTGTTTGGAATATGCTGCCACAGGAGGTGGTGATGGCCACTAACCTGGATAGCTTTAAAAGGGGCTTGGACAGATTTATGGAGGAGAAGTCGATCTATAGCTACCAATCTTGATCCTCTTTGATCTGAGATTGCAAATGCCTTAACAGTCCAGGTGCTCAGGAGCAGCAGCCGCAGAAGGTCATTGCTTTCACATTCTGCATGTGAGCTCCCAAAGGCACCTGGTGGGCCACTGCGAGTAGCAGAGAGCTGGACTAGATGGACTCTGCATAAGCATAAGCATAAGCATAAGCATAAGCATAAGCATAAGCATAAGCATAAGCATAAGCATTTTATTGTCATTGTGCACGCACAACGAAATTTACAGCAGCATTCCTCGATGCACACAATTTCAGACTCATACATCATCCTCACTTCCCCTTCCTCCACCCATCCCTACACAGCCCCAAATACATCAATATGAAGCAGCGGAGTTTAGCATAGCCACAGCTCTAGAGTAGAAGCTGTCTCTAAGCCTCTTTGTCCTAGTTCTGAGAGCCCTGTATCGTCTGCCAGATGGTAACAGTTTGACTCTGGTCTGATCCAGCTGGCTTGTTCTTATGTTCTTATGTTCTTAGAGTATGGCAATTCCTAGAGCTACTGTATATTACACCTGGGTTTTCCCTGATAATTAAATAGCAGTGTAGCTGATGCCGTGTCCCCGCCCGCAGCCCTCCCAGCAACTTGTCAAGCATAGCTTGGCAATCCTAGCACATGCCAACTGAGGGACCCATGCTCCAGCCAGCATGGTGTAGTGGTGTAGAAAGCCAGTGTGATGTAGTGTTTGAGTGCAGGTGCACTCTAATATGGAAAACCAGGTTTGATTCCCCACTCTGCCACTTGAGCGGTGGAAGCTTATCTGGTGAACAAGATTAGCTTGTGCACTCCAGCACATGCCAGCTGGGTGACGTTAGGTTTGTCACAGTTCTCTCAGCCCCACCCACCCCACAGGGTGTTTGTTGTGGGCGGGGAGGAGGGAAAGGAGATTGTAAGCTCCTATGAGTCTCCTTGCAGGAGAGATAGGGGAATATAAATCCAAACTACTACTACTACTACTACTACTACTACTACTACTACTACTACTACTACTACTACTACTACTACTACTCTTCCTCTTCCTCTTCCTCTTCCTCTTCCTCTTCTTCTTCTTCTTCTTCTTCTTCTTCTTCTTCTTCTTCTTCTTCTTCTTCTTCTTCTTCTTCTTCTTCTTCTTCTTCTTCTTCTTCTTCTTCTTCTTCACCACAGACATTCTTGTGCACAGAATCTACTGGTATTTACAAGATTGCCCTCCCTGTGAGAGGCCTGTTTTCTGTTCCCCTGCATTGTCCATTTTTAACACACAACAAATTATACCTCTTGATGCACTGGCGGTTTCCCATAATTAGTCCCTTCTCTGTCCGCTCACTTGCTTTGTTTGGATAATGGCTTTATTGGCGCCCGGGCGTCTGTAATTTAGAAGCTCCGCTTGTGATGCAGGGTGTCTGGCTCTCTCCGTTCCCTTTACTCTGCCTGGATTTTGCAGCAAAGCACTAATTGCCTTGGTTTGCAGGAGAGGGCAGCCATATTGGAGACGTTAAGATGTGGGAACTGCAGGTATTATAATCTATTCTTGCTGGGGAGAAGAGGACAGTTTAAGGGCTTTTTTTCTGAACAACCAAAATAAGATGTCCTGAAGATGTTCTGACATCCTGCTTCTCAATGGATGGTAGACCTGCCCTTCACAGTTCCAATGCTTTTCAAAGGGAGTCCTCCAAGTGGTCAAGATTCTCATATGCACATCCACGTACCTTCAAAGTCAGCTCCTCCAAAATTTAAAAAAAGGGATATATGTATTGCCAGAATTGGCAGGAAGAGTTGAGTGCAACTAGGTGCTTTTGGGGCTGAAGAGGTGCCCAGGATCGGAGCCTGCAGAGCAAACGCCCAACCTTCAGCAAATGGAGACAGGGAGAATAGCTTCAGCTGTGCACAAACTGTTGAGTTCAAGCAGAGGGTGAAACAGTCAAAATAACAGGGGGAAAATAAGATGCCTGAGCTCTGCGTTCCACACAGCCAGAGCGCCCTGTTCTATCTTCCCCGGCGGGGGGGCTCTGACAAGCGGAGGTGGGGGGGAGGGGCGGCCAAAGCAAGTGGTATCTCCAGCCACCATTTCCCCCACCCCCCTATGCCTCTGGGAATGTAGGAGTGCAGAAACACATCCGATTCACCAGACAAGCCTCCGCCACTCAAGTGGAGGAATGGGGAATCAAACCCTGTTCTCCAGATTAGAATCCACCTGCTCTTAACCACTATGGCACGCAATAGACGTTTGGCTTGGGTTTCATCTGAAGTGCCCTTGGCCTGTGATCCTCACCCAGTTCTGGAAATGCCATCTAGAATTTCAGTGTCTTCTTTCCTTATTAGAGAACCTGCTTCTCCGTACCTGAAGTAAATTAGAAAAAAAATCCATCTGTCACAACTGCCAGTTTCTGGGGGAGAATCAGAGGTGGGATCCAGCAGGTTCTCACCAGTTCCCGAGAGTGGGTTACTAATTATTTGTGTGTGCCGAGAGGGGGTTACTAACTGGGTCTGCTTTTCTGTTAGAAATTCCATTAGATCCAAACATCATAAAGTCCTGTTGTTTCCTATGTGGCTGGTTAGCAAAGGTCGAAAACGGGATAATTCTCCCTGTTGGGCTGTTTTAAAAACATGTTTTAGAAATATGGTAAAGTTCCTTGCTTAAGGAAAGTATCCTTCTTTTGATTTCTAGAAACACAATTAAGTATCTGAAAGTATTAAGTATTTGACAGGCAGTCAATTAGAGGAGAAGTAGTTGTTTCTGTTGGCAGCAGACGATAGGTCTTGCTATAATGAGTTTAAATTATGGACAGAAAGATACCAGCTGGAAATGAGGAACTTTTTTTTACAGTAAGAGTTTTTTACAGCAACAGAGAAATTATTAATGCCCCGCCCCCGGAATGCCCATCCCCGCCCCCGTCTTGCCCCCCCCAGTCCCATTGGTGCTACGCCACTGTTTGAATCCCACCACCATGGGAACCTGTTACTAAAATTTTTGGATCCCACCACTGGGGAAAATCCTGCCCTTTTTCCTGGCTCCTGAGAGAGGACAAGAATAAATCATGTGTTTGTGTGAAGTGCTAGAAGAAGGTGGGGCCATGAAGAGCCTTCTGCCTGGCATCTCCTCACGAGACTGAACTCATTGCCATTAGCCCTTTCCACACAAACCTTTTAAGATGTTTTGAGGCAGGAAATAAAATGTTTCCTCCATGGAGTTCTTATTTGCAGCCTCAAAACAAGTTAAATGGCTTGTAAAATGATTCTCTGGCTGAAACGTTTTGAACATGTCTTCAGACACTGTGCGATCTATTGCATACGTTTCCCCCACTTCTCTGCTTAGGAGCAGCAGTGGCATAGGACAGTGGTGGCGAACCTATGGCACGGGTGCCAGAGGTGGCACTCAGAGCCCTCTCTGTGGGCACGCACAGAGTGCCCCCCCCCCACATCTAGGCTGGCCTGGGCCGTGGGCTCGATTATTAGCATTAAACCTAAGACCTAGTTTTGGGGAAGCAGTGTAGGCAACCCTGTTAAGTGCTGTTACACCTCACTGATTTTCATGCGAAGAACTAAAGCACGATCCTTTACCTGGGAGTAAGCTCGGTCCTGGCAATGGGGCTTGCTTCTGAGTAAACGCACGCCTCGGAGCCAACCACTTTTTCAGGTTAAATTGCCGTGTTGGCACTTAGCGATAAATAAGTGGGTTTTGGGTTGCAATTTGGGCACTCAGTCGTGAAAAGGTTCGCCACCACTGGCATAGGAAGTTAAGAGCTCGTGTATCTAATCTGGAGGGTTTCATTCTCCGCTCTGCTGCCTGAGTTGCAGAGGCTTATCTGGGGAATTCAGATGAGCCTGTGCACTCCCACACACGCCAGCTGGGTGACCTTGGGCTAGTCACAGCTTCTCGGAGCTCTCTCAGCGCCACCTACCTCACAGGGTGTTTGTTGTGAGGGGGGAAGGGCAAGGAGATTGTAAGCCCCTTTGAATCTCCTATAGGAGAGAAAGGAGGGATATAAATCCAAACTCTTCTTCTCTTCTTCCCTGGACTTCCTTCTTGACGCCATTTTCTGAGCGGACTCCATTCCCCCTCACCTGTTTATTGGCACCATTTCTGTTTATTATTTTATTTTGGAGGTCAGTCTTCGAAGCATCAAGTATATGAGGAGGAGAGAATCACAGCATGAGGCTTTGAAGCCTTTAAGCATCGATTCAACAGAGAACTCAAAACAAAGAGGGGAAAACACGTCATGGCGGCCATTATCATTTCTACGGGGCGAGTGCGGACATACGCTGTTGTCAAACGGGGGTGTGTGTGAAAACATTTTAGAAATGTTTTAGGTGATTTGTGTGGAAAGAGCCATTGTATACCCGTCAGAGTAAATAGCAGGGCCAGTGGCTTATTTCCCTAACATTGAATGACTTATGTGGTGTGTCAATGCGAACTCCCCAGAGAGTAAAAGCGCACCAGAAATGACTCTCTAATTACTCTTTTCAGATGAAGTAATGATCTTTAATGTGCGGTGGATCTCATTAATTAACTCTCAGACTTTAATTAACTCCTTGCCTAATTCACCTGCCAGGATGCATTACCACATATGTCAACTCGGCTGAGTCGTCTGTCTTCACAAAAGTAGAGGCTGGGGTGAGAAGGGTTTTTTTTTAAAAAAAAAAAAATACAGGTTCTGGAGGGTTTTTTTTTAAAAGAAATCTCTTACCGAGAGACTGAAATATTAAGCAAATGGCTTTTTTTTTTCAATTGTCAAGTAATTGTTGGCTTAAGTCACGCTGTAGGGTTTTCAAGGCAAGAGACGTTAAGAGGTGTATTGTCGAAGGCAGAGGTGGGATCCAGCAGGTTCTCCCAGGTTCCCGAGAGTAGGTTACTAATTATTTGTGTGTGCCAAGAGGGGGTTGCTAATGGGTGATTTTGCCACGTGATTTTTGCCTTCGTTACGCCCCTCCTCTCAGCAGTAGCGCGCAGAACTTGAAGCAGTCTAGCAGGAGGTGCACCGGTGTGCGTGGCAGCCTGCACCTGTGTGCATTTGTTTCTCGCCCAAGGACCGGCGCAGCAGCTGCGTCCTTGCCACAGCCCCGCCCAGGAATGCCCCGCCCCCAGAATGCCTGGCCACGCCCCCGTCGTGCCCCGCCCAGCCCCATTGGCACTACGCCACAGTTTGAATCCCACCCCCATGGGAACCTGTTACTAAAATGTTTGGATCCCACCACTGGTCGAAGGCTTTCATGGCTGGATTCAACTGGTTCTGGTGGGTTTTCCGGGCTGTGTTGCCATGGTCTGGTGGATCTTGTTGTTAACGTTTTGCCTGCATCTGTGGCTGTCATCTTCAGAGGTGTATCACAGAGAGAAGTCTGTTCCACACTGTGTAATTCACCAGACCACGGCCACACAGCCCGAAAAACCCACCAGAACCACATTAAGAAGTGGTTTGCTGTTGCCTTCCTCTATGGCAGGGGTCTTCAAACTGTGGCCCTCCAGATGTTCATGGACTACAATTCCCATCAGCCCCTACCAGCATGGCCAAGTGGTAGGGCTCATGGGAATTGTAGTCTATGAACAGCTGGAGGGCCATAGTTTGAAGACCCTTGCTCTATGGGGCAACCCTGGACTTCCTTGTTGGTCTCCATCCAAGTACTAACCTGGACCAAACCTGTTTAGCTTCTGAGATGAAGAAGAGTTGGATTTATATTTCCCCTTTATCTCCTGTAAGGAGACTCAAAGGGGCTTACAATCTCCTTTCCTTTCCTCTCCCCACAACAGACACCCTGTGAGGTAGGTGGGGCTGAGAGAGTTCCAAGGAACTGTGACTTGTCCAAGGTCACCCAGCTGGCATGTGTGGGGAGTGCACAAGCTATTCTAGTTCCCCAGATAAGCCTCCACAGCTCAAGTGGCAGAGTGGGGAATCAAACCCAGTTCTCCATACTAGAGTGCACCTGCTCTTAACCTCTACACCACACTGGCACTCAAGACTGGGCTGGCCTGAACCTTTCAGATCAAAGCCACGATGCATCAGATGCTTCAAAACAGAGTGGCATATATACAATTTGGATAGGCTGTCTGTTAATGGTCGAATCCCCACTACTGTCTTAGCCAGGTTTCAGAACACAAACTAACCAGGTTTGAGGGACGACCTCCCCATGGCTTGCGTGGCAGATTCCGTTTCTGGTGCTCGTTCTCCCCGTTAATCCGCGTTCTGGCAGGACCTGGTTGCAAGTGGCACAGACCCCATTAACACGGTTCAGAGCTGATCCGAGGGGAGGGATGAGGGTTGAAACCCTGACTCGTTTCCCGCCCTAGAGTGTGACGCGGAATTCGGGCAACCAATCAGCACTGTGATGCACACGCAGCCTTTCCTTGGTTTCATTTCCGCTTTTGCGATCGGCCAGCAGAAGGGGATGCAAACATTAAACAGTCAAACACGTAACTTTGAATGGTTCATGGTTTACACAGGAAACGATTGACTGTTTGCACAGTTAAACAGTTAAACGTGAAACTTTTACATGCTGGGTTTTTTGATCACACCCCTACAATGTACGTTTCCACAGTGGGAAAAGGTCCCACCCCATCAAGGCACGCCAGCCAATCAGGGGAGACCGGCAAAGCAAGCTAGCCTGGTAGTGGGGATTGCTAAGAGTTCTGCAACTGGGTGTGTCTGCTGTGTGCTCGCTGCGGTGGGGAGGGAGAAACTCCGATGAAGAGGGCACGGTTTCACAACGAAAAGCTTTGGATCTGCGTGCAAATTTCAAGTGGGGATTTGACCTATGATGCCTGTTCTGGCCTTTTGAGAAGTAGTGTGTAAAAAGTAATCAATCTGCAGCTGACTTACGGCAACCCAGTAGGATTTTCAAGATAGCTGATGAGCACAGGTGGTTTGCCAATGTCTTCCTCTATGCAGCAACCCTGGACCTCCTTGGTGGTCTGCCACCAAGTACTAATCAGGGCCAATCCTTGCTTAGCTTCTGAGATCAGATGAGACTGAGCTAGCCTAAGAGGTTTCCAAGTCAGAGTTGCACTCTTCTAAATTCACAGTTATCTGATTAAGATGGCAATGCCAACCACAGAGATGTAGATTGCAGACGTTAGGTTTCTGTAGCAGCAGCAGCAGCAGCAGAAGAAGAAGAAGAAGAAGAAGAAGAAGAAGAGGAGGAGGAGGAGGAGGAGGAGGAGGAGGAGGAGTTTGGATTTATATCCCCCTTTCTCTCCTGCAGGAGACTCAAAGGGGCTTACAATCTCCTTGCCCTTCCCCCCTCACAACAAACACCCTGTGAGGTAGGTGGGGCTGAGAGAGCTCCGAGAAGCTGTGACTAGCCCAAGGTCACCCAGCTGGCGTGTGTGGGAGTGCACAGGCTAATCTGAATTCCCCAGATAAGCTTCCACATCTCAGTTGGCAGAGCTGGGAATTAAACCCGGTTCCTCCAGATTAGATACACCAGCTCTTAACCTCCTACGCCACTGCTGAAGAAGAAGAAGAACATAAGAACATCAGAACTAGCCTGCTGGATCAGATCAGAGTCCATCTAGTCCAGTACTCTGCTACTCGCAGTGGCCCACCAGGTGCCTTTGGGAGCTCACATGCAGGAGGTGAAAGCAATGGCCTTCTGCTGCTGCTGCTGCTCCTGAGCACCTGGTCTGCTAAGGCATTTGCCATCTCAGATCAAGGAGGATCAAAATTGGTAGCCATAGATCGACTTCTCGTCCATCAATCTGTCCAACCACAGAGATGCAAACTGCAGAAGTTATAGATTTGCAGAAGAAGTTTGGTTTTATGCCCCACCTTTCTTTCTTTTAAGGAGACTCAATGTGGCTTACAAGCTCCTTTACCTTCCACTCCCCACAACAGATACCTTGTGAGGTAGGTAAGCTCTGGGAGAACTGGGACTAGCCTAGAGTCACCCAGCAGGCTTCATGTGAAGGGCTGAGGAAACAAATCCTGTTCACCAGATTAAAGTCCACTGCTCATGTGGATAAGTGAGGAATCAAACCCGGTTTTCCAGATTAGAGTCCAGTGCTCTTAACCGCTTCACCACACTGATACTTGCCATGCTGCAGACACACAAACATCCATCTGACCCCAGAAATTTTGGTAGGGATGCATTTTAACTGCCGCTGAACTTTGCAATCGTTTCCGAGGGCTGCTATGTTGGTCTCTAATAGAACAGCTAGATTCAAGTTCAGCAGCAACTTCATGAGGATATTACATAAGCAGAAACTTTTTAGGTCTGCTCTGAATTTTGCATCCTGGAGTCTGAGAGCAAGCCCTGTCACATGAATCGCCCTACAAGGAATTTCTTGAGTCTTGGTTAAACTCTTTTGACTTCCTGTAGAATTCCTTGGATGATTTGTCAAAGAAAGAACTTCTCGCTTGGCTGAGTTCCTTCTAAGTGAAATTTAGTCGCAGTTCTCGACAACTTGCAGCTAAATGGAAGCAAACCTGAGCTTCGGTTAAGTTACGAAAACAACCGGGACTCTTGTGACACCTGAAAGGCTAATGACATTTCATTCCAGCATAAGCTTTTGTAGATTAGAAGCCACTTCTCGGGATACTGTGAGTGTGTGTTTTCACTGCGCAGTCATTTCAGGTAGTTAAAATAAAAGCAGGATCAAGGGGCCATGAAATGCGGGAGGTAAACCATTAAATGCAATTATGCAAAGCTCTAATCAAATCAGTACAAATACAGGGACCCCTCACTCGTTATGCTAATGCAGGTAACACCTATAATGTGTGGAGAATCCCAGATTTGATTAACATGGTCAGGGAGCACTGTTAATATAGCCAGGAAGCACTGCCACATGATGATGATGATGATGAAGAAGAAGAGGAAGAAGAGGAGGAGGAGGAGAAGGAGGAGGTGGTGGTGGTGGTGGTGGTGAAATTTGGATTTATACCCCACAATATCTTTGTTGTTTTGGGATTTGATTATACCTTCCGTTGGTTGAGGGTGAAGGAAAACTATTGAATGTTTTAGAAATATGGTAAAGTTCCTTGTTTGAGGAAAGTATCCTTCTTTTGATTTCTAGAAAGAAAATGAAGTATTTGAAAGTATTAAGTATTTGACAGGCAGTCAGTTAGAGGAGAAGTTGTTGTTTCTGTTGGCAGGAGACGATAGGACTTGCTACATTGAGTTTAAATTATGGACAGAAAGATGCCAGCTGGAAATTAGGAACTTTTTTTACAGTAAGAATTTTTTACAGTAACAGAGAAATTATTAATGCCCCGCCCCGGAATGCCCGGCCACGCCCTCGTTGTGCCCCGCTCACTCCCATTGGTGCTACGCCAGTGTTTGAATACCCACCACCATGGGAACCAGTTACTAAATTTTTTTTAGTAACCACTGGCTGGAACGCACAATCAAAGCACTCCTGAATTAGCCTCTGTTTAAAAACTTCTGAAGAAGGAGATTCCACCACTCTCCAAGGCAGTGCAGCCCTGATAGTCAGAAAGCTCTTCCTAATGTTTAGGTGGAATCTCTTTTCCTGCACCTTGAATCCATTACTCCGTGTCCTTGTCTCTGAGGCAGCAGAAAACAAGCTTGCTCCCTCTTCGAAATGTCATCCCTTCAAATAACTAAACATGGCTATCATGTCACCTCTTAACCATCTCTCCCCCAAACTAAACATCCCCAGCTCCCTAAGTCTCTTCTCGTAGGGCATGGATTCCAGACCTTTTACCATTTTGGTTGCCCTCCTCTAGACCCGTTCCAGCTTGTCAATATCCTTCTTGAATTGTGGTGCCCAGAACTGAACACAGAACTCTAGGTGAGGTCTGACCAATGCAGAGTCAAGTGCTATTGATGTCAGGCTGACCGGGCGGTAGTTGTTTGGCTTCTCCTTTCCCCTTTTTGAAGATGGGGACAACATTAGCTCCCGCTGCGACTTCTCCTATTCTCCAGGACTTTTTGAAGAACACATCACCTACTGTCTGGTTCTTTCAACTGGAGAGGCTGGGGATTGAACCAGGGGCTTTTTGCAGGTCACCCTGAAGTTATTCCACTAAGCATGGTCACCAGGTCCTAGCTATGCTCATAGCCTGTGCTAGTCATCTTACACTACAAGCAGCAGTGGCGTAGGAGGTTCAGAGCTCGTGTATCTAATCTGGAGGAACCGGGTTTGATTCCCCGCTCTGCCGCCTGAGCTGTGGAGGCTTCTCTGGGGAATTCAGATTAGCCTGTGCGCTCCCACACACGCCAGCTGGGTGACCTTGGGCTAGTCACAGTTCTTCAGAGCTCTCTCAGCCCCACCTACCTAACAGGGTGTTTGTTGTGAGGGGGGAAGGGCAAGGAGATTGTAAGCCCCTTTGAGTCTCCTGCAGGAGAGAAAGGGGGATATAAATCCAAACTCCTCCTCCTCCTCCTCCTCCTCCTCCTCCTCCTCCTCCTCCCCTCCTCCTCCTCCTCCTCCTCCTCCTCCTCCTCCTCCTCCTCCTCCTCCTCCTCCTCCTTCTTCTTCTTCTTCTTCTTCTTCTTCTTCTTCTTCTTCTTCTTCTTCTTCTTCTTCTTCTTCTTCTAATTCTGGGAAACAGCTGTCAGACCAGTCACCTGACAGGTCAACTAACCGCAAGGCTCATTCTTTGCTGTATCCTCAAGTCTTTAGCCAAACAACTTCTGAGTTGCCTCCTGCCGGGTCCTCCCTTTTGAGTTTTCCATTGAACACAAAAAAATTCATAACAAGCCGTTCCCAGCACATTACCCTCCCCGGCATTAAGTCATATTGATGGATATTTTCAAGGAACTTCAGCGAAAAGATATTCTGTTTATACTGAAGTGCTTACGAAGATGAATAGGCTGTAAACAATGACTATGCTTGATAGCTCTCCCATCCCGGTCTAACGTTACTGATGTATGAAATTAGAGACTTCTGCTAAGTTGAACTGATTGCCGTAACTGCGGCAGCCGACAGCTGAAAAGTATTTATCATTTGAGGGTGAAAACAGAGGTCTCGTCTTTTTTATTTTATTTTATTTTATTTTTATTTGCAAAGGAGTTGGCTCTTCGGCAGCTTTTTCTCCTGAGCTGTTGGTCCATAAGGTCCCGAGCTTCAGGTCAGTGTTGCTGTTGGCGTAGGAGGTTAAGAGCAGCAGTGGCGTAGGAGGTTAAGAGCTCGTGTATCTAATCTGGAGGAACCGGGTTTAATTCCCAGCTCTGCTGTGGAGGCTTATCTGGGGAATTCAGATTAGCCTGTGCACTCCCACACACACCAGCGGGGTGACCTTGGGCTAGTCACAGCTTCTCGGAGCTCTCTCAGTCCCACCCACCTCACAGGGTGTTTGTTGTGAGGGGGGAAGGGCAAGGAGATTGTAAGCCCCTTTGAGTCTCCTGCAGGAGAGAAAGGGGGGATATAAATCCAAACTCTTCTTCTTCTTGGTCCTGCAACCCAGAATGTAGTTGTCCATTCCAATCCTTAAATCCTCTGTACATTTATTGCACGTGTTAGGGAATTGCCAGATACAGGCAATAGTTGGAATCATAGAATCACATATCTGAAAGGAGCCATAGAGACCATCTAGACCAGGGGTCTTCAAACTGTGGCCCTCCAGATGTTCATGGACTACAATTCCCATCAGCCCCTACCAGCATGGCCAAGTGGTAGGGCTCATGGGAATTGTAATCTATGAACAGCTGGAGTCAGCAGTTGTGGTCCACATTGGTACCAATGACATTGGGAAATGTAGCCGGGAGGTTCTGGAAGCTAAATTTAGGCTGCTAGGAAAAAGGTTAAAATCCAGGACCCCCAAGGTGGCATTCTCAGAAATGCTACCTGTTCCACGCGCAGGGCGAGCTAGGCAAGCGGAGATACAGGGTCTCAATGCGTGGATGAGAAGGTGGTGCAAGGCAGAGGGTTTCAGCTTTGTCAGGAACTGGGGAACCTTTTGGGATAAGGCAGGCCTGTACAAAAGGGACGGGCTTCATCTTAACCAAAGAGGAACCAGGCTGCTGGCGCTCAACATTAAAAAGGTGGCAGAACAGCTTTTAAACTGATTCCTGGGGGGAAAGCCGACAGGAGCTGAGGTGACTTCGGTTCGGAATACAGAGTCCATGGGGATGCAGACAGAGAAGGAGGTTTTTTTAAATCAACCACATACAAGTGAGGAACATAGCAATGTGATAAGTGATAGTGTCTACAAAAGGCTAGAGGGCAAAACACATAAATCCCAGGTTAGGGACAGAGACAGAGTATACAAGTGTCTCTATGCTAATAGTAGAAGCGTTCGACCTAAAATGGGGGAGCTGGAGTACAGAGTTTTGAAGGAGGACATTGATATAGTGGGCATCACAGAGACATGGAGGTGGAATAGAGGGAGAGAACCAGTGGGATGCTGTTATCCCAGGTTACAGGCTCTACAGGAAGGGGATAGGACAGGGGCGTATTGGGGGTGGGGTGGCCCTCTACATCAAAAGAGAGCATAGTGTCACATAAAATAGACAATGCAGGGGGGAGCTGATTCCTCTACAAGAAGCTACTTTGTGAGATATCAATACCAGGGGGTGAAGCATAAGATTTAACATTAGGAATATATTATCGTCCCCCTGACCAAAGCGCACTTTAAGAGGATTCTGGAGATGGAAAAAAAGAAATTAGAGAGGCCAACAAAAGCAAAATATGTCAAATTGGTAATGCATGCGATTTTAACTGTATCCCCATATAAACTGGAAAAATGTACATGTTCAGGTCATAGTAAGGAGAGAACATTCCCTGGATATGCTAAATGACTGTGGCTTAGAGCAGATGGTTTGGTAGAACCAACCAGGGAGATGTGATCCTAGATCTAATTCTATGTGGGACCCAGGACCTGAGTGCTTGAGGGAAGTCCTAGTGTTGTTGAGCCGATAGGGAACAGCGACCACAATGCTGTCAGAATTCGAAGTACAACTCCTGCATGCTTGAACAAAAGTGACAACTACTAATGTAAGTTACATCTAAGCCTTCAGAAAAAGAGAGGAAATTTCTCAAAGATGAGGGGATAGTGCGCTTAGGAAGCTGAAAGGAAAATCAAAGAGAGTCAAAAAATGTCCAAGATGCTTGGAGGGTTATTTAAAAACACAGTCTTAAAGAAGCTCCAACTGGAATCGTGTTCCACAGGTTAGGAAAATGGCATGCCCAGTCCAAAAGAAAGCCACCATGGTTAACAAAGGGGACGTTGAGGGAAATTATTAGAGAGGGAGAAAAAAAGATGTGCTTTTTAGAAAATGGAAGTCCAACTTAACATGATAAAGAATACCAGAGAGAGACACACAATGGTGGCAAAAGAGAAGCCAAGTTAGCTGTAAGGGAGGCAAAAGGATTATGAGGAACGCATGGCTGTGAACATCAAAGAGCCAGCAACAAACAGTTCTTCAGAGTACATCAAAAGCTGAGGGAAGCCAGCAAAAGGGAAGCGGTAGGCCCAAGTTAGATGACACAAAGGAACAAAGGGTGTGCTAAAAAGATGACAGGAGATTGCAAGAAAAGCTGAATGAATTCTTTTGTGCATCTGTCTTCACCCAAGAGGAGGTGAGGAAAATTCCTGCACCTGAACCAGAAGCTTCTTAGGAGGCGAATCCGGAAGGAACTAACTTGAAGATAGTGTGGTAGACAATGAAGAAGTTCTGGCAGCCATTGATAAAACTAGAAATGCTACCTTTCAAATCCCTGGCCCAGATTTCATTGCATTCACCCAAGAGTTCTTAAAGAGCTCAAGCATGAAATTGCTGATGTTCTCCCACTTTAATATGCAACTTATCCTTGAGAATCAGGCTCCATCCCCAAAGAAGAGCTGGAAGATGGCCAATGTCACACCAGTAATCTTTAAAGAAAGGAGTCCTAGGGGGACCCGGAAATTACAGGCCCAGTCAGAGTTTGACATCTGTTCCTGGTAAATTAGTAGAATCTGTCATTAAAGATAAAATTATAAGAAAAACATGTACAAAAAGCAAGACCTGCTGAGAAAGAGTCCAAGCATGGCTTTTGCAGAGAGCAAATCCTGTCTTACAAACTTACTTCAGAGTTCTTTGAGGATGTACTTAAATAGGCATGTGGATAAGGGGGAACCAGTGGACATTGTCTACTTGGATTTCCAAAAGGCTTTTGACAAAAGTTCTACACTCACCAGAAGACGGTTAGAGAAAACTCAGCAATGAAGGAATAAGAGGGGAAGTCCTCCTATGGGGATTAAAAAAAAACTGGTTGGAGAAACAGGAAGCAAAGAGTGGGTGTAAAATGGGAAATTCTCACAATGGAGAGAGATGTGGGGGGAGTGAATTATGTCCCCTAAGGATCCCGTATTGGGACCAGTGCTCTTTAACCTATTCATAAATGACCTGGAAGTAGGGGTGGGTAGCGTGGCAGCCAAGTTTGCCAGATGATACCAAATTATGTAGGGTGGTGGAGAACCACTGGGAAGGATTGCGAGGAGCTCCAAAGCTGGACCTTGATAAATGCCAGGTGAGAGTGGGGCTAAGAAATGGCAAATGCAGTTCAATGTAAAGCAAAATGCAAAAGTGATGCACATGAGGGGCAAAAAAAATCCAAACTTCACATTACACGCTTACAGGGGTCAGTGCTATCAGTCAGTCAAGACCAGGAAAGGGATTTGGGCGTCTTAATCGATAGTTCCATGGGAATGTCAACTCAATGTATGGCAGCTGTGAAAAAGGCAAACTCTATGCTGGGGATAATCAGGAAAGGAATTGATAATAAAACTGCAAAGATTGTCATGCCTCTTATATAAAGCACGTGGTGCTTAACCACACTTGGAGTACTGTGTTCAGTTCTGGTCACCACATCTCAAAAAGGATATTGAAGAGATAGAAAAAAAGTGCAGAGAAAGAGGGCAACGAGGATGCATTGAGGGACTGGAGCACCTTCCTTATGAGAGGAAAGGCTGCAGCGTTTGGAGACTCTTTGTGGCGGCTTGGAGAGGAGGGGCGATCTGAGGGGGGATATGATTGAAGTCTATAAAATTATGCATGGGGTAGAAAATGTTGACAGAGAGAAATTTTTTCTCTCTTTCTCACAATCTACTAGAACCAGGGGCATTCATTGAAAATGCTGGGGGAAGAATTAGAATCTAATAAAAGGAAACACTTCCCTTCACGCCAACGTGTGATTGGTGTTTAAGAATATGCTGCCACTACAGGAGAGGTGGGTGGTGATGGCCACTAACCTGGATAGCTTTAAAAGGGGCTTGGACAGATTTATGGAGGAGAAGTCAATTTATGGCTACCAATCTTGATCCTCTATGATCTGAGATTGCAAATGCCTTAACAGTCCAGGTGCTCGGGAGCAACAGCCGCAGAAGGCCATTGCTTTCACATCCTACATGTGAACTCCCAAAGGCACCTGGTGGGCCACTGCGAGTAGCAGAGAGCTGGACTAGATGGACTCTGGTCTGATCCAGCTGGCTTGTTCTTATGTTCTTATGTTCTTATGGAGGGCCATAGTTTGATGACCCTTGAACTAGACCAGTGGTGGCGAACCTATGTGGCACTAAGAGCCTTCTCTGTGGGCACATGCGAACAGTGCCCCCCCCCCCCCGCCACATCTAGGCTAGCCTGGGCCATTAGGTCTAAGACCTAGTTTTGGGGAAGCAATGTAGGTAACCCTGTTCAGCGCTGTTAAACCCCACTGATTTTCACACGAAGAAATAAAGTGCGATCCTTTACCTGGGAGTAAGCTCAGTTGCTGGCAATGGGGCTTGCTTCTGAGTAAACCCTCCTAGGGTTGTGATTCACCCATTGGAAGAGTTGCACGGTTGCTTCAAAGCAAAGCCACCAACGACCACCAAGCTTACTCCTGAGTAACGTGCACACCTCGGAGGCAACCGTTTTTTCTAAACTAAAACCTCAGCATTCAGGTTAAATTGCCTTGTTGGCACTTTGCGATAAATGAGTGGGTTTGGGGTTACAATTCGGGCACTCGGTCTCGAAAAGGTTCGCCATCACTGATCTAGACCAACTCAATGCAGGATCAACCTAATGCATCCCTGACTGTCAGAGAGGGGGGACTCACCTGAGCAACTGATTCTAGCACGGAACTACTCTTACCTTACATTTCCCCCCTAATATCAATTTGGTACTTTCCTTCTTGTAATTTATACCCATTGTTGTGAGTCCTACCCTCTGCTGCCAATAGGAACAGCTCTCTGCCTTCCTCTAAGTGAAAGCCTTTCAAGTAATGTTGGAACTAATATAATTTAGGGTATTTTATGATTCGCTGGTGTATGCATTGTAGTCAGCATATCTAATGATCAGTAGGGATTCTTTAAAGCAAGTTGAACCGGAAAGAACAATATTAGTTTAACAGATAATTGAGAAGAAAGGCTTTCTACATTTTCAGAATGTAACCAATACGAAGATTCATTTTTATATAAACATAATTTTTAGCTATTTTTTATCTGTAATGGTTTATTCTTATGCTGACTTTTATATTGTTATTCCTTTCTTTTTTTACAAAATCGATTAAAAATACTTAAAGAGAGCAATGATTCCCTCCCCCTCAACTTCTTGAATAATGTAGTGGTTCAGTGTAGGTGGATTCTAATCTGGAGAACTGGGTTTGATTTCCCACTCCCCAATTTGAGTGGCAGAGGCTTATCTGATGAACCAGATGTGTTTCTGCACTCCTACATTCCTGCAGGGTGACCTTGGGCTAGTAACAGTTTTTCGGAACTCTCTCAGCCCCACCTACCTCACAGGGTGTCTATTGTGGGGAGAGGAAGGGAAAGGAGCTTATAAGCCACCTTGAGTCTCCTTACAGGAGAGAAAGGTGGGATATAAATTCCTCCTCCTCCTCCTCCTCCTCCTCCTCCTCCTCCTCCTCCTCCTCCTCCTCTTCTTCTTCTTCTTCTTCTTCTTCTTCTTCTTCTTTTAAACTCTGGATTTGTTGCTCGTTTTAACTGAATATTGATCTTATTGTTCATACAATTTGGATGATAGTATTCTGGATAGACCAGCGACAGGCATTTATGTTAGCCTGATTCAATAGTTTTCCTTCAGCCTCAACCAACGGAAGGTATCATCAGATCCCAAAACAGCAAAGATATTGTCGCTGCAGCTCTATTGACTCTCTTACCCATGTTCTTCTAGAATGCCAAATAAATGGAGATGCACATTTTAGACTAATCTTCTCTTTACTGGCAGCGAGAAAATTTTTTAACCCTACTGTTGCCATACATTTTCTTCTTGGAGACTATAATGCTGATATAACATGTTCGGTAGCCCTATTCCTGACAACTATTTTAAAGTGTTAACTTATTCCTGTTTTTCTTACAGCCAATTGCGCTATTTATACTATATTAGTACATTATAAGGATATCTACATGAGTGTGCAAACATTTCTTTGCGCCAATTAACTTGACTTTTATATACATGAGCTTGTATTTTCTTGATTTATGCTAATAAAGGCATGATTGATTGATTGATTGATTGATTGATTGATTGATTGATTGATTGAGTATTCTGGATATTATTTTTAATTGTAGCTGCCTTGTGAACCTATGTGTTAATAGATAAAGAAGTATTTTAGATAGAAGCATCATGGCAGCTATATGTGTTTGCCAACAGCAGTATCGTATTTTCCCATTAGGGCAAAACTACAGCTAAGCGGCATTGGATTTTTGAATGGTTTCCTGGTGAAAAAAGAATCCCGACAAAGAAAGCTAGCTCCTCAGTGATAGGACTAGACTTCTTTGACATAGTAGCTTTCAGCTTGTGGGGAGGGCTATTTGCACAGGGAATTATTCTAAACGGACTGTGATTTTTTTTGCAGAATGTGTCCTTGGAGTGTTTTTAGCAGACACGAAGAAGAGCCAGCAGCTTTGTCCAAAAATAAGTTCAGGGACAGGTGGTTTCTCTAATCCTGAATATGGAGGTGCTGGTAAGGGACCACCATGCCATCTGCATAATTAGTTACTGGCTAATTGGAGGGTACTAGGTTTAGGAAACTGGGGTTAAGCAGGACCTACTATTCCTAACAGGTCCCAAGGCATAAAATCGTCTTGGCATTTCTCTCCTGAGCTCTTTCCTGCCTCTTCATCCAATTGCATGCCAAGACCGAAGCAATCCTAACAAATTGCTACATTTGCTCAAATGTCAAATTTGATCACGAATGTCCGACTCAAACTGAGGCTAAAGCTCTGGAATACTTCAGTATTCGCTGCGTGCTGTGCGGACATCGGTTCGTACAGCACACGCAAACACAAACTGTAAAGAGACTGGAAGCCCTGAGCGTCCAACTGCCGGATGAAAGGGGAGAAATAAAATAAATATGGACAGGGCCCAAGGGACATTTCTCTGAGACTGGTAGAAATATGTAATATAGCGTGGCATAGTGGTTAGAGGGTTGAACTAGGGTCCGGAGAACTCAGAATGAAATCCTAAACAGACTTGTACTCTTGCAGGCCTGTTGATTTTTCAGTGGGGCCTTTTGTGCAAACCATACTCATCCTGAGGCAGTTTGTTCCACAATGGGGTCTCTCTTGAGCAGCAGTGGCGTAGGAGGTTAAGAGCTCATGTATCTAATCTGGAGGAACCGGGTTTGATTCCCAGCTCTGCTGCCTGAGTTGTGGAGGCTTATCTGGGGAATTCAGATTAGCTTGTGCACTCCCACACACGCCAGCTGGGTGACCTTGGGCTAGTCACAGCTTCTCGGAGCTCTCTCAGCCTCACCTACCTCACAGGGTGTTTGTTGTGAGGGGGGAAGGGCAAGGAGATTGTCAGCCCCTTTGAGTCTCCTGCAGGAGAGAAAGGGGGGATTAAATCCAAACTCCTCCTCCTCCTCCTCCTCCTCCTCCTCCTCCTCCTCCTCCTTCTTCTTCTTTGTGTACATGCAAGGAGGTGACCCCATTGATTTCCCCGAGCCAAGCTGCCATTTTGTTTATCCCTGCTTTGGATCGTTCCCTGGTCGGCTGGTTGAATGCTGCCTTCCCCCCCCCCCCACACACACACCTTTTTAATTGGGAGAGGGGCATTTTAATGTTCTATTGCTACTGTGATAGGATGTTAATGTAATTTTGGTTTTTGTTTTTACCAAAAACCTGAGCTTAGGTCGTCATATAAGTTACAAATACATGGGCTTACGTGTGATTTCATAAAATGACAAATGTGAGCCGTTCCCTAATGTAAATGGATTTTAACTGTCTGACGTTGAACAATATGTCATATATTCAATGTTTTGTATATATAATATTTTATTACAACCTGGATATTAGACTATTTTTGTACTTATGTACAGAATTATTGTTTGTAGAGATTTTAACTTATGCCTAATATAGGCTGACCAGATGTCCCGCTTTTGGCGGGACAGTCCCGCCTTAAAACAATTTGTCCCGCGACCCGCGGGTTTTTTCAAGTGTCCCATTTTTGGAAGGGTGCCGCACTGCCTTCTGGGGGGCAAGGCAATGTGGCAGCCTCCTGCTCCTGTGACAGGGCGGGAAACGGGAGCGCCCCAGAAGGCAGTGTGCTCCTGTGGCTGCACGCGCATGTGCGAGCGCACGCATGCCGCCCGCTCGCCTACGCGCCCGTCCCATTTCACAAAGGTGACCATCTGGTCACCTTAGCCTAATAAAGGTTTTGCTGTGCTGTGCTGTGCTGTTTTTTTTAAAAGAAGTCCCATTGATCCCTGGGAAATGCCTGCTGAGGAGTGGGTGGAATTGCTCCTGCGCTGACAGGGAGAAGGTGGAGAGGAACTAAAAACTTTAAGGAAGGCAACCAGATGCTGCCCCGCTTCACTTTCCTTGTGCAGAAAAGGGGGGGTTCACATGTTACCCTTTTTGGAAACTGTGGGGATTATCAGATCTGCAGCATGGGGAATTTGGGGGAAGGGGGGCTAACCTGTGTTCAATGGAAATCCTGACCTGAAGTGAATGTACGCACCCGCAGGGCAAACCACAAGTGCATAAAATTCCTTTTCACCCAAGCGTTTGGTTAGCCTTCCTGGAAACCTATATATAAAAAGCTAACCATGAGTTTGTTACTCACACCCTAATGCGGAAATGGCTGGACAGATCGCCCCCAAATTTGGACATGACGTGGCTTCCCATTGCGAGCATGTTTTCGGGACTTCACCGGACTCACAGGTCACACCGGAGCCCAGTAAAAGGCATGTTTCCCCAAACCCGCAGTGGATCAATGAGGGGCTGCCATGCTGGGGGCGTGGCTTGGCCGGCTTTGCAGCAGTGTTCACGCACACACCAGGTGAACCCTCCTGCCACTGGAATTCCCCAAAAACACACCAGGACAGGAAGGAAGAGCGTTCCAAGCCGAACCATTTGGAAAAGCCGGTACACCTCTCCCCTTCCTTCTCCCTTCCCTGCCTACCTCCCCACAGTGAGCCGCAGCGAAGCCACAGACTGGTTTCCAAGGTCTGCCTAGAAAAGGAAGGGAGCGAGTGGCTGCATCCTCCCGGAGGGGAAGAGCGGTTAAGTTATATAGGAAGGTCCACAGTCTCTCGCTTCCCTCATAGCTTCCCTGCGTGGACTGCCGGTGGCAACCCGCTTGCGCGGAGGGGCGTTAGGAACAACCAAGCCGGCTCCCGTCGGGGAACGAAGAGGTACTCTCAGCCACACCAACTGCTCCAAAGCTCACAGGGAGAGGAAGGAAGAGCATTCCCACCCAAACAGTCCAACACAGCCATTACGCCTCTCCCCTTCCTCCTCCCTTCCTTTCAGACCTCACTGCCCTCAGCAACAGCGAAGCGTGGCCAGGCTCGCTAAGAACATAAGAACTAGCCTGCTGGATCAGACCAGAGTCCATCTAGTCCAGCTCTCTGCTACTCGCAGTGGCCCACCAGGTGCCTTTGGGAGCTCACGTGCAGGATGTGAAAGCAATGGCCTTCTGCGGCTGTTGCTCTCGGGCACCTGGACTGTTAAGGCATTTGCAATCTCAGATCAAAGAGGATCTAGATGGGTAGCCATAGATCGACTTCTCCTCCATAAATCTGTCCAAGCCCCTTTTAAAGCTATCCAGGTTAGTGGCCATCACCACCTCCTGTGGCAGCATATTCCAAACACCAATCACACGTTGCATGAAGAAGTGTTTCCTTTTATTAGTCCTAATTCATCCCCCCAGCATTTTCAATGGATGCCCCCTGGTTCTAGTATTGTGAGAAAGAGAGAAAAATTTCTCTCTGTCAACATTTTCTACCCCATGCATAATTTTATAGACTTCAATCATATCTCCCCTCAGACGTCTCCTCTCCAAGCTAAAGAGTCCCAAACTCTGCAGCCTCTCCTCATAAGGAAGGTGCTCCAGTCCCTCAATCATCCACGTTGCCCTTCTCTGCACTTTTTCTATCTCTTCAATATGGTTCCCCAGATAAGCCTCTACAGCTCAAGTGGCAGAATCAAACCCAATTGTCCAGATTAGAGTGCACCTGCTCTTAACCACTACGCCACTGCTGCCCTCTCACAAGGTGTCTGCTGTGGGGAGAGGAAGGGAAAAGGAGTCTGTAAGCTGCTTTGAGACTCCATACAGTGGAGAACGGCAGGATACGAACCAAAACTCTTCCTCTTCTTGTTGTTGAATTTTATCTTGTTCACATCTGCCCCCTTTTCCAGTGTATCCAGATCTCTGTCTTCTGGTGTGTTTGCTATTCTATTCCTCCCAATTTGGTGTCATCTGCAGATGTAATGAGTAGTTCCTCCACCCCCTCAATCAGTCAATTCAAAGTGGGAGAGAACAGCAAGCCAGAATGTAACCGATAAGTCGATGCAAATTATTCATCTGGAACCGTGAAACCTGCAGCACGGTAACAAGGGGGAAAGCCGCTCTCCACCAAAGCTTCAAGTCTCCGAGGATCACATTTGGACGAGGGACGGTCATGTGAAAATACCAATGGCCAACTTCCTGAATAAATCATGGACGCGACAAAAGGTTCCTGCTCTCAGACCAGCAGAAGCGTCGGCTTGCTCGGAGGCAAGCTGCTAAGTTGGTTTGGATCATAAAAGGGTTTATGGGTCCCTGGGACAGCTGGCCACATGCATAAAAACCTGTGAATGCCAGCCCCCTCCCCGAAACAAAAATAAATAATGCATGGCTGGATAAATATTTTACATGGATGTGGCCCAAATATAAATTCCTCCAGTGGTGGGAAGCGAAATAAACAGAAAGATCAATTGAGCTGCGAAACGCAGCGTGTTGGCTGCGGAAGGCGACGCCAGAAGACTGAACGATGTTCCATTTTTGCTAGCATTGGCTGCAGTGGGGAAAGGCACCGATTTAGAGGCTGGATCCTGTGGATTTGGCTGGAATGGGCTTTTTGCTCATACAAGACATCCTTGCATTAGAGGCAGAGGTGGGATCCAGCAGGTTCTCACAGGTTCCCGAGAGTAGGTTACTAATTATTTGTGTGTGCCAAGAGGGGGTTACTAATGGGTGATTTTGCCACGTGGTTTTTGCCTTAGTTACGCCCCTCCTCTCCGCAGTAGCGCGCAGAACTTGAAGCAGTCTAGCAGGAGGTGCACCGGCGTGCGTGGCAGTCTGTGCCTGCGTGCATTCGTTTCCCACCCAAGGACCGGCGCAGCGGCTGCGTCCTTGCCACAGCCCCGCCCAGGAATGCCCCGCCCCCGGAATGCCCATCCACACCCCCGTTGTGCCCCACCCAGCCCCATTGGCGCTACGCCACAGTTTAAATCCCACCACCATGGGAACCTGTTACTAAATTTTTTGGATCCCACCACTGCTAGCTAGGTTAGTTTGTTCTTCACTTCTTTCCTTTTGTTCCGTCAATTTGTTCCAGAATGTCAACAGAGGGGAAATGCTGTTCGGCTACTGTGACTTACGGTCTCAAAGCAGTTTTCAACAGAAAAGTTATTTACCATCTTTATTGTCATGACAGACCTCTGAGATAGACTGCTAGTTATTTATTCGCTTTTTGCAAACGGGGGATTTTGCTACTGACTGTCAACTACGGGCACACCTCAGGGTCATCTCGCCCCTCCACTGAAGAGTTGGTAGCCCCTGAGAGTAGGAACCTGTCTCTTCCAGTCAACAAATAAGGGCCAACCCTATTAGGAAATGAACATGAAAACTGTCCCCTGACGTTTCTTGCAATGGCAAAACAGCCACAAGAGGCTCTGAAATAGTGCCAAAAATAGAATGGTGAAGGAATTAGCAATCCTTTCTACTCCTGCAAAAGTTGATTTGCTCATAGAGAATACAAAGGTATGGGGGGGTTGTGTACTAATAATCAAAACTGTGAGCAAAGCACAAACAATGTCAGTAGGACTATAGCCTAACAGTTTACTCAGTCACTAGTGTGAACAGAGTCTACAGGTGGGTCTATTAGACAACTAATGCCCCAGTCTGCACAAATATGTGTCAAAGCATACAATCATTCAACAATTCACATCAATGAAAGCTTCTCTAAGCTCAATAGAAAACGCCCAACGAACTGCCAGTATCCAGCAGCATCTGGCTTCAAGAACATTTTGCAGCAAGAGATGGCAGCACAGAGAGTAACACCACCCGGACTGAATTATAAGAACATCTAGCTTAGGACAAATTTTATGTACACTGAAAATACCATGTGCCCATAAGCAGTGGTGGGATCCAAAATTTTTAATAACAGGTTCCGATGGTGGTGGGATTCAAACAGTGGCGCCGCCGCACACACGCCCCTCCAGTCCCTATTGGGCAGGGAGGTTGCTTTAGTAACCCCTTCTTGGCACTCAGAAAAAAATTAGTCACCACTTCTAGAGAAGTGGTGAGAACTGGTTGGATCCCACCTCTGCCCATAAGCCTTTGAAGATTTATCGAAGCCAGATAGTACAGGATACTGGCAGCTTATTGTGGGTTTTCTATTGAGGTTAGAGAAGTTTTCATTGATGGCCTCAAATAAGCAGGTTTCCTTGCAGTCTGGCATTTCCTTGCAGAATGCCCCGCCCAGCCCCATTGGTGCTACGCCACAGTTTGAATCCCACCACCATGGGAACCTGTTACTAAAATTTTTGGATCCCACCACTGGTTTTCTGTGGTGAACTAGAACAAACACACACAAGTATAATTGAGAAGGGCCCTTTCCACACACGCAAAATAATGCGTTTTCAAACCACTTTCACAACTGTTTGCAAGTGGATTTTGCTCTTCCGCACAGCTTCGAAGAGCACTGAAAGCAGTTTGAAAGTGCATTATTCTGCATGTGCGGAATGAGCCAAGGTGGACTATTGTGTTTAAGCTGGAGTCTTGGTAGTTGGGGAATCACCGTCAGACAATCTGTTTGTGCCTCCCCCAAATTGTTCTTTTTATAGTACACACGGGATGGATTTCTCAATCCAGCAAAGGTCTTTTCTCACCCAAATTGTTCCTTTGAGCCACTGGCAAAAAGCCTCATCAAGCATTTCTAATTTCTAATAATGTCAAGCTTTTCGAATTTGGATCCAGGACAAGCGACGGAGTTCTTGGGCGGAGCAAAAGAGACAGGGAGGGAAACATTTTCTGGTTTTCCACTATTATTTTTTTTGCTGCGTTTCTGCTAAGAGGGGAGATACAAATGCCCTGAAGGGACAGAAATCTCTGGAAAACTTTGCATGCCCCAATTCTGTGACCTTAAATTCAGAAATTCTCCTAGTTGAAGCAGAGCTGAGGGGTGTAGAACGAAGCACTGGGCAGAATTTAGGTGCAAAGGAAAGGACAAATGGAGAGAAATTATTTGTGAAGGGGGGAAGGATCTTTCTGCTTTGATTCACAAGATCCAAACAGGGGAACTGCTGCAGAAATCAAATTGCAGAAGGTAGACGCAGACGCAAGGCCAGGAGGAGTTCTTTGCTCTTCTTGAGTTTCCTCCACCGTGCCGGATTATTTGCGGTTACCCACACACGGCAAGGTCACCTTCTGTTCCGAGGCTGGTTTGGCACTTACAGGGGGGAGCTGAGGTGGGTGTTAGCCGTTCCTGACCGTGCAATCGTAATTCCGGTTCCAGCTGAGCTCCTGTGTTCCATAATTTATATTTCAGTTAACGAAATGAATGGTAATCGGGTGCTCGCTCAGGCACGACTTCACTCAACCTTTTCAAGACCCTGATTGCGGGGCTGGAATCATTATGAAGGCCAAGTGCCTTTCCCGAGCTCCTTTGTCTAGGGTGATTGGATGCAAAGGAGACCAGAGAACTACTCTACCTTGAATAGATGGCTATCAGAGGAGATTTGGCCAGCAGGGCCCATCGTCCCGAAGTGACCTGGCAGAAATGGCCTTTTTGAATGAAAAGTAGCAAAACCCGGTCAAGATCGGAAGAAGACGAAGAGTTTGGATTTATGCCTCACCTTTCTCTCCTGTAAGGAGACTCAAGGTGGCTCACCAGCTCCTTTCCCTTCCTCTCCCCACCACAGACACCTTGGGAGGTAGGTGGGGCTGAGAGAGTTCAGAGAGAACTGGGACTAGCCCAAGGTCACCCAGCAGGAATGTTGGAGTGTGGAAAAACATCTGGTTCACCAGATAAGCCTCTGCCACTCTGGTGGAGGAGTGGGGAATCAAACCCAGTTCCCCAGATTAGAATCCACCACTACACCATGCTGGCTCTTAACCACTACACCACCGTCCGATCACATCACCTTTATGGGATCTAGTATTTTATTGTCAGCCACAGGCCATCACAATTACAAAGACAGCATAAATCATTGAGTCCCATCAACACACTCAGATAAGGTACAGCGGTTAAAAGAAGTTGACTGTATACTGGACAACTGGGTTTGATTCCTCACTCTTCCACATGACCAGTGGACTCTAATCTGGAGAACTGGGTTTGATTCCTCACTCTTCCACATGAGCAGTGGACTCTAATCTGGAGAACTGGGTTTGATTCCCCACTCCTCCACATGACCAGTGGACTCTTATCTGGAGAACTGGGTTTGATTCCTCACTCTTCCACATGAGCAGGGGACTCTAATCTGGTGAACTGGATTTGTTTCCTGTTGGGTGACCAGGGAATACAGAAGAAGAAGAAGAAGAAGAAGAAGAAGAAGAAGAAGAAGAAGAAGAAGAAGAAGAAGGAGGAGGAGGAGGAGGAGGAGGAGGAGGAGGAGGAAGAGGAAGAGGAAGAGGAGGAGGAGGAGGAGGAGGAGGAGGAGGAGGAGGAGGAGGAGGAGGAGGAGGAGGAGGAGGAGGAGTTAGAACATTGTAATTCTACTCTAGGGAAATTGTGAGAACCTGCTGGATCCCACCTCTGCTAGCTAGCTTTCCACACCCATCCAGAAAGAAAACTGTAATTTCCAGGTTCCATTAATGAACTACTGAGCATTTCTTTTTCACAAGCATGTTCCTCGTGATGAATGGCATAAGAATGAATGATGGCTACATTCTTGCAATAATGAGAAATTAATTAACAGCAATTTACAATGTGGTTCCCCTGGAATGGCAGATTACATCTCCTTGTGTCTCAAAAAATGGTTGTCCCATATAATTAATGTGTTTGCATCAAATACGCATCTTGAACCAGACGAATCTATCCCAACCCCAGACATGTTAACACAGAAATATCCCGATTTCAAATTTCTGTTTCCAATCTCTGCTGGGTTCCTAAAATATATATTCTTCTCCCTCTTGGATCGAATACTACATTTTCCTTGCATTCTTCTGCAACGATATTGCGTCTGCGGATGTGATTCAATTAATGGAATATTGCTTTTCTGTCTATCTGAATCCAAGTTGCTATGTAGCTCATCTTTTGGTTTCGGCAGCGCATCAACCGCTGGAAGAATAAGTATTGGTTTGAAAAAGTAGTGTAAAGGAAGTCAGTCATCCATCTTCTCTCTCTCAGGCCCCTTCCGCACACGCAAAATAATGCGTTTTCAAACCACTTTCACAACTGGGGTGCTGTGCGGTTTCCGGGCTGTGTGGCCGTGTTCTAGCAGCATTCTCTCCTGACGTTTCGCCTGCATCTGTGGCTGGCATCTTCAGATCTTCTCAGATCCTTCTCACCTTCAGATCTTCTCAGATCCTCTGAAGATGCCAGCCACAGATGCAGGCAAAATGTCAGGAGAGAATGCTGCAAATGCAACATTAACGAGAAATACAGCACCAATGACCCGTGAAAGCCTTCGACAATACATTTTCACAACTGTTTGCAAGTGGATTTTGCTATTCCGCACAGCTTCAAAGAGCACTGAAAGCAGTTTGAAAGTGCATTATTCTGCATGTGCAGAATGAGCCTCAGAGGCCCTTTCCCTACTTACCTTAAGCCACGCGCTACTCTCCTCAAGTAGCGCAGGGTCCCCCGGCACTCCCCACTACAGGGGCAACGACAA
This sequence comes from Sphaerodactylus townsendi, assembly GCF_021028975.2. NCBI lineage: Eukaryota > Metazoa > Chordata > Lepidosauria > Squamata > Sphaerodactylidae > Sphaerodactylus > Sphaerodactylus townsendi. Next base: position 64,680,593 of record NC_059433.1, read on the forward strand.
CGCAGCCGCCCCGACGCTGCTGCTGTTGCGCCCCCTCAGGGCGTGTAATTCCTGGCGCTCTTTTGATGTTCCCAAGCAGAGCGCGGTGTCGTGGGGAAGCCCGGGCGCGTGCCAGAAATGACGTGCGCTGAGAGCAGCGCGCGGCATACGGGGGGTCGTGGCAAGTGGGGAAATGCCCTCAGACTGTCCCTTGACTTTTGGTCAACCCCACTGTGGTGTGGTGGTTAAGAGCAGCAGACTCTAATCCGGAGACCTGAGTTTGATTCCCCACTCTTCCCCATGCAGTCTGCCGGGTGACCTTGAGCTAGAAGAAGAAGAAGAAGAAGAGTTTGGGTCTATACTCCAGCTTTCTCTCCTGTAATGAGTCTCAAGACAGCTTACAAACTCCTTTCCCACAACAGACACAAGTTTACTCCTACAACTGTGCTTTCAATACACAGCAAGAAGTCCTTTGTTGGGAAGTCCTTTCCTTCACCTCCCCACCTCTCTCGCTGGTCCTCGGAATGTCATTTCCCACAATGACATTATTCTCTTTTGCTGCCGCTTCCACGAAACCCAACTCCCCCCCTCCCACACACAAGCAATGCTCAGCTGAGATGGAGGAATTCATGCATGCCTTTTGTGTAATATCTCTTTCTCCAGATAACAACTTGTATATTAATCCTACATGATCTCAGCAGGGTTTTCGATTCCTGCCTTCCACGTGAGTTCTGGGAGCAACAATATGTTTTTTTTTTGTGGAGAAACAGCATTTCCGGGGGATATTGATCCCTCGCGATGGGCTTACACTTCAGCGGCCCTGTTTTTTACTCCCTGTTCTCTTATATTTTGGAGCACATAGAAGGCTGTCAAATTGCAGGCACCGTTATGGCCTCTCTGAATATCCCCCCCTCCAAAAAAAAAGAGCATTACAATCTACTGGTGATCCCTGGTCTGAAAAAGTGTCCAACTGTGCTCCACTAGTGCCAGAGCCTTCTCGGCTCTAGCCCCGGCCTGGTGGAAAGCTCTGTCCAAATGAGACCAGGGCCCTGTGAGATCTAACTCAATTCTGCACGGCCAGTCATTAGACCAAGGATGGCTCCAGCCCAAAAGGTGGCAGGCGGCCACCTCCCCAGAGGAAAGGAAAGGAACCAGGGAACAGGCAAAATGGCAGATTGGGGACACTTTGCAGCAGAAGACTTCACTTTTAAATGGAAAACAGAAGAAGAAGAAGAAGGAGGAGGAGGAGGAGGAGGAGGAGGAGGAGGAGGAGGAGGAGGGAGGAGGAGTTTGGATTTGTATCCCCCCCTTTCCTGTAGGAGACTCAAAGGGGCTTACAATCTCCTTTCCCTCCCCCCCTCACAACAAACACCCTGTGAGGCTGGTGGGGCTGAGAGAGCTCAGAAGGGTTGTGACTAGCCCCAGGTCGCCCAGCTGGCGTGTGTCGGAGTGCACAAGCTAATCTGGTTCCCCAGATAAGCCTCCACAGCTCAAGTGGCAGAGCGGGGAATCAAACCCGGTTCTCCAGATTAGAGTGAACCTGCTCTTAACCACGACACCACGCTGGCTCTCACGGCCATAAGTAGTAAGTGAAACAAATCTCCCCAGTTTCTTAAGGAGATTTATGAGTTGAAGGTGTGCGTTCCTCCTTCAAGTATACACATGTGAACTTTCCTTCCTGTTTTCAATTCCTTTGTCATCCTTGAAATCAAGAACCAAGGCTCAGTGAGAGACCATCTGGCATATAGAAGGTTCCAGGTTCAATCCTTGCCAATTCCAGTTAAAAGGATCAAGTAGGAGGTGGCGGGAAATCGCCAAGACTTTGGAGAGATTGTGCTAGTCAAAATAGACAGCAACGACCATAGAAAACTGAGATTCTGCCTTGGTATGAACTAGCTTTACGTGTTCATATTTCACGCCTCTATTTTCATTATAAGGGGTCACAGTTTCTCAGCGTGGAGGAACTCCTGAAAACTTTGATTTTGATGGGAACAATACCTTCAACCAAAATCTTTGGACCGTGACCCAAATCTCAAAAAATATCAGAAAATTACTTGTTAAAAAATAGCCCGAAAGTTACAACATAATAATCACATCAGTAAAATTCCACGTTCTACACACTTATTCAGGTCCGGTGTAGATTTGCCTAATATCTTCCCCCACATGAATTCCAATTACTCTCTGCCACAATGGGATGTCAAATTCTAATTTACTACTAGTAAATCTATTGTCACATATATGCTTCTGTTTACATTCGCCAAATGAGTTTTGAACCACTCCCCCCCCCCCGCAGCAATAGCATGGAACTTCCTATTTAAATTAGAATACAACTCAGTGAATGACCTCCATATTGTTATTTTTTTCTATATTATTCCCATTCCTTCTCTTTCCATGAGTTGTTTAGATTGTTAGTTTCACAAGGCAAGGCCATGAAGCTTGTTTTGTTTGCCGTAGTCAAGAGGAGGAGGAGGAGGAGGAGGAGGAGGTGGAGAGGAGTTTGGATTTATACACCAGTGGTGGGATTCAGCCAGTTTGCGCCACTTCGGCAGAAGCGGTTGTTAAAATGGTGCTTGTAAACAACCAGTTGTTAAATTATTTGAATCCCACCACCGGAACCGGTTGTTAAATTACTTGAATCCCACCACTGATTTACACCCCACCTTTCTCTCCTATAAGAAGACTCAAGGTGACTTACAAGCTCCTTTCCCCTCCTCTCCCCACAACAGACACCTTGTGAGGCAGGTGGGGCTAAGAGAGTTCCAAAGAACAGTGACTAGCCCAAGGTCACCCAGCAGGAATGTAGGAGTGCGGAAACACATCTGGTTCAGCGGTGGTGTAGGAGGTTAAATGGAGCAGCAGTGGCTTGGAGGTTAAGAGCTCGTGCATCTAATCTGGAGGAACCGGGTTTGATTCCCCGCTCTGCCGCCTGAGCTGTGGAGGCTTATCTGGGGAATTCAGATTAGCCTGTGCACTCCCACACACGCCAGCTGGGTGACCTTGGGCTTGTCACAGCTTCTCGGAGCTATCTCAGCCCCACCTACTTCACAGGGTGTTTGTTGTGAGGGGGGAAGGGCAAGGAGATTGTCAGCCCCTTTGAGTCTCCAGCAGGAGAGAAAGGGGGGATATAAATCCAAACTCCTCCTCCTCCTCCTCCTCCTCCTCCTCCTCCTCCTCTTCTTCTTCTTCTTCTTCTTCTTCTTCTTCTTCTTCTTCTTCTTCTTCTTCTTCTTCTTCTTCTTCTTCTTCTTCACCAGAGACGCGTCTGCCACTCAAGTGGAGGAGTGGGAAATCAAACCTGGTTCTCCGGATTAGAATTCACCTGCTCTTAACCACTACACCACGCTGTAGCATTCTACCCTGTTGTGGTCCTTTCTCTTCCCAAACTATAACCTCCCTAGGCTCTGCTTCCAAATCTCTAGGAATTCCCCAACTTAGCCCTGGCAACCTTAATTCCAGCAGAGCCACACATTCTTTGACTTGGTCCTTACGAGCTCACTGTTTAGAGTTTCCCGTTCCCCCCACCCCAGATATTAGGTCTTATTTTTTTTTTACTCCTGGCTTTCAAATCTTTTTCTTTCTTCTTAATGGACAATCTTTTTTTCTGCCAGGCCGGGAGATCTAACACTCATTTTGTTCCCTTGGCAGCACCTTTCTTAGCCAGTGACAATGGAGCCGTGCCGTTTCGCATCTTTCCCTCTTGACTTCATACGGAGATGCTACGGTACGGGTCAGGGAGGGTGTTTTTGATTGCTCCTGTTCCTCCGTCGCACTGGGGCGATTTAGCTTGTTTTCTCCAGATATTTCCAGCTCTCCAACCCAGATTACAGACAATCTCTTTTCTTCCCCCCTTTCCTTTATAGTAAGTAGGTTGTGAACATTTGTGATTTCTGCTTCCAGAAATAGCATATTTGCTCTTGAAGATCTGAACAAGTTTCGGAGCAATTTACTTCAGAGCCAAGCGACCCCCGTCTTTATTTTTCTGCTGCTCCAGAATGTTCTTTTGCGCCGCATTCCACTCCTTCTTAGTTCCCATTTCGCTTGATTTTTCTCCACAGCTTTCAAATTTCACAGTCCCAAATGTTGTTTATTTATTTTGAAAGATTGACATGTTTTCTTTTTTTTAATGCAGATGGGTTTTATTTTAAAAAAACCAAACGTTATTTACTGAGAACGCATCTATGCCACGTCTTCAAAAAATCTGCAGCAGGAGATGTGAAACAATTATGTTTTGATATGGATGATGCATGTACGGACACTAAATTTTGCTACGCTAAAATTTTGCAAAATAAATCTGGAGGGGAGAGAAACCTGTGAGGTCCTTTTTGTTTTATGCAGGAATCAGAAGAAGAAGAAGAAGAAGAAGAAGAAGAAGAAGAAGAAGAAGAAGAAGAAGAAGAAGAAGAAGAAGAAGAAGAAGAAGAAGAAGAAGAAGAAGAAGAAGAAGAAGAAGAGGAAGAAGAAGAAGAAGAAGAAGAGGAGGAGGAGGAGGAGGAGGAGGAGGAGGAGGAGGAAGAGGAAGAGGAAGAGGAGGAGGAAGAGGAGGAGGAGGAGTTTGGATTTATATCCCCCCTTTCTCTCCTGCAGGAGACTCAAAGGGGCTTACAATCTCCTTGCCCTTCCCCCATCACAACAAACACCCTGTGAAGTGAGTGGGGCTGAGAGACCTCCGAGAAGCTGTGACTAGCCCAAGTTCACCCAGCTGGCGTGTGTGGTAGTGCACAGGCTAATCTGAATTCCCCAGATAAGCCTCCACAACTCAAGCGGCAGAGCTGGGAATCAAACCTGGTTCCTCCAGATCAGAGTGCACCTGCTCTTAGCCGCTACACCACTGCTGCTCCCACATTAAGACAAAAGAGGGATGCGAAATGCACTTGAAGTAAAGTTTCACATAGAAATATGTGAAGATTACTTTGGCTGATTATGTTCTGCCCAGCAGCAAGGGTACGTTTCCTCTGGGGCAGAGTGCCAACATGGTGTAGTGGTTAAGAGCAGGTAGACTCTGGAGAACGAGGTTTGATTCCCCACTCCTCCATGTAAAGCCTGCTGGGTGACCTTGGGCCAATCAGAGCTCTCTCCAGACTCTCTCAGCTCAGGTGTTTGTTGTGGGGAGAGGAAGGGAAGGCATTTGTAAGTCACTTTGAGACTCCTTATGGTTGAGAAAAGTGGTGTATCCATCCAAACTCTTCCTCTTCTTCTTTTACTGTACTGCTGCAATCTCACTAGCAGCACTGAAGATCCGGGAAGCCCCGTAGTTAGCCCTGTGGTTGTGAGGGGGGAAGGGCAAGGAGATTGTAAGCCCCTTTGAGTCTCCTGCAGGAGAGAAAGGGGGGATAGAAATCCAAACTCCTCCTCCTCCTCCTCCTCCTCCTCTTCTTCTCCTCCTTCTCCTTCTCCTTCTCCTTCTCCTTCTCCTTCTCCTTCTCCTCCTCCTCCTCCTCCTCCTCCTCCTTGTGTGTAAACAAGGAAATGTGAGGAGACTTCACTGTGAAAGCACTACAGGATGAGGAGCATTGTGGGAAGGTCTCCATGCATAATGGGCCTTTGATTGTACACCCAAAGGGCTTAGCTTAAGCTCCTGTGTAGCCAGGTATTTTGGCAAGCAAAAATCTGGAGTCATGTCAAAATACTGAGACTAGAGTTGGTATCTCCAAGATGGAAAATTCCTGGTGATATGAGGATGGACTCTGTGAAGGGCAGGGTTTGTGGAAAGTAGGGACTTTCGTTGGATATAATGCCATTCAGTTTGTTCTCCAAAGCATCCATCTTTTTCCAGGGAGACGGATTACCTGGACATAAGTTGTAATGAGACATCTCCAGGCCCCACATGGAGGTTGACAACCACGAATGGAGCGAGAGATGGAAGGTGAGATAGACCTAACACTTTTATCACAGCAAAATGGGTCATGGTCTAGGACTGAAGTGGAAAGTCTTTCGTATATTGTCGAAGGCTTTCACGGCCAGAATCCCTGGGGTGCGGTGTGGTTTCCGGGCTGTCTGGCCGTGTTCTAGCAGCATTCTCTCCTGACGTTTCGCCTGCATCTGTGGCTGGCATCTTCAGAGGATCTGATAGTAGGAATGGAAAGCAAGTCGAGTATATATACTGTGAGGTCCATAGGTGAGACCATCTGAATAGAAGTAGCTTGCTCCCTCTTCAACACGACATCCCTTCAAATATGGCCATCATGTCACCCCTTAACCTTCTCTTCTCCAGACTAAGCATACCTAGCTACTTCAGCTGCTCCTCACAGGAAATGGAATCCAGACCTTGTACCTCTGAACTCATTCCAGCTTGTCCATATCCTAATGCAGTGGTGGCGAACCTATGGCACGCCAGATGCTCATGGACTACAATTCCCATTATCCCCTGCCAGCATGGCCAATTGGGATTTCAACAATTGGCCATGCTGGCAGGGGATGATGGGAATTGTAGTCCACGAACATCTAGAGTGCCATAGGTTTGCCGCCACTGTCCTAATGGTTGGATCCCACTCGACACATGTAAACCTAGCTTGCAAATTGAACCCTTTACTTGTTAACAGACAATGGTCCTTTCCCCCACCCTGGACACTCCAAAGGTATATTACCCCCCTTGCTTTCCTACTCTCAGCTCCTCTGAAGATGCCAGCCACAGATGCAGGCGAAACGTCAGGAGAGAATGCAGCTAGAACACGGCCATACAGCCCAGAAACCACACAGCACCCCAGTCTTTAGTATATTCCAAATCCATACCCGACTATCTGTGTTGCATCATGGCAGCATACATTTAAAAAGTAGGAAGAAGACCAAATTTCAGGATTGCATCATGTGGATTAGAAAATTCCCACTTCTAATGTGAGCTCCCCTCCATGAGACGAATCTGCCGTCATCCCTCCGACTGTATCATCGCAATTTGATTATAAATATTACCATTAAAATCGACACCTTTTTGGCAGGTGAGCGTTAAAATGGTGTATAATGTGTAAGAGGCGTAAAAGGCTGTAAAATGGAACATAATGTGAAAATTGCTTTCAGTGGAGAACAGGTTGCGTAAGTGCCATTCAAGACAAGAACACGCACTCACACAAAAGTAAATGGGATAAAGATGCTTCCCGTTGAAAACGGGCCAGAAAAGTCAAACTGGTAATAGCACCACTGTCTATCCTAAGGTCCTTTCCGCACAACCAAAATAAAACCTTTTGAGGAAGGAACTGAAATGTTTCCTCCATGGAGTTCTGCATGGCTTTTCTCCTCAAACGTTTTATTTTCAGCTTGAAAATGTTTTCAAGGAATCCTCTTCTTTGGGGTGCTGTGTGGTTTCCGGGCTGTATGGCCGTGTTCTAGCAGCATTCTCTCCTGATGTTTCGCCTGCATCTGTGGCTGGCATCTTCAGATCCTGGGAAATGTAGTTCCCACCAGAACAGGAAGGCCTGTTCTGCAGCCTGCTCGGTTTGTCTGTCTGTCTGTCTGTCTGTCTGTCTGTCTGTCTGTCTGTCTGTCTGTCTGTCTGTCTGTCTGTCTGTCTGTCTGTCTGTCTGTCTGTCTGTTTGTTTGTTTGTTAATTAATTAATTAATTAAACTTATAGGCCGCCTCATCCCCGAAGGGTTTCCTAAAGTAAGTGTGGGGGGCGCCGTGGGGGGGGGGAGGGGAAAGGGGAGGGGCCGGGGGATTTTGTGCCCTCCACGTGACCCAAATCCGTGCGCCCGGTGCATCGCGCCCCCCCATCCCCTGGGAGCTTCGCCACTGCCAGCCACAGATGCAAGTGAAATGTTAGGAACAAGATCTACCAGAACGCAGCCACACAGCCCGGAAAGCCCACCACAACCAGCTGAATCTGGCCGTGAAAGCCTTCAACAATACACTAATAGAGGCAGTTTGTCCTCCTCTATGATTAACCTAAAAGGAAAATGGAGATGATTCAGTGATTGAAATTGGATATTAATTCTGAATTGGACTTACCTGATAGGTTCCTGACAGCAACTGTGGGAGGTTTATGTTTTGGTCCTTCTCCATCTATGATACAAGTCTATGAAGAAATATATTACGTTACAGGAGTTGGTAACTTATGCCGAAGCATGTTCACCTGTTGGATTTCTGACTACAGCTTATGAAGAAATTTTCTTGAGTCCTCTCCTCCATGATAAAAGAAAAAAAACATTTAATTGCTTCAAGAAAAAATCATCCTCTGAAGATGCCAGCCATAGAAGCAGGCGAAATGTCAGGAGAAAATGCTACTAGAACACAGCCATACAGCCTGGAAAGCACACAACACCCCAAAAATCAGATTACTTTATGAGTGGAGTTAGACATCAAGAGTATACATTATACTCTCCTGTTGGATTTCTGACTGCATTTTATAAGTTTAAAATATGTTTCTATGTATTTATTTATTTGGTTAGTATATTAGCTGACATTCTCTTCATTAAGTTGTATTGGATCACATACCTATACTATTGGGGATTGCCATTATATTTGTTTCAACATTTAAAATATTTGTTTTAACATTTAAAATTTCCTTAAAAATCATGTTTTTCATGATCCTGGTTAGCTTCTGAGGTCTCAGGAAACCATACATGATTATTAAATCACCATCAGAGAATTTTACGAAATGTTTTCAACTGTTCGTTATTTAAGTTATTGGTTTATGACTGTTGTTAAATGTGTATGTCAGCTTCAATGAGCCCAGATTGGACTGGGGAGGGTGGGGTACTAAGTCAAATGAAATAAGAAACAAATTAAAAAAACAAATACGTTAACTAATAATATTAGCAGCAGCAGCAACATAGAAGCTGCTACTGCCAGAATTTTAGCTATGGCCAAAATAATATCGAGGAGGAGGAAGAAGAAGAAGAAGAAGAAGAAGAAGAAGAAGGAGGAGGAGGAGGAGGAGGAGGAGGAGGAGGAGGGAGGAGGAGGAGTTTGCATTTACATCCCCCCTTTCTCTCCTGTAGGACACTCAAAGGGGCTTACAATCTCCTTGCCCCTCCCCCTCACAACAAACACCCTGTGAGGTGGGTGGGGCTGAGAGAGCTCCCAGAGCTGTGACTAGCCCAAGGTCACTCAGCTGGTGTGTGTGGGAGTGCACAGGCTAACCTGAATTCCCCAGATAAGCCTCCGCAACTCAAGCGGCAGAGCTGGGAATCAAACCCGGTTCCTCCAGATCAGAATGCACCTGCTCTTAGCCACTGCTCTTAGCCACTACGCCACTGCTGGTGGTCCCCGGCCCCTCAATGATGTGGCTGGCCTCTTCCCAGGCCAGGGCCTTCACTATCCTGACCCCTGCCTGGTGGAAGGCTCTCCTTCCAGCCATCAGGTCCCTGCAGGACCATGGACAGTTCCACAGGGCCTGTAAAACAGAGCTATTTCACCAGGCTCTTTTGGGTGGGGGCGGGGAGGGTGGAGTCACTGATTGCCGCCCATGCCATTTCCCCCACATACCATCACCATTGGCCGCCACGTACTGTGCCCGGTCCCCTCCCAGGGTGATAGGAGGTTTCTTTCAGGTTGCCATCAAATGTTAGGGGTTTTTTCCCTGTTTTGTTGGGGCTGTGAGTTTGTTTTAATTCAGTGTTTCCCAACGTTTTCGACTTGACGGTACCCTTGACCTCACTCTTCAAATCTCAGGGTACCCTTGAGGTTCATTTGAATTTTTTTTTGCATTTTTCTGTTTTTGGCCTGTAGGTGGGGGGAGTGGCAATCAGGGAGAGGGGAGGGGAGGGAAAGCAGCGTTGACAGCCACATTGTTTGTTTGCCTAAATTCGGCATGGATTGGGGGATTTAAAGGGAGAGCACCCTTTAAATCTACCCCCCCAATTCACACCAAATAAAACGATGCTGTTTTTCAATGTTGTTTAAAGGGAGCCCATGAGGCTTCCAACCCCCCCACCTTCAAAATCTATTTGATTCCGGTGGGGGGGGGCAGGCTGTAGCATTGTCATGGTACCCCTGGGACGTGCTCAGGGTACCCCAGGGTACCACGGAACCCTGGTTGGGAATCACTGTTTTAATTATTAGATGGTGATTTTAATTTTTTATCTTCTGTACACCATCCAGAGCCCTTTGGGGATGGGCAGTATAACAAGTGGAACAAACCGACAAATAAATAAATATCACCTAGCAGAAAAGACACCAAAAATGAGGGGAAACTTGGAAATGGGTTTTTATTCATGCTGTTCATTTCCCCTCACTTACGTGAACTGGCTCTCCTTTCCCGATCGAGACACGCGATCAGCTGCAGGGTTTTTGGCTCATGCCGTATTTTTCTTTCCTTCCCGTACCAAAGGGACTTCTCTGGCTGCGGACCAAATGCCTTATTTTAATATGCTGGTGGTGAAGGTGGTGAGAATCTCTCTTCACATTTCATTCCCATCCACTGGAAACCAGTGGGAAAACCATTTTTTTTTCAAGAAGTTGCTTCGGCATTGTCTCAGCTTCCCCCAAATGATCTCCTTCCCGACACTTTAAATAAATTATCCATTTATTAGTTTGGGCCCTCCTGAGTATGATCAATCAGGGCTTAATGCTTAGATGGGATGGCTGGATTTTTTTTTTAATCACCAAAAAGCGCAAGAAGGAACTGCAATTAATATTGTAATTGTTTCTTCATTTGCCTGGGGCAATGAGCGATTCCCACCCCCATATGCGAGTCTGCAGCCGTCTGGTTTTTTAACACAACGTTTTCCAACGGCATTCTTCACAAAGAACCGAACAAGAGAAAAAAACATTAGAGGCAGGTGGGGCTTGGCAAAGATTTGTTTGGGACCTGTCATGATTAGGAATTCATCCTTAAGCACTGGGAGAGTTCCTCCTGCCTCAATTTTAGCCTCATAACAACCTTATAAGAGAGGGGTCCCCAAAACTGTACCCATAGGCACCATGACATTCCCCAACACCTTTCCCAATGCCCCTTCCCAAATCACATCCTCCCCAGGCTAAACCCCCAATTATCCAGGAATTTTCCAACTTGGAGTTGGCGTCGCATGGAAGAAGAAGAAGAGTTTGGATTTATATCCCCCCTTTCTCTCCTGCAGGAGACTCAAAGGGGCTGACAATCTCCTTGCCCTTCCCCCCTCACAACAAACACCCTGTGAGGTGGGTGGGGCTGAGAGAGCTCCGAGAAGCTGTGACTAGCCCAAGGTCACCCAGCTGGCGTGTGTGGGAGTGTACAGGCTAATCTGAATTCCCCAGATAAGCCTCCACAGTGCAGGCGGCAGAGCTGGGAATCAAACCCGGCTCCTCCAGATTAGATACACGCGCTCTTAACCTCCTACGCCACTGTGTAGATAGAGAGTAGGGCTCATTGGAGGAAGATTGCAAATCAGAGAACAGGCCTTTGTGGATTAGATAGCAATAACTCATTTTTGGCTTTGTGCGTGTGCTGTTTGTCGTGACAACCTGGTAACAACCGACGCTCCAGCAAGAAACATGTTTTGTGCTGATGGCAGCCGAGAGAAAAGTCTTGTGGCATGATGACTTCTGACCTCCACCATTATTTGGCGATGGGGGGAACCATCTCGTGCTTCGTCTGTTGGGCTGGAAAGAGGAAAAACGTCAGTGTTAGCAATGCAGAAGAGCCTTTGGATCAATAGCAGCGTGCGGGATGGTTTCTGCCGCAACGCCATTTATTTGTTCTGCTCAGCGGAGACCCACTTTAAAACATCAGGAGACAAAACTCCCTAACGGGGCTCGAATCAGCGGCGCTGAGCCCACCGGCGGAGAGTGAATGGCAAAAACTGCCAGCGACGGAATATTTTTGCATGTGAAACTAACCTGGCTCTTAACAACGTGTTGCTGTATTTAATCTGCAGCGGCGGGAGTAAATAGAAAAGAAAACGTCTTCCGAGGCCTTGCTAGCGGGCTAATTAATCCGCATCGTGCTGAGTGATGTGGTGAGGGATCGACCTAGATTTCATCTTGAGGGCGTCGGCTTTCCTTGTTGGCTTCTTCCAGATTGATCCGGCCGGATTTGTCTTACTGTAAAGGTGCTGTAACCTGGCTGGCCCAGGCTGACTCGATCTTGCCAGATGTCAGAAGCTAAGCAGGGTCAGCCCTGGTTCGTACTTGGATGAGGGACCATCCAGGGATGCTACCCAGAGGCAGGTGATGGCAAACCATCTCTGAACCTCACTTGCCTAGATCTCGATAGCCTGGGCTAGCCTGATCCCATCACTTTGAGAAGTTAGGCAGCGTCAGACCTGGTTAGTACGTGGATAGGAGACCCCTAAGGAAATCCAGGGTTGCTAATTTGAGGCAGGCAATGGCAAGCCATCCCTCTTCATCTCTTGCCTTGACCTGTACAGGCCAGACTATCCTTTATCTCATCAGATCACAGAAGATCTTAGGAGGATCAGCCTTGAAACCCGGTGGGATTGGGTACAGGAATAAGATCTTTCATGGGAGTAAAGTCTGCGAAAGGATGTTTGTTTTGGGTATGACTGGACTTTAAGTCATATGAAAAACTCTTGTTTTAGGTGCAAGACGTAACCCATGGACGTTTTGGAACTAAAGGATAGAAAGTAATGAATTTTAAAACTATGTAACGTTCTCTCTGAATGATATTAGTGTTGTAATTTTAAGATCCAATGTGTTGAAGTTAATATAGAGTTAATATAGAGGAGCAGCAGTGGCGTAGGAGGTTAAGAGCTCGTGTATCTAATCTGGAGGAACCGGGTTTGATTCCCAGCTCTGCCGCCTGAGCTGTGGAGGCTTATCTGGGGAATTCAGATTAGCCTGGGCACTCCCACACACGCCAGCTGGGTGACCTTGGGCTAGTCACAGCTTCTCGGAGCTCTCTCAGCCCCACCCACCTCACAGGGTGTTTGTTGTGAGGGGGGAAGGGCAAGGAGATTGTAAGCCCCTTTAAGTCTCCTACAGGAGAGAAAGGGGGAATATAAATCCAAACTCTTCTCTTTTTCTTCTTAATATATGTGTTAGGGTTAATATATGTGTTAAAGTGTATATCTATCTATCTATCTATCTATCTATCTATCTATCTATCTATCTATCTATCTATCTATCTATCTATCTATCTATCTATCTATCTATCTATCTATCTATCTATCTATCTATCTATCTATCTATCTATCTATCTATCTATCTATCTATCTATCTATCTATCTATCTATCTATCTATCATGTGTTAAATATAATATGTATCCAATGTGTGTGAGTTAACATGTATTAACTTATATGGAGTTAATATATAAGATCCAATGTGTTAAAGTCTATATATATGGATAACTGGATCAATAACTGTAATTTCTTTTTTTCCTTTTCCTATATTTCCCTTTCTGTTCTTGAATTATATTTGAGAAAAACAATAAAGATATTATTTTTTAAAAAAGAAGTCATGCTTGGCTTCACGAGAATGTTGAAGCCTTCATCATGTCTCCATAAAGCAGGTAAGGTAGAAGTGGCAGGATGTTCTTGCTTGTCATCCTGGTACTCTCCAGAGGGAATGATCTAGAATTTGAAATTATCTGGGCTTCCTTCTTGCGTGGGACAGATGCATTGGGAAAGCTTCTCCGTTTGGTCTGGTTGGGTGTGCTCTGGACAAGCTGCAGTTTGGACAAGTGTAAGATTCGAGTCCAGTAACATCTTAAAGACCAGCAAGATCTCCAGGATATAAGCCTGGGTCCCCCAATCTTCTTGGTCTCCTTTGAAGAAGAAGGTTTGGATTTATACCTCATCCTTTTCTTCTGTATGGAGACTCAAAGAGGCTTACAAACTCCTTTCCTTTCCTTGCCAAACAGCAGACACCTTGGGTGATTCCCCACTGGCAGAGTTGACCTAGTTTCTACCTAGGTTCGTCACAGCAACTCCCCACTATTGCTGAGTTCGACCTGGTTTCATTTCAGTTCTGGTCCCTTTGGAACTGGAATTTCTGATTCCAGTTATGAAGTACAGCTTTCCCCCCAAAACTAGGTTGAACTCAGTTGTAAGATACAGTAAGGAATCATCAGGGGTGACTCTCCCGTTCAGCCAATCAAGATATGTGTTTTGGGCATGTGCAGAACGGGAGAGTCACGGTGGTGAAAACCGCGCCTTTTTAAAACTGCTGTTATTGTCGAAGCTAAGATCATGCGATCACATAGGACTCCCCATTCAGTCAATCAAGATGTGTGTTTGAGCATGCGCAGAACCAAAGAGCCATGGTGATAAAAAGCGCTTTTTAAATTGTATTATTTTGTTTTATTTTTAGTTATTTTATACTTTGTTGTGTTTTCAAAGCTTTGAAAATCCTTCTATGGTCTTCTATGCCTTGAACTGACGTATCTACATTTTGGCACCAATTCTATTTAGCTGTGATGTATAAAAGCTAAAAAAAAAGATGCAAGCTCATTTTTCCCACCATGAAACGTGAGCCAATCAGAAACAAGGAGCGAAAGTGGTTCCACAGATGATCCCGCCCTCTTAGCTCGGTTCAAAATGGAACTGAGTTGAATTCTGTTGCTGTGGGGAGTGACGAGGGTCACTCCCAAGTTAAAGGAACCGGATCGAACCTAGGCAGACTCTGTAGTGGGGAATCACCCCTTGTGAGGTAGGTTGGGCTGAGAGAGTTCTGAACAAACTGTGACTAGCCCATGGCCCTCACCAACACCTTTCATGGAGCCCATGGACCAGTGTCAGATTTAGATGAAGAGAAGCCCTTCTTAATAACTTGGGGAGTTATATACCATCTATAAAATAATTTATACCAATTCTCTTTTAGCCAAGCCCGGCTGCTGGATATATGATCACTACAACAGGCTGCTCAGCATGGAGGATTCCTAGTTTGAGCTAGCCGGTCCCGGCATAAACAAGAGCATATTTGATTTCAGTAATGCATTTTATGATACAGCTTATCTTTTACATATAAGAAGGCATATATATATATTGCAGTGTTTTGTTACCTTTCTGAAGGACAGGGCAGCTTATAAATCCAAGGAAATTCAATTGACTTTATATGTCAGCCCATTTCAATTTCTGTTTCATTTCTGCCACGGACACCTTGTAAATTCAAGAGTTCGCGTTTGAAGATAACGTACAATGTGATGCTAACTTCACAACGTGCTTGGCTGTGTTCAGCACAGCTGTCCAGTGGGTTGGTTTGCAAGGGCCGAAAGACATTGGCTACTGTGTTTATGGGGCAAAGAAATGTCCCTGACAATCCATCAGTTGCCATCAGCGCCCCAAAAGTTGGGTGAAGGAATTCATGAAGATGGCTGGTGATTCATGCCCGAACTTTTCATTCAGATCCGTCAAGGATCGCAGGAAAGGTTGAAATCAAAATGAGGCATTTTGGATCACATCCCTCTGGTGTCCTTCTACCCCTGTGCTATAGAGAGTGTCTTAACCTACTGCATCTGTGTATGGTTCTCCAGTTGCACAGTGGCAGATAGGAAGGCACTCCAAAGGGTGATCACTACTGCACAGAGGATTATCGGCTGCCCTCTCCCCTCCTTGGAAGAACTCTATAATTCCTGAAGCCTAAAGAGAGCCCAAAATATTCTGAGAGACCCGTCTCATCCAGCACACTCTCTTTTTGAACTGTTACCATCCGGCAGACGACACAGGTCTATCAGAACTAGGACCAAGAGGCTTAGAGACAGCTTCTACTCTAGAGCTGTGGCTATGCTGAACTCCGCGGCTTCGTGTTGATGTGTTTGGGGCTGTGTAGGGATGGGTGGAGGAAGGGGAAAGTGAGGATGGGGTATGAGTCTGAAATTGTGTGCATCAAGGAATGCTGCTGTAAATTTCGTTGTGCGTGCACAATGACAATAAAATGCTTATGCTTATGCTTATGCTTATGCTTTGTGATCCTTAAACAGAGATTTCTGTGCTATTTTTTCTTGCCTCTTTACGCTTGTTTGGGCTTTCAGAGCTATTAGTTATGAATTTAAACAAGAACCCTGCAGGATTGAACCAGAAGTCCATTGGATCCAACATCCTGTTGCATGCAATTGGCCCCAGGAAGCCAACAAACTGTCCATAGAGGCCCAAACCTTCCCCAGAGGTTGTCTTCTATACAGAACGTTCCTGCCTCTGAATGACAAGTTTCCCTATAGTCATTATGGTTAGCAAGGCGAAATATCTTCCACCACAGGATTAGTGTCAAATACATTACATTCATGCCAAAGTTTGCACTCTGTATGTGCACAGAGGCTATATGGGCTCCCTGCTGCAATTCAGGTCCTGGATAAATGGTGGTCCATTCCACACAGCACAAAAAAGGGCCAACCCTGCTTAGCTTGTCAGATCTGACGAGATCTAGTTGGCCTGAGCTAACCAGGTCAAGGCAAAAGACATACAGAAGTGTTTTCAGAGGTGGGATCCAGCAGGTTCTCACCAGTTCCCGAGAGTGGGTTCCTAATTATTTGTGTGTGCCAAGAGGACGTTACTAATTGGGTCTGCTTTTCCATTACAAATTCCATTAGGTCCAAAAATCATGAAGTCCTCTTGTTTCCTATGTGGCTGGTTAGCGAAGGTAGAAAACGGGATAATTCTCCCTGTTGGGCTGTTTTAAAAACATTTTTTAGAAATATGGTAAAGTTCCTGGTTTAAGGAAAGTATCCTTCTTTTGATTTCTAGAAACAAAATTAAGTATTTGAAAGTATTAAGTATTTGATAGGCAGTCAATTAGAGGAGAAGTAGTTGTTTCTGTTGGCAGTAGACGATAGGACTTGCTATAATAAGTTTAAATTATGAACAGAAAGATACCAGCTGGAAATTAGGAACTTTTTTTTTACAGTAAGAGTTTTTTACAGTAACAGAGAAATTGCCCTGCCCCCAGAATGCCTGGCCACGCCCCTGTCATGCCCCGCCCAGCCCCATTGGCGCTACGCCACTGTTTGAATCCCACCACCATGGGAACCTGTTACTAAAATGTTTGGATCCCACCACTGGACCGTATTTTGCCATTGTTTGCCTCTGTGTAGCATCCCTGAATTTTCTTGGTGGTTTCTCATCCAAGTACTAAGCAGGGCTAACCCTACTTGGCAGCCAAGATCTGACAAGATTGGGCTAACTTGGGCTATCCAAGTCAGGGCGCCTCAGAGCACCAGTCCAGAAACCTCTCAGCGGTCTTTCCCGCAACTCAGAAGTACCAAATTTCTCTGGCCAAACAGAAACCTTACCAAGCTGATCTTGTTGGTATTTGCAAGTGTCCGTCACAATTCGGTTACTAAGGGGTTAACTGTTTGTATGTAAACAAGCTGCTGAGGCCACTGTTTTATGACCTGGTCTATTGATTAGCCAGTGGCCAGCGAGACCACCTTTGCTCACATGCTGGTAAGCACCTAGCCGGAAGTTATGAAGCTAACTCTGTTTCTTTGTTTAAGCAGCAGAAGAAAAACCATGAGGCTAGATAGCAGATAGGTACAAGATGTAGTCTAGATTGTAATTACTACTGTAAATAAGTAACAGAGCAGTACGGCATTTATTGTTTTATTCCATGCAGAGGTGAAGCTATAAGGGGATGGAGGGTGCGCCATGCACAGGGCGCATACCTGGGCCCACAACCCCTCCCCCTTTCCCCCTGTGTCCCCCGTGCCCCCCATTTACATTAGTTCAGTCTGCAAAAGTGGCCTGTTCAGGGTGAAAAGTGGCCTGGTGGGAACTATACTACCCAGGAGACTTTGCGAGGGGGACGTGGGGGGCAGGTGGGAACTAGGGGGGCAGAAAACACAGAGTCTGCCCAGGTGCAGTTTGGCCTAGCTTTGCCACTAGAATCATAGAGTTGGAAGAGACCACAAGGGCCATCATAGAAGAAGGAGGAGGAGGAGGAGGAGGAGGAGGAGGAGGAGGAGGAGGAGGAGGAGGAGGAGGAGGAGGAGGAGGAGGAGGAGAAGAGGAAGAGGAGGAGGAGGAGTTTGGATTTACATCCCCCCTTTCTCTCCTGTAGGACACTCAATGGGGCTTACAATCTCCTTGCCCCTCCCCCTCACAACAAACACCCTGTGAGGTAGGTGGGGCTGAGAGATCTCCATAGAGCTGTGACTAGCCCAAGGTCACCCAGCTGGCGTGTGTGGGAGTGTACAGGCTAATCTGAATTCCCCAGATAAGCCTCCACAGCTCAGGCAGCAGAGTTGGGAATCAAACCTGGTTCCTCCAAATTAGATACACGAGCTCTTAACCTCCTACGCCACTGCGACTCTTGTGGAAGAGACCACAAGGGCCATCAGGAACACACAATCAAAGCACTCCCGACATATGCTGATGCAGGTAACCCTTCCTTTAAGCTAGTAAAATATTTTTTTATACAAAAAGCAACTCAAGAGTACCTCTGGCTCTCTTTCCTTTCCCCACGAGACTGTTTCTATAGCTCTGCTACTAATTATCCCTATTGAATAAATTTACCTACGGATCTTGATTCCCATCCTGGCCAACGTGCAGTGGCAGAATGAGGCACCTTCGCTGTCTAGAACAATCCAGCTGCACGAAGCTTGCCGAGAGCACGGCCTGCAGGAGACGGCCTATCTGTGGAAATGCCATTGATTTCTCTGAATTCCATCTCATTCCCTCTCTGGCGCTTCTCGTTTCAGCCTCACGGTGCAGGAGACGCAGTTCATAACTCCTAGTGACAGGCGCGATATTGACATCCACCAAAGTGCCTGAGGGGGGGAAAGGAGAAAATAAACACTTGATAAAAGTATGATTTAAGATTAATAGTTGTCTTGTGAAGATCCATGATAAAACATCCCATAAAGAGATTACTTGCCTGCAGTACCAAAAGGCTCTTGCCGTCATGGATGAGTGACGCTGAAAAGGGAGACCGGAGAGTCTCATTTCAGAGTGGCTTTATCTCAGTCAAAGAATCGTCCCTGCCTCAAGCTGTGAGCAGAAGCGGCGCAAGACGTTGAGGGAAACAGTGCGGCTCAGAAGTAATTATCTCTTGGGCTGTGGCCACAATGGCATTGGGCTCAAATGCTGGATCGAACTCTTGGGCCCTTTCCACACGGGCCTGATACAGCGCCCTGGGGACGGCAAAAACACCGTCCCCAGGGAACTGTTCGCATGGGGGGCGCGGCTGCGAAGCAGCCGCGGCCCTTCCCTCCTCCTCAGCCAGCGTATGGCCCCTTGAACCACTGAACAAGGTTTTGGGAAAACAGCGGCTTCCAGCAGCACCTGCCAGGCCCAATGACGGCAGCTGGCTGGAAGGTGCCATCCACCCCAATCTGACTTAAGAACAGCAGAACGCCAAGAACATAAGAACAAAGCCAGCTGGATCAGACCAGGAGTCCATCTAGTCCAGCTCTCTGCTACCGCGGTAGCCCACCAAGGTGCCTTTGGGAGTTCACATGTGGGATGAAGCAATGGCCTTCTGTGGCTGTTGCTCCCGAGCACCCTGGACTGTTAAGGTATTTTAATCTCAGATCAAAGAGGATCAAAGATTGGTAGCCATAAATCAACTTCTCTCCATAAGTCTACCAGCCTTTTAAAGCTATCAGGTTAGTGGCCATCCCACCACCTCCTGTGGCAGCATATTCCAAACACCAATCCTGCGTTAGCATTGAAAGGGGTGTTTCCTTTATTAGTTCTAATTCTTCCCCAGCATTTTCAATGAATGCCCCCTGGTTCTAGTATTGTGAGAAAGAGAGAAAAATTTCTCTCTGTCAACATTTTCTACCCCATGCATAATTTTATAGACTTCAATCATATCCCCCCTCAGACGTCTCCTCTCCAAACTTACCTTCCCTGTGACCGTCCGGCGCTTTGCCGAGGCCTGGGGACACTCCCCACTGCCCTGCGACTCCAGAGCGGTTGCGCAGGGCAGGGGAGCATGTCCCCTGGCCTCAGCGACACGCCAGATGGTCTCAGGGAAACAAGAATCGATCGAGGTGATGGCACGCGCGCACAGTCGTATGTCATGCAGCCTTGAGCCAACCCAGCAAAGCGTGGCTTGATCGTGCCGGAAAGCTTGACCAGAAGAGAGTCTGGAAAGATTTGGAACATCTCCTGTGAATCCATATTGACCTGAATGGACCACACCTGCCCAGAAACTTCCAAGGTTTCCATTTTTCCTGAAAAGACTCAAAACTGCTTCTACAACGGGTCCATATGGGTTCCACAATTCCAGAAATTCCTTAAATTATGGAATTCATCAAGAAGTACACTGGAGGAGAGAAATCTTGTCTGGATTCCAACACAGACTGAATTACCTCCCTCGCTTCATGCTGGTGGATTCCACACAGAACAAATATGAAGTCTTTAGGATGTGATAAAAAGTGTTTGGGGGAAGAACGTTGCATAGCTCTCTCCCCCGAAATGAGTTCAGGCAGTTATATTCCTCTCAACCCTGGTTTTTCAAAAATCGCTAAACTAGCAATCTTTTCTCCCCAACTTGGGTTGAAGACAATTCCTGTCTGTTAAGCGAATGCAGGCAGGCAGGAAACTCCTTATTTCTCCCACCAAATCTCTTACTCCCATTACCATCATCCCAAGACGCTGCCAAAATATGGAAGGGTATTATCTCTTTGTCAGGGACCAGAATGGCTCAGATTTTGGAAGCTAAGCAGGGTTGGCCCTACCCAGCACTGAGATGGAAAACCAGCTTTGTGTAGAAGAAGAAGAAGAGTTTGGATTTATATCCCCCCTTTCTCTCCTGCAGGAGACTCAAAGGGCCTGACAATCTCCTTGCCCTTCCTCCCCTCACAGCAAACACCCTGTGAGGTAGGTGGGGCTGAGAGAGCTCCGAAGAACAGTGACTAGCCCAAGGTCACCCAGCTGGCATGTGTGGGAGTGCACAGGCTAATCTGAATTCCCCAGATAAGCCTCCAAAGCTCAGGCGGCAGAGCTGGGAATCAAACCCAGTTCCTCCAGATTAGATACACCAGCTCTTGACCTCCGACGCCACTGCTGCTCCTGTGTAGTAGTTTAGAGTGGTGTACTCTGATCTGGGGAACCGGGTTTGATTCCCCACTCCCCCACTTGAGGTTCTGATGCTTATCTGGTGTACTGAATTTGTTTTCCCCGCTTCCTATACGTGAATCCTGCTGGGTAACCTTGGGCCAGTCCCAGTTCTCTCTGAACTCTCTCAACTCCACCTACCTCACCAGGCAAGACCATACCGCCCAGAGGGACAGGGGGGTCAAATGACCCAGGGCGCAATGGTGGGTGCGCAAAATTGCCCCCCCTCCCCCCCGCAACCTGGCTCAAGAGAGCTGGGTCAGCATGGGGGAGGCGTCCAAAGAGCAGCAGTGGCGTAGCGGCTAAGAGCAGGTGCATTCTGATCTGGAGGAACCGGGTTTGATTCCCAGCTCTGCCTCCTGAGCTGTGGAGGCTTATCTGGTGAACTAGATTAGCTTGTGCACTCCAACACATGCCAGCTGGGTGACCTACGGTTAGTCACAGTTCTTCGGAGCTCTCTCAGCCCCACCCACCTCACAGGGTGTTTTTTGTGAGGGGGGAAGGGCAAGGAGATTGTAAGCCCCTTTGAGTCTCCTGCAGGAGAGAAAGGGGGGATATAAATCCAGACTCCTCCTCCTCCTCCTCCTCCTCCTCCTCCTCCTCCCTCCCTCCCTCCCTCCTCCCTCCCTCCCTCCCTCCTCCTCCTCCTCCTCCTCCTCCTCTTCCTCCTCCTCTTCCTCCTCTACCTCTTCTTCTTCTTCTTCTTCTTCCTCTTCTTCTTCTTCTTCTTCTTCCTCCTCCTCTTCTTCTTCTTCTTCTTCTTCTTCTTCTTCTTCTTCTTCTTCTTCTTCTTCTTCTTCTTCTTCTTCTTCTTCTTCTTCTTCTTCTTCTTCTTCTTTAAAAACCAGGAAGTAATCCTTTCCCAGGGCAGCCGTTTGCTCGGCGTGAGGCTGCAATCCGCATTACAACTAAAGTATTGCAGATAGTGTGATACTTGAAAAACCCGGGTAGAAGCGGGGGGGGGGGGATGTGGAGTGGACTCCCATTAAGAGCAGGATCCGTGTGAAGTTCCCCCCTCAACACAGTTTTTATCCTGTGGTTAGCTCAGGTTTATTGGCCTGTGTGGCAAGAGCCTCGGAAGCAGATACTTTTTTCAGTCACCTTGAGCAGAACTCTGAAGAGAGCTGAAAAATACATTAAAAATGGCAATATTCTGAGCAAACAAATGCTTATGGCTAGAGCAGAGAGGTAAATGTCTTGTTTAAAGGTCCCTTTTTCTAGAATTCTCATCTTTCTCAGAAAAGGAAAAAGTCTCAAATTCTTCCTTGGCTCAATAAAGAACATAAATATCGGCTCGCTTCTCGCAAAATGCCACCCCCTTCCCCTGCCACGTGTGGGGAAATTATTACCTTTATGAGAAATGGAAACGTGTCGTTAAATTTTCATCGGGGAAATGGCACCGGGTTGGGAAATATTGTAGAAAGCATCTTTCTAAGTGCCAAAGAGATATTGGCAAGCTTTGATGAATGTTTTGAACCGCTTTTCTTCTTCTTTTTCCCCAATGCCCTGGGAAATTATGTGGGAAACATTTGGGTTTCAATGTGGCTTTCAATCCAAGTGACAGAAAGCAGTATGAAACCGGTGCTTGTACGTTTCTGCAAGCACCAGTGCGAACCCTCGCACGTGATGTGCGCACAATTAGCTGTGCGTGCCGTTCTCCATCAAGAGCTGACGTCTCAGGCTCTCTGGGTGGAGTACAAAGAATAGGCCTCCTCTCCCGAAGTTCTGGATCAACAGCCCGTGTGGGCAAGGAGCAGCCCGTGAGGGCAGGCGAGCAGCCAGCCGGGTGGAGATTTGTTTGGAAAGGCCCCAAGTCTGACCCTACTTAGTGTTACGGCCCTGACCACCCCTATATATATTATTGCAATATATTTTCTTTAAAAATCATATTGGCAGAAGCCAGTTGTCACAACACCTCTCCGTGTAGGTAGCAGCATGTTCACTTGGCAGCAAGCCAAAAGTCAGAAGTTTGCTTTAACAAGATCTAATCAAGAGAATGAGTTGCTCCAGCATAACTTGGAGGGCATGCTTGATTACCACACCTTACAAAGATACTGTTAAGACAAAGAATATGGAAAGACACAGTGACAGCAGATGCTGCTTTTCCCTATCTCTTCTGGAAACCAGGTCAGCAACAAATGGTTCTCTTCTCTGCATCTCCTCTACCCATTGTTATGATTTTCCTAAACCACTCACCTTGTCCTGATCCAATGGCTCAGCTAAATCTGAATAACTTGGGCAGTGACGCTAAAGAGTTAATCTGCATGGAAGCCTTGAAGCGTTTCCTCGTTTAGCCTAACAATGCAATTTGGCCCCATTGTCCTGGGTTTAGCAATAGATGAGCTGATTAATTAAGATCAGCACCCCAACCCCAGCACAGATGTGTAGAAACGAAACTTGGTGTGATTGGTCCCTTTTCCCACCAAGAGAACGATCTACCTTATAAAAGTGTGGTTCACGTGCAACACTTTGCTCATTACTAGCCTGTGCTTCCCTTGGTCCGGTTAGTTTGAGACATGATATCGTCTTCTACTGGGTTTCTGTGCTGGCGTGGAATCCCTGCCTTCTACTTCGCGTGCTCCTTAAGATCATTAGGTAACATATCACCCTGTTACTTCCCAACTCCCTCTCTATCCTCCCACCTACTTTCCCAACCTTTCTATATACTAGGAACTTGTATGTATGTGCTCTTATGCCTTGCTGTATGTGTGCATTTTAAACCAAATTTATATAAATATTTTGAAACTCAATTTGGACTCTTGCATTACTCTGCAGAAAGCTCCTTGCCAATCCCTTCCCCGTATACATAGTCTAAAAAATCCCCTCCTAGCTGCCTCTTGTACTGCCATGTTGAGTGCTCATTACCCTTCGCTATTTTAATCATAGGTGTGCCACTCTTAGCAGCTGGTGGAGATTCCCTCTTAATAAAGTTATTACCCCCGTTAGGCTAGGTAACATTAGCTTCTGAGATCTCTTGGCATCAGGATGGCCTGAACACTCCGGGTCAAAGCTTGTCCATCGTTAAATTTATTACGTGGCATTTCTCGATGAAGCTAGGCCAGGGGCCATGCTGGCAAGAGCTAATGGGAATTGTAGTCCATGGGCCATGCTGGCAGGGGCTGATGGGAATTGTAGTCCATGAACATCTGGAGAGCTGCACATTGCAGACCTCTGAGCTAAGCAAAGCTCAGCAATCAAAGCGAAACAAAGTCATGCTATTATGTTTAGTTTGGGTATGTTTAGTTTGGTGAAGAGAAGGTTAAGAGGTGACATGGTAGCCATGTTGAGATATTTGGAGGGATGTCATGTTGAAGAGGGAGCAAGCTTGTTTTTCTGCTGCTCCAGAGACCAGGACCAGGAGTGATGGGTTCAAGGTGAGGGAAAAGTGATTCCACCTAAACATCAGCGTATAAAAGCAAGGCCCCAGCACGGAGCCTTCCAGTTGCTTCTGCCCTCCTCAGATTTTGCGCCCCCACGTGGCCAGATCAGTGGCACCCGGGGACAGAGGATACCCCCTGTCTCTAGGCAAATACGCCACTGCTGGGTGACCTTGAGCTAGTCCCAGTTCTCTCAGAACTCTCTAAGCCCCACATACCTCACAAGGTGTCTCTTGTGGGGAGAGGAAGGGAAAGCAATTGGAAGCTGCTTTGAGATTTCTTGCAGGAGAGGAAAGCAGGGTATAAAAAAACCAACTCTTCTTCTTCTTTTGAAGACTTTTGCTTGCCTTTTTTTGCACTTTTCCTAAAAAAAACCCCACAAACATTTTGTGGGCCGAAGAGTTACCCTGAGATTTCACGTGAAGCCAAACGTGGTGGGAATCCCAGCTCTCGGGTCTTATCAGCTTTGCAGGATTGTAAGATCTCCCTGAGAAATCTCAGACATTGTGTTGAAAACCTCTTGAATTTCCAAGGTTTCACCTGAGTTGGGAGCTGAGTTCCCATCCAGTTGATATGAAATCTGAGTGGATCTTGGATTGAGTGTGTCGGCCATCTTGCTTCGCATCTTAACCCTTTCCCAACCATCTCCGGCAAGCGAGCATTTGACATTAGACACAGGAACTCTTTCTTTCTCAGAAAAGAAAGACTTCCAATTTGTTGTTGCTGTGATGAAAATGGATTCATCCCCTCCCGCTATACGTCCTGTTTGGCAAAGGGTATATTTATCATCACTTAAACCCACAGCCGTGTGAGAAACCAGCAGGGCTCCCATTTAACCTCATTTATCGGCATTCTCAGTAGAGGTATTAGGCATATTGAGTGCTAATGAATTATTTAAGGCCGCTCTGGATATTAAGTGCCTTGCATTGTGAGCTAACAGCGAGATAAATGCTTTGCGGGAGAGGATGACAGTTCTTTGACAGACCTCAGCAGCCAAGGAGTTTCCTGGGACAGGAATTTAGTTGGGATCCTAATTTTCTTTGGAAATCATGCTGCATTTCACGACAGAGCTGTATTATCTTAAGACTGACTAGGGCAGGGGTGTGCAACCTGCGGCTTTCCAGATGTTAATGGACTACAATTCCCACCAGCCCCCGCCACCATGGCCAATTGGGAATTGTAGTCCATGAACATTTCGAGAGCCACAGGTTGCAGACCCCTAGACTAGGATGAAGCCCTGTGGCTCCACAGAGACGAGGAGCCTGTAATTCTATTTTATTTTATTTTTGCTGAGGCACTAGGGTTTTGGTCTTTCTGACAGGTGTTGACTGAGCGAGCGTGTGAGGCGGTTACCAGCAAGTTGCATGGCGCACTTGTAGTCAGCTGAGGTTTTGTCAGGAAGAACCTTCCGGACATCGAAGAAGAAGCAGAAGAAGAAGAAGCAGAAGCAGAAGCAGAAGCAGAAGCAGAAGCAGAAGCAGAAGCAGAAGCAGAAGAAGAAGAAGAAGAAGAAGAAGAAGAAGAAGAAGAAGAAGAAGAAGAAGAAGAAGAAGAAGAAGCAGAAGCAGAAGCAGAAGCAGAAGAAGAAGAAGAGAAGAGAAGAGTTTGGTTTATGTCCCCCCTTTCTCCTGCAGGACTCCACAAAGGGGCTTACAACCTCCTTGCCCTTCCCCCCCCCTCACAACAAACACCCTGTGAGGTAGGTGGGGCTGAGAGAGCTCCGAGAAGCTGTGACTAGCCCAAGGTCACCCAGCTGGCGTGTGTGGGAGTGTACAGGCTAATCTGAATTCCCCAGATAAGCCTCCACAGCTCAGGCGGCAGAGCTGCGAATCAAACCCGGTTCCTCCAGATTAGATACACGAGCTCTTGACCTCCTACGCCACTGCTGCTCCTGGGGTTCTGTACTCTGTCGTGTTAATAGCCCTTCACTCTACTTTCAGTTCCCCCCATTCCCTTGATTTGCAACATGTAACAAACTAAGTGTACCCAAGTGCGGGGCGCCTGGTGCTATCCCTTCACACTGCCTTGAGAACATTCCTGTCTTGTTTACTGTGCCTTTGATCTGGGTGTGAAAGTTGGGAGGGGGAACACTCCGGGATAAAAACTTGTACCCAAAGATAGTTCTTTAGAACTGGCTTCTTTAGCCATACCAATGTCTGTCAATAAAGGCTTCTGATTAAAATCCAGAGTTGTGTATTGGTCAGCAGAACCAGGGCTTGACAGATTTATTTTGAGTCAGTGGGGATGAGAGAAAGGGGAGACAATGGGCCAATAGCATCAGGTTGGGATGTCATCCCACCTCCTCCCTGATTACACCTCCATGAGCAATACAATCTAGTCGTGACCTTGATCGGGTGTGAGTAAAATTCTTCAGGAGACACTCACAACTGACATGGGGCTATGTCCTGCGGTCCAGTACCTACCAAACCAGGGTCAGGCTGTCAGCTGTTAGGTCCTGGTACAATGATCAATAATTTCGACTCTGGATATAAAATCAGAAGTCTTTATTGGGTTGTCAGCAAAGGCTCAAACAGCAGGAAGCCAGATCTGGGGCTCCTGGCTCCTGCAAACACATTTATTCTCCTCTTTTCCCACTCGAACACCCATTCCCATCTTCCCGCAGATTAGCAGAACAACAAGGTGTGAAAAGCTTTGTTATGGAGATCTGAGTGTCTCAAGGCCAAGTGATAGTCTTTTGCCCAGAGCCTCCTTCCTCCCCCCCCCTTCTGGAGACCCTTGGTGAGGTCGCCTACTTAGCTATGTTACCAAGCACAGTGATTAAGAATAAAAGGTCCATTAACATATGACAGACAGGCATATGAAAGAATGCTTCCTGCTGCCCAGGTGTGGTGCCAGGGAGGGTGAGAGCCATACCTACCATAGTGTTACCATGGGGTAACTTTATTATTATTATTATTATTATTATTATTATTATTATTATTATTATTATTATTATTATTATTATTGTTGTTGTTGTTGTTGTTGTTGTTGTTGTTGTTGTTGCTGTTGCTGTTGCTGTTGCTGTTGCTGTTGCTGTTGCTGTTGCTGTTGCTGTTGCTGTTGCTGTTGCTGTTGCTGTTGTTGCTGCTGCTGCTGTTGCTGCTGTTGTTGTTGCTGCTGTTGTTACTGTTGTTATTACTGTTGTTGTGGTTGTGGTTGTTGTTATTGTTATTGTTGTTGTTGTTACTGTTGTTGTTGTTGTTATTATTATTGTTATTATTATTAATAATTGTATTTATAAATCGCCCTCCCCCGGAGGGCTCAGGGCAGTGAACAAAACAAATAGGTAGAGCACAAAATAAAATCAATAATATCAAGATTCAAATAAATCATTAATAGTGGCTCTATACATGTTAAAAACCAACCCCATTAAAATGCAGCGTCCTAATATCAGATATCCCAATGGCGTCCTACTAATAAATCCCCTAAGAAAAAAGGGGGAAGGGGGGGGAGTTGGCAGGGTCTAAAAATTTTTTAGAAATTTTTTAGAAATTTTTAGAATTTTTTTTAGAAATTTTTAAGCCAAACAGCTCAAGCCGACAAGGAATAAAATTAAAAAGAAATAATTTTATTCAGACCAACAAAGGGCAAGTTAGCATCAGAGGAGCCACACCAAAATGGCTGCGGATCCCAGTTTTTATAGGTTGAAGACAGGTTACATCAAAAGAGTACCATGGGAAGAAATTACACCCAAAAGTACAATCACCAGCAGTCAATCACCCAAGAGGGAGGAGATCTTCCCTTTACCCGAAACATTTTAGACATGGAGATACCCTCATTGGAGGATATCAGTAATTCCCACCTCTGACATCCTGTGAACTAGTACCTAGCAACAGCTTATCATTAGGCCTTTCCCCACTTACCTTAAGCCCCGCGCTACTTGAGGAGGAAGTGGCGTGAGGGTCGTGAAGACGCATACAGGCGTCGCCAGGGATGTAGCTGGAAGTGCTTGGCCCTTGCGGCAGTGAGGCCGAGGGAAAAGTGGGGAAAGGCCCAGTATTGTTCTCAGTTGCCCCATTTATCTAAACAAAGAGCCTAAACATTTGGCTGTGTTCTGGTTTGTATCAGAAGAAGGACAGACTTATGGTGCCAGTGAGGACAACAAGACCTAAAAGACAACATAATGTAAAATCTCTTAAATTCCAAAGGGTAAGTTAGAACAAAGGGTATTCATCAAGGCTGTGTGAATTTTCTGGTTAGTGAGAGAAAGAAGGGCAAAGTGCAAAGGGCCTACATGCCTTTTGGTTAACAGCTTATGGTTAAAGCACAAAATTATAAGGGCATGGAAATAAAAGAGAGAGCAATCTTTTCTATAAGGGTTTAAAGTATCCTTTGAATCTGTGCCTACAATAGTGGGGTTAAACATGGGGGGGAGGGGGCCTGAAATTTTAAACAAAGGGGAGGTTTATTGTTCTCAGTTTACTTATTTATCTAAACAAAGAGCCTAAACATTTGGCTGTGTTCTGGTTTGTATCAGAAGAAGGACAGACTTATGGTGCCAGTGAGGACAACAAGACCTAAAAGACAACATAATGTAAAATCTCTTAAATTCCAAAGGGTAAGTTAGAACAAAGGGTATTCATCAAGGCTGTGTGAATTTTCTGGTTAGTGAGAGAAAGAAGGTTAACAGCTTATGGTTAAAGCACAAAATTATAAGGGCATGGAAATAAAAGAGAGAGCAATCTTTTCTATAAGGGTTTAAAGTATCCTTTGAATCTGTGCCTACAATAGTGGGGTTAAACATGGGGGGGAGGGGGCCTGAAGTACCTGAAAGCAAAAAGGGAGGTTTATTGTTCTCAGTTGCCCCATTTATCTAAACAAAGAGCCTAAACATTTGGCTGTGTTCTGGTTTGTATCAGAAGAAGGACAGACTTATGGTGCCAGTGAGGACAACAAGACCTAAAAGACAACATAATGTAAAATCTCTTAAATTCCAAAGGGTAAGTTAGAACAAAGGGTATTCATCAAGGCTGTGTGAATTTTCTGGTTAGTGAGAGAAAGAAGGTTAACAGCTTATGGTTAAAGCACAAAATTATAAGGGCATGGAAATAAAAGAGAGAGCAATCTTTTCTATAAGGGTTTAAAGTATCCTTTGAATCTGTGCCTACAATAGTGGGGTTAAACATGGGGGGGAGGGGGCCTGAAGTACCTGAAAGCAAAAAGGGAGGTTTATCAGCGACTTCTAGACATGGGGATTAAAGATAACGTCCATATTCATCTATATATATATAAAACTAACAGTGTTTTTGTTGATGATAGTATAACTCAGTAACTGCTGGGTCAATTTCCCAGCCGCTATAGTCAGCCAGGTGAGAGTGTTTTTAGATGTTCACATACATGAAATTTCACACCTGGCCCAGGTAAAACGCCTTTTTCCTGGCGCTCCATGGTGAAGGACATGCAGCTGCCTGTGTGTAACTGTCACCCTTAGAATGTTCATGCTGCTTAGTTCACTCAGATGGCCAGAGATGAGCAGTGGAAACAGTACATAGGCAGTAACTCCAGTGGAAGTGAAACACATACACACACATACACACGAGGGAGAGGGAAGGGAGGGGGAGGGAGGGAGGGGTGGCATGAAAGGGAAGAGAGGGAGGGAGAGGAAAGGGATGGAGGGGGAGGCGTGCAAGGGAAGAGAAGTGAGGGAGGGAAGAGAGTAAGGGACGGGAGTAAGGGACAGCATGCAAGGGACAGGAGGGAGGGGCCAGGCACCCTAGATTCCCTGAATACTGCAGTTACAGTTAAGAAAACCAGGCACGCATTACTCAAGAGTAAGCTCAGTACAGCAACCATGACATACTTTGAATGGCTGCGTCGTGCCCCCAGAGGGTTTCCTCAGAAGCAACACCTATTGCCACCAACCAAACTTACTCCCAGGTAAAGGATCTTGACCAGCCAGCCTAGATGTGTGGGAGGGGTGCCTTTCCATCCCCCCCACCCAAGGAATGTGGGCACACACATCAATGACATTGCACAGTATCAGGCTGCGTGTTTGCATGAGCCCGTACTGCTGGCCTCTGCAATTGATTTGCTGCTACTGTTCCTTTTCCATTTCACCACAATAAGCCACAGCAACGTGTGACTGGGCCCCGCTGGTACGAAATAAACCTTTGAATTACAGTGCCAGGAGGCAACATAAGGGAGAGGCCTCAGCCTCTGTGATCTGTGGTTGGACCTCAGGAGGAACCGACTGGCCACTGGACTAGAAGGACCACTGGTCTAATCCAGCAGGGCTCTTCCTATGTTCTTATGGTCTCAGCATCCTTAGCTGGTATACATTCACAAGTTTCTGGCTTGTTTGAGTGATATATGGCCCAAGCTGTTTATGGAAAGGTTACACGTCATTTAAAATCAGCTACCTTTGGCGGGTACGTTCAGCCTGCACTTTAATCAGCGGGAAGCATTTCAGTAAATGCTTGGAATGTGCTGGGTCGAAGGATGTTTTCCATGGGCCAGCGCCAAAATGCTAAGTCAATTTTAACCTATATCTAAACACTGAAGATAACATAGTCAAGCATAGCTTTGGGTAGTAATGTGGAAAATGGACAAGACGGGGGGAGGGGGAAGATTGACCAGCTATACAGCTTTCCCAAGGTCCTACCATGGCAGCGGTATAGCAACAAACAAGGAAAGAAAGCACTTTTATTGTAAGTTATTATTCCCACCCCACTCACACTATCCTGAGTTGGGTGGTTTGGTGGAGGAGTCATGGGAATGCAGAAAGTAGGCGTGTTGTTGTGGCAAGGCAATTTGGAACAATTCTGAATGTTCAATAACAAGCTAATGTTCTTGTGGGTGCACCGTATGCATCTGTTGGGTGCACAAATTTACTGTTGAAAAGCCACTCCATTCTCCATAGCTATTAGTTGTTATGTATTTATTTAGGTCATCTGTCAGGACATCACACCAGATAATCTGCTCAATTATGCATTTCATGGACGGAGACTTTACAGGACTCTCTCTCTCTCTCTCTCTCTCTGGATGCTGTTAGTTAATTACTACCAAATATAGAATGGCCAGCTATCAAAGGAATGGGCAGATTATGCATTTTAATAAGTGGAGACTCACAGCAGGTAGAGGAGGAGGATAAAAACTAGATCAAGAAACTCAGCGGCTGTCTTAGCTGAATGAAGAACATTGAGAGACAAAATCTATATTGAAGTGCATGGATGATGCTTGGGCTTTGAGCAAGATTTTAAGCATGGAAAACGATGCTGTGATTCTCTAGGGGTCATGTCTGCATAACTATGTAGACACAGCACCCCCCCAAAATTTAAAAAAACCTGACATAAATACAGCACATGACAGGTGGCGTGAGCACAGAAAATGGCACCGATGAAAAACTCAAGGGATTGCAGACAGGCATGAGAAACCTTTTAAAGAGACCACACAGCAAGTGAAAATGTTTTAAAACAATTTTTTTAAAAAAGAATCTCTAGGAACAGCATGAAAATAAATATTTCCAGACTGGAAATAAAACGTTTTGGGGTATTTGCTGCTTGAAAAGGTTTTATTTGTGTTGTGCGGAAAGAGCCCTGGAGGAGCCCTCACCTTGCTGTGGCTCTGACTGGACTGAGCTCTGCAGACTCAGCTCTAGGGTTGGAGATTCGGACCGTCCGAATCTGGATTTTGACCGAATCTGCATTGATTCGGATGGATTCGGACGAGCAGGGTCTGAATCTGAGCTGTCCGAATCCCATTTGATCCGAATCTGTACTCTTCTGTGGTTGGTCCGTGACATAATCTCTAGTTGGCAGTAAGTTGGCCCCGTCGGAAGCCTTTCTACTTAAGGTGGTTTACAATGTAAACAAACAACAATTATTTTTTTAAAAAAACACATAAAGGGTCCCGGTTTAACATCTCCCATTAGGACAGTAAATAAAAATGAAACTAATCAAAGTTAGCACTAAACAAAACCAACTGTCTCTTGAACATTGAAAGCGGGAAGACCAGATACACCTCCATGGGAAGGTTCTTCCAAAATCAAGGGCTGCCACTGGAAAAGATTCTCTCTTGTTTGGCCACTGAATGATCTTCTTTGGAGGAGTCCGCATGGGCCAAAAACAGTGCATCTGGAACAGTAAAAACACCGTTCCAGGGATGCTGTTCACATGGCTGCCACCTTTGCATCGAGGCAGTTCCTTGCTTTCCCCACTCCACTGGGGCGGAAACGCTGCTTCCCTACCTCGCACATTGATAATATTGTAACTTATTCCATGAACAGTGTTTCCCAGTCAGCACCATGCAAACAACACTGGGTTGGAGGTACTGCTTTGGCGCCTCCATTCCCCCCCACTTACCTACTCTCCCTGCGGAGCTCCGCAGGGGGAGGAACACCCATGCTGCCCTTTGACCCCCAGGGGTCGGAGGGCAGTGTGGGCTTGCCTCCCTGTCCCTGCGGAGCTCTGCAGGGAGAGAAGGTAAGTGTGGGGGGGAAATGGAGGTGTCTCTGCGGGACGCGGCCACCCTGGGGCCGCTCACACCTCAGCATATGAATGGCCCTGGGGCTCCACTGAATGGCCCTGGGGATCCACCAACATCATATATGCCGGTGGGAAGCCACTGGAGGGCCCCGTGGGGAATCCACCTTTGACTGGTAAGCTAATCAGGAGGGCCTCTCCTTGTGATCTTAATTTCTAGGCAGGAACAAAGGGGAGAAGCTAGACCTTCAGATACCCCACACTGAAGTCATGTAGGCAGAGGTGGGATCCAGCAGGTTCTCACAGGTTCCCGAGAGTAGGTTACTAATTATTTGTGTGTGCCGAGAGGGGGTTACTAATGGGTGATTTTGCCACATGATTTTTGCCTTAGTTACGCCCCTCCTCTCAGCAGTAGCGCGCAGAATTTGAAGCAGTCTAGCAGGAGATGCACCGGCGTGCGTGGCAGCCTGCGCCTGCGTCCATTCGTTTCCCGCCCAAGGACCGGCACAGTGGCTGCGTCCTTGCCACAGCTCCGCCCAGGAATGCCCTGCCCCCAGAATGCCCAGCCACACCCCCGTCGTGCCCCACCCATCCCCATTGGCACTACGCCACTGTTTGAATCCCACCCCCATGGGAACCTGTTACTAAAATTTTTGGATCCCACCACTGCATGTAGGGCTTGAAAGATGAAAACCAATGCCTTAAATTAGACTCAGGAGCAGATCAGCAGGCAGTGTAGTTATTGCAATAGTGGAGCCACGTGCTCTCCATAGCCAAAGAAGAAGGGTTTGGCTTTATACCCTGTCTTTCTCTCCTGTAAGGAACCTCAAGTCACAGCATTCTGCTTTTGTCACAGTGTCCAAACACCCCTCCTTGTAGCAGGGTATTGATGCTCTTCTCTGCTTTTTCCTGCAGACGCTTTCTACATCCTGACATCTGCGCAGGAGAACAGGAGACGTAAGGCCTATTCTGCCAGGTAGCAAAGTGCCACTTTGACATTCTACGAAAATGCGGGAGGGAGAGGGGGGGTCCTTCCCTGAAGTGTCTGTCCCCCCCCATCTGAATGTAACATTTCCCCCATCTTCATGGAATAAATTACCATATTAATTATTCAGAGTACTTAATGCTTGCGAAGAGGAATGCATTTACAAGGCACAATCAAGAACAAGATGCAAAAATCAATGGAGTTGAAAGGTGCCGGGGCTCAGTGAATAATTAACTACGCAAGAAGACTACACCAGCCAGCGAGAGAGCAAGAAGGTCATCGGAGATACTTAAAAAGCGAGCAAATGTGGCATAGGTCAGAGCTGGCTGAGTGGATGGTGCATTAGAACGAATCTTCGCTGTTTTTTTTAAGTTACCTGAGCAATTGCAATCCTAGCCATGCTGACTTGGAAGAAAATCTGGCTGAATTTGTAACCTCTATCTGTGGGTTCTGTGGGGCAGAACTTGGAATGAGTTGGCAACAACAAAATGTAAAAACAAAATGGTTTACTTTCTTAACATATAACATCAAACATCAACATTTAACGTCACACGTCAAGGTCCTGTTCGGGTTTCATTTCAAGTCCTTCTAGTTGCAGTCTTCTGATATTGCCAAGTCCAATTCTTCCTGCAAGTGGGTTGGCTCCTGAAGACTCCAAGGGCTTGGTGAACAGGATTCAACCTGATGGAAGGTTTCCAGGAGAACTCTCACCCATTAAAACCACAAAAAAACCCTGAAACAATAAACTCCAACATTTACAACATAGCAAAAATAAACAACTCCCTTCCCACTATTTCCCAACAACATTGCAGTTACCTTAACAAGGTGTTAAGGGCTTATACAAACCAAGGTCCCAGTCTGGTAGCCTTGTCTCCTCCAAACTACATGAGCTCTGCAGCCTTCTGCTGCTTTGAGTCTCCACCCCTTTCTGGGTCAACCCATTCTGAGCATGGGGGTTACAAATTCACAGAGATTTGTGCCTTACAGTGTCAGAGTCCAGTAGCTCCTTAAAGACTAGCAAGATTTCCAGGGCGTAAATACTCAAGGCTTAAAGGCCCTTTCTGCAAAGCAAAAGTAACACGGGGCACAACTGGGATAAAAGACCCGGTGAAGCCCTGGGCCGTTTGCACGGCTCTGCACGGGTGGCCCCAGAGCCAACGTGGCTGGGTGATGCGCCTTTGCATGGAGGCACATCTGTTGTCACTGTCCCTGGCCCTCTTCACTGTGCTGCAACGCAGCCAGCCACAGACAACCCCCGCAGCCATACCAATGTCTCTGGACATTGGTGCGCTCCCTATGCAGGACTCCATGGCATTATATGCCAGTGAAATACCTCCTATCCCCAAACTGTTCTCTTCTCAATATCCACCCCTAAAACCTCCAGGCCTTCCCCAACCCGGAGCTGCCTACCCTAATCTGATCCCATTTTTCCTGGGCTAGAGCTGGTACCTCTAAACTGGATCCAATCTGGCAACCCTAAATCAACTAGGAGGGGAGAAGGGGAGAACAAGTCCTGCCTTCTTCTACTGTGGCCCCTTCTGCACATGCAGAATAATCAGTGGTGGGATCCAAAAATTTTAGTAACAGGTTCCCATGGTGGTGGGATTCAAACTGTGGCGTAGCGCCAATGGGGCTGGGCGGGGCATGACCAATTAGTAACCCCCTCTCGGCACACGCAAATAATTAGTGACCTACTCTTGGGAACCTGTGAGAACCTGCTGGATCCCACCTCTGAGAAGAATGCACTTTCAATCCACTTTCAAGGCACTTCGCAGCTGGATTTTACTGTGCGGAATAGCAACACCCACTGGCAAACAATTGTGAAAGTGGATTGAAAGTGCATTATTCTGCATGTGCGGAAGGGGCCACAGTGTCTGCCCAAAGAGAGCCATTGTCTTAATACTGTCCCAATTCAGTCCCTTTACCTTAGGGGGAAAGGCGTAGAACAATCCCCCCCAGTCTGCAAAAAGTCCTGCGTTGAGAACTCTTTCTTCGCTGCTGCTGGATGGGCTCAGACTCAATATTGCTTCGCATTGTCTCTGGCTCCTGAGCTGGAAACAGCTCGCAGATAAGATCACCTCCCCATTCTTTGCAGGAACAATTCTCTGATGTTCTGAAAGCCCCCCGACCTCGGGTCGAGGTCCCAGAAAATGAGTATTTGTTGGCGAACCGATCTCCAGGCCGAATAACAGCCACAAAGAGAAGCGCACGGCGACAGCGAGGCATATTAAAGATGAAAACGAGATTAAACCGGCATTGTGGCTTGCAAGATGGTGATTCGATTTGAACGGATGGGGCTCGTTCGCATTTCCCCCCTGAACGGAGAGCAGGAGGGATCAGATAGAGCCGCCGTCTCACAGAGAGAGTGTGGATCAGGTTTAGAGATGGCAGATTTAAAAAAAAAAATTGGAGGGGTGAAATGTAGCCCAGACTGAGAAATGGAAGACATCGTTTCATAAAGGGGATGGTCCTCGTTCCCAATCCAACTCAAAAGGGGGCTAGTTTCACCCGGTTCCTTCTTAAACGTGGCTCTCTTGGGTTAAAACTATTCTGCATTGGTTAGACCTCACCTGGAATATTGTGTATGGTTCTGGGCACAGCAATTCAAGAAGGATCTTGACAAGCTGGAACGGGTCCAGAGGAGGGCAACCAAAAGGGTCAAAGGTCTGGAATCCATGCCCTACGAGGAGAGACTTGGGGAGCTGGGGATGTTTAGTTTGGTGAAGAGGAGGTTAAGAGGTGACATGATAGCCATGTTTAGATATTTGAAGGGATGTCATGTTGGTGAGGGAGCAAGCTTGTTTTCTGCTGCTCCAGAGTCTAGGATCAGGAGTCATGGGTTCAAGGTGCAGGAAAAGAGATTCCACCCAAACATCAGGAAAAAACTTCCTGACAGTCAGGGCTGTTCTACATACAGTGAAATGCTCTACCTCGGAGGGTGGTGGAATCTACTTCTTTGGAGGTTTTTAAAGAGAGGGTGGATGGCCATCTGTCAGGAGTGCTTTGATTGTGTGTTCCTGCATTGCAGGGGGTTGGACTTGATGGGCCTTGGGGTTTCTTCCAACTCTATGATTCTATGATTCCATATGATTCCATGATTCTATGAAAACTGTGTTGTGCGTGAAGCTGTGGAACTAGACTTCAGTTATCTGACCTGTGATGCCAAAATATGAAATTCCCTCCCTAGGAACATAAGAACATAAGAACTAGCCTGCTGGATCAGACCAGAGTCCATCTAGTCCAGCACTCTGCTACTCGCAGTGGCCCACCAGGTGCTTTTGGGAGCTCACATGCAGGATGTGAAAGCAATAGCCTTCTGCTGCTGTTGCTCCTGAGCACCTGGTCTGCTAAGGCATTTGCAATCTCAGATCAAGGAGGATCAAAATTGGTAGCCATAAATCGACTTCTCCTCCATCAATCTGTCCAAGCCCCTTTTAAAGCTATCCAGGTGAGTGGCCATCACCACCTCCTGTGGCAGCATATTCCAAACACCAATCACACTTTGCGTGAAGAAGTGTTTCCTTTGATTAGTCCTAATCCTTCCCCCCAGCATTTTCAATGGATGCCCCCTGGTTCTAGTATTGTGAGAAAGAGAGAACAATTTCTCTCTGTCAACATTTTCTACCCCATGCATAATTTTATGTACTTCAATCATAAGAACATAAGAACTAGCCTGCTGGATCAGACCAGAGTAAATCCCTAGAGAGATTCGTTTGTCTCCATCTGCCACTGTCTTCCACCAACAGGTGAGAACTTTTTGTTTGTTTGGCATACCTCCAATAACAGTTATGAGCCGCCTTCCTGGTTTGGTGTCTTGTGTTTGTGTTTAATTTACATTTTTAATGAATTTTTACATATGTAACCACCGGTGTTATATTCTCTTTAATGTGGTGTTTTGGTTTCCGTTAAAAAAAGTATAGCATTTAGAGTTTAGGCAGCAAAAAAGGAGCAGCAGTGGCGTAGGAGGTTAAGAGCTCGTGTATCTAATCTGGAGGAACCAGGTTTGATTCCTAGCTCTGCCGCCTGAGCTGTGGAGGCTTATCTGGGGAATTCAGATTAGCCTGTGCACTCCCACACACGCCAGCTGGGTGACCTTGGGCTAGTCACAGCTTCTCAGAGCTCTCTCAGCCCCACCTACCTCCCAGGGTGTTTGTTGTGAGGGGGGAAGGGCAAGGAGATTGTCAGCCCCTTTGAGTCTCCTGCAGGAGAGAAAGGGGGGATATAAATCCAAACTCCTCCTGCTCCTGCTCCTGCTCCTGCTCCTGCTCCTGCTCCTGCTCCTGCTCCTGCTCCTGCTCCTGCTCCTGCTCCTGCTCTTCTTCTTCTTCTTCTTCTTCTTCTTCTTCTTCTTCTTCTTCTTCTTCTTCTTCTTCTTCTTCTTCTTCTTCTTCTTCTTCTTCTTCTTCTTCTTCTTCTTCTTCTTCTTCTTCTTCTTCTTCTTCTTCTTCTTCTTCTTCTTCGTGGCTTCGGTGCTAAATTTTATAATTTCTATTTCTCGTTCCAAGTATTTCCTTTCCAGGTATGAAAGTAGCTCTTTGATTTGACTTTGCTTATCTTTCAGCCCTAGCGGGGGAACAGTGATAATTCTTTGTGGGGATAGGCATATTTTGGATGTATTATCCATCCTCTAGAGAGAGAGAGAAAAAAAACCCTATTGCTAGAGGAGAGGTTAACTGATGGAAGTTAACCGCTGGAGTTTTTATGTAAAAGTACAGGACTAAGAAGGTTTAAATAAATAAATAGACATTGCTGGAGATAGGAGTTTGTAGAATACAAAATGTGTTTAAAAGACTGGGGGGAGGGGGGCTTTCCATCCCCTCTCTGGCTACCACTGAATTTCACTAGAGTTGAAAGGGGATGTTTTCAGCCGTGGCCCCCGACCTGGTGGAATGCTCTCTCTGGGGAGACCAGAACCCTGTGGGATTTAATGCAATTCTGCATGGCTTATAAGACAGAGCCCCTTCCAGAGGTGGGATCCAGCAGGTTCTCACCCATTCCTGAGAGTGGGTTACTCATTATTTGTGTGTGCCGAGAGGGGGTTACTGATCGGGTCTGCTTTTCCGTTAGAAATCCCATTAGGTCCAAAAATCATCAAGTCCTGTTGTCTCCTATGTGGCTGGTTAGCGAAGGTCGAAAGCGGGATAATTCTCCCCGTTGGGCTGGATTAAAAAAATGTTTTAGAACTATGGTAAAGTTCCTTGTTTAAGGAAAGTCTCCTTCTTTTGATTTCCAGAAACAAAATTAAGTATTTGAAAGTATGAAGCTATTGACAGGCAGTCAATTAGAGGAGAAGTAGTTGTTTCTGTTGGCAGTAGACGATAGGACTTGCTATAATGAGTTTAAATTATGGACAAAAAGATACCAGCTGGAAATTAGGAACTTTTTTTTACAGTAAGAGTTTTTTACAGTAACAGAGAAATTATTAATGCCCTGACCCCGGAATGCCTGGCCACGCCCCCGTCATGTCCCGCCCAGCCCCATTGGCGCTACGCCACTGTTTGAATCCCACCACCATGGGAACCTGTTACTAAAATGTTTGGATCCCACCACTGCCCAGCGCCCTGTTATACCCAATATCAACTGGAAAGCTCACTTGCCATTTGGATGCCTCCCAATTCTTGCAGTTCTTGGAAGATCTTCCTTCTGGAACTGGCACCTGCCATTTCTCGGTGCCACTCCAACTGTTCACGTTGGCGGCCTTACTTCTTTGTCGCTCTCCGCTTTGTTCCATTGTGTTTCCCTTCATGTCGTTCCGCTTCCCCTTGGCTGGTGGCAAAATGATTTTGTTGTCAGGTTCAGGCACAATGGAAAACACTTGGGAGAGGCAAGTCAGGCTCAGAAGCAGAAAAGAAAGCAATTAAAGAGGAGCTTGTAACAAGCTCAGCTGGCGATTGGGCCACGGTGGAGGCCAATGTTTACAGGAGATCGGCCCCTTCCAAGTCTCTTGCAAAAATAAGAAAGGAGGGAGCTATTACAACAGGTCACGCTGTCCGTTCCCTGGGGTCAGTGCGGAATTAGTTTCCCCGCTATATAATCCCCCTTGGATTCGGCTGGCGCAGTTTTAAATGTGTGGAGAAGCAAACAGTTTCATTGTTTTCTTTTCCCCCAGGGAACATATTGATTCTTCTTCTTGCTCCTTGGGATGGATTTATAACCAGAAAAAGGCAAATTTGTGCAGATGATAGAAAGGTACAGCTCTGAATTAGAGGTCTCCGGGAGAGGATTTCCCCGAAGTCGGGCCGCAAACTTTTGAGATCTCTCAACATCAGCAAACTTTCACCTATTTCTTTTTCCACACGCTCATTGGTTTATTGAGCTGAAGTCTATCTACGGAGGCAGGCAACAGCTTGCCAAGTTGCCGGGGTGCTGGCAACTTTGACGGAAACGCAATCTTCCGGCGAATTGATCGTCGTCAAACTTCCTTGCTCGCACACCTGGGGAGCCGCTGATCAGATTGCCTCCACTGTCTCTGTCGAAAGTCATCTTGGGCTCCATGCTGAGTGGATTTGCACCTGTAGCACTTCTGCTACCGGGAAAGGGACTCACTTGGCAATCAGTAATAAATGCATATTGGAGCTTGTCTGTCACTGGTTTATATTTGTGCAATTTAATGCCTCAAATGTCTAAATCAGGGGTCTGCAACCTGCGGCTCGCCAGATGTTCATGGACCACAAATCCCATTATCCCCTGGATTTGTAGTCCATGAACATCTGGAGAGCCACAGGTTGCAGACCCCTGGTCTAGATTATTAGAAAAGACGCCTGTGGCTTCTGGGATCATGGCTGAGCCATTGAAGTTTTGAACTTCATCTCATTTGTTTCTTACGTTTATATCCCACCTGCAGGACTCATTTGTGCATGCCCAATCAGATGCATCATCTAAATAACCTGATAGAGGATACACTGCCAGGGTTTGTGTGTGTGTGTGTGCGCGTGCGCGCGTGCCTGTACAGCCTGTGGCATTTATTTAAAAAAATGCTCACAAGAATGAATCCCAAGATGACCTAAATTAATGCAGATATACCAAAGGCGCACGGCGTCATCTAAGTAGTAAGTCTCAACTCTGCAGTCATATAGACTTTTTATACCACCCTTCCCTTATCAGCTAGAGTGGTGAAGCGGTTAAGAGCAGGTGGACTCTAATCTGGAGAACTGGGTTTGATATGGCAGCTGTGAAAAAGGCAAACCCTATGCTGGGGATAATTAGGAAAGGATTTGATAATAAAACTGCAAAGATTGTCATGCCCTTATATAAAGGTGTGGTGCGACCGCACTTGGAGTCCTGTGTTCAGTTCTGGTTGCCACATCTCAAAAAGGATATCAAAGAGAGAGGAAAAGTGCAGAGAAGGGCAACGAGGATGATTGAGGGACTGGAGCACCTTCCTTATGAGGAGAGGCTGCAGCATTTGGGACTCTTTAGTTTGGAGAGGAGACGTCTGAGGGGGGATAGGATTGAAGTCTATAAAATTATGCATAGAGGGTAGAAAATGGCCTGCCATGGCAGGCAGAATTTTTTCTCTCTTTATCACAATACTAGAACTCAGGGGGCATCCATTGAAAATGCTGGGGGGAAGAATTAGGACTAATAAAAGGAAACACTTCTTCACGCAACGTGAAGTGATCGGTGTTTGGAATATGCTGCCACAGGAGGTGGTGATGGCCACTCACCTGGATAGCCTTAAAAGAGGCTTGGACCGATTTATGGAGGAGAAGTCGATCTATGGTTCTAACGACCTTGATAACGTTCTCATGATCTGACGGTTACAAATGCCTTTAGCAGACCAAGGTGCTTCGGGAGCAGAAAAAAGCATGCACTAGAAGGCCATTGCTTTCACCTCCTGCAGGTGAGCTCCCAAAGGCACCTGCTGGGCCACTGCGAGTAGCAGAGAGCTGGACTAGATGGACTCTGGTCTGATCCAGCAGGCTCGTTCTTATGTTCTTATGATTCCCCGCTCCTCCACATGAGCAGCAGACTCTTATCTGGTGAAGTGAATTTGTTTCCCCACTCCTACATTCCTGTGGTGTGACCCTGGGCTAGTCACAGTTCTCTCTGAACTCTCTCAGTCCCACCTACCTTACAAGGTGTCTGTTGTGGGGAGAGGAAGGGAAAAGGAGTTCATAACCCCCTTTGAGTCTCCTTATAGGAGAGAAAGGTGGGGTATAAAACCAAACTCCTCCTCCTCCTTCGGGCTCAGGGTGGTTTCCAACATTTAATGAAACAACATTCAACATCATGAGCAGTTTAAAACTTCTATTTTAAAAACAGATTTCGAATGTAAAAATTAACCATTTAAGAACAGAAAGCTGCCACAGGTCATCAGTCAATCTATACAAGTATCCCTTATTTCATCGACATTGATGACTTAAGATTTGGACGAGGCTCCAGCAGCAGGGAGCAGTAAACAATATGGCAGATGACGTAGGAAGGGAAGAAACTGGAAAAAGGTGAGCGAGGAGAAAGGAGGGAAGTAGGGGAAAATGGGGGCAGGGAAAGAGAATGGAAGGAGAAGGGGGAACAGGCAAGAGAGGAAGGGTGGCAGTTGATGTATCGCCATAACTGCCTCAACTGAATGCTTGGTGGAATAGCTTCCGCACATGCAGAATAACGCACTTTCAATCCACTTTCAATGCACTTTTCAGCTGTGCGGAATAGCAAAATCTGCTTGCAAACAGTTGTGAAACTGGATTGAAAGTGCATTATCCTGCAGGTGCGGAAGGGGCCAGGGATCCAAAAATTTTAGTAACAGGTTCCCATGGTGGTGGGATTCAAACAGTGGCGTAGCACCAATGGGGCTGCTGGCTGGGGCAGGGCCTGACAGGGGGGTAATGGCTATAGCATAGGCATTCAAAGGGCGGAAGGCATTTAATGTTTTCTCTGTTACTGTAAAAACTCTTACTGTAAAAAAAAGTTCCTAATTTCCAGCTGGTATCTTTCTGTCCATAATTTAAACTCATTATAGCAAGTCCTATCGTCTACTGCCAACAGAAACAACTACTTGATCTCAAGGGCTTGGACAGATTTATGGAGGAGAAGTCAATCTATGGCTACCAATCTTGATCCTCCTTGATCTCAGATTGCAAATGCCTTAGCAGACCAGGTGCTCAGGAACAGCAGGAGCAGAAGGCCATTGCTTTCACATCCTGCATGTGAGCTCCCAAAGGCACCTGGTGGGCCATTGCGAGTAGCAGAATGCTGGACTAGATGGACTCCGGTCTGATCCAGCAGGCTGGCTGGTTATGTTCTTATGTACTTTCTCCTCTACATTGACTGCCTGTCAAACACTTAACACTTTCAAATACTCTCTAATTTTGTTTCTAGAAATCCAAAAGAAGGATACCTTTCCCCTTTAAACCAGGAATTTTACCATATTTCTAAAACATGTTTTTAAAACAGCCCAACAGGGAGAATTATCCCGTTTTCTACCTTTGCTAACCAGCCACATAGGAAACAACAGGAGTTTATGATTTCTGGACCTAATGGAATTTCTAATGGAAAAGCAGACCCGATTAGTAACCCCCTCTCGGCACACACAGATAATTAGTAACCCACTCTCGGGAACTGGTGAGAACCTGCTGGATCCCACCTCTGCCCCCCTCCTCCCAGGGTGAGTGGGCCTCAACCGGATGATGGGGCCCTGTTACCCTAGGGCAGTGACAGCGAACCTTTTCGAGACCAAGAGCCCAAATTGCAACCCAAAACCCATTTATTTATTGCGAAGTGCCAACAATACTGAGGTTTTAGTTTTTAAAAAATGGTTGACTCCGAGGCATGTGTTACTCGGGAGTAAGCTTGGTGGTAGTTGGTGGCTTTGCTTTGAAGCAACCGTGCAACTCTTCTAATGGGTGAATCACGACCCTAGTCCCTTCAGGGCCCCTAAGCTTCAGTCTAGTGTTATAGATAATTCGGCCCTGCTTCCCACTACAGCCTTCCATATAAGACCCCACGCTATCCACAGGTAGGGGATTCCTCTGGCCCTTCGGGGCAGCATTTGAGGGTACATTCCATTCTTAAAGCTGAACATACAGTCTTTGGCTCTGACCCAATTTTATTTTCTCCAAGTCTCCATCATCTTCTCCGCTAACCATTTCCCTGCACACATCACAGCCACACACATATCACTCAGAGCAGAACATTTAGAAACTTCTATCAGCAATG
This sequence comes from Sphaerodactylus townsendi, assembly GCF_021028975.2. Classification (NCBI taxonomy): domain Eukaryota; kingdom Metazoa; phylum Chordata; class Lepidosauria; order Squamata; family Sphaerodactylidae; genus Sphaerodactylus; species Sphaerodactylus townsendi. Next base: position 64,724,372 of record NC_059433.1, read on the forward strand.
TCGATCCAGCCAATGAGAGCTGAGACTGTTATGATATTTCATTTGCCACAGGAAGGCGAGTAAATGCTTTTAGAGGATACGGCTCCGATTAGAGCGCTTTAGATTAAAAAAAAAACGCAGCTATTGCCTGCTCGCCTGCAAACAATCCAAACAAAACCCCCCAAAGCATTATGGAAATAGCCTTATCAGTTCATTGTAGCATCCAAGGCATTTGGCAGGAGAGGAAGAACAAACAGACACTTTGAACACGAAGCAAAAACACTTTGGGAGGAAGACCGAGAAGCTGCCAAAGAATAGCACAAGGAGAGCAAACGCAATGACCAAGATCCACAATATTTTTTCTATCCAGAAAGGGATTCGGATGAGTATTTCACAAAACTTTGAAAGGCGGTTGTAACATTTTGCTTAAGAGGAAGTTTGCACAGTAACTGATAGTTTACAATAATTCATGTGCACTACACCAGCGTGGTGTAGTGGTTAAGACAGGTGGATTCTAATCTGGAGAACCGGGTTTGATTCTCCATCTGAGTGGCAGAGGCTTATGTGGTGTGTTTCTGCACTCCTACATTCCTGCTGGGTGACCTTGGGCTACATTCCTGCTGGGTGTTCTTGGGAATTCTCTCAGCCCCACCTACCTCACAAGGTGTGCTGTTGTGGGGAGAGGAAGGGAAAGGAGCTTGTAAGCCACCTTGAGTCTCCTTACAGGAGGGAAAGGTGGGGTATAAATCCAAACTCTTCTTCTTAAAAGTCAGCTGTCGATTTCAACAAGGGTCAACCAATCAACGTTACTATGAAACTGTTGGACGAACGATCCTCAAATTAATGTTCCCAGATGACGCTAAAGCACCTGAGCAGACTTTCACCAACAATAGAAACCAAACCCAAACTGGGGTGTCTCTGACCATCTTCAGAAGTTATAACTGTGTAGACAGTTGGTTCTGGTGGGTTTTCCGGGCTGTGTGGCTGTGGTCTGTTGGATCTTGCTCCTAACGTTTTGCCTGCATCTGTAGCTGGCATCTTCAGAGGTGTATCACAGAGAAAAGTCTGTTTCACACTGTGTCCAGAGAGAAGGAAATGTTTGGGGTAGACAGTCTTCTACCAAGGTATTTAGGTTTAGAACACTTAATGTCTTTGACCTCTGCAGAGCAAGAACGCTGGTCTGGTTGTTTCCCCCCTTTCTATTTGTAAACAGAAAATAATTCTAGCTCTTGGTTCAGGAAATCTGACCCACTTAATTAGACTCACTAACTGACTCATCAATTTGTTAGGCACACAATCGATTTGAGCTTTCCCCACCTAATATCAGTAGAAAAGGCATTAGGTTAAGGTCTTTTTGAGCTCTCTAAACTGTTTTGTCATTAAAGAGTTTTTGGCTGGCATGTAACGACAGATGAGATGCAGCTAAATGGATGAGATGCAGTAAAATCCAGCGCGGTACTATCCTGTCGTTCCCGTCGGGGAAGTCCATTCTCTCCCACTGAAATCAATAAAAGGAAAGGAGAAAATGCTACTAGAACATGGCCATACAACCTGGGAAACCCACAACACCCTAGTGATTCCGGCCGTGAAAGCCTTTGACAATACAAGGAAAACCCACAACACCCTAATGATTCCGGCCGTGAAAGCCTTGGACAATACAAGGAAAACCTACCACACCCTAGTGATTCCGGCCGTGAAAGCCTTGGACAATACAAGGAAAGTTTGTAGCATTTTGCCAGACGCTGTTTGCCACGGGGTACCACACCAGTGGGCTTATGTACGTCTGAGCTTTCTGATGCACATTCGTTCAGATTTTGAACTTCCGGTCCCTGCTGTAACAACTGAAAATCCCCAGTTTGGTCTAGCTTTTTTACTTTTGGAAATCTAATGCAAAGTTATTGATCAGTACATCTAATTCTCAGCGTGCTCTCATCAGTGGAGCCAGTGTGATGTAGAGGTAAAGAATGGATGGACGGTAATCTGGAGAACTGGGTTTGATTCCCCACACCTCCGTTGGAAGCCTGTTGGGTGACACAGTTTCTTCAGAATCTTACCTCACAAGGTGTCTGTTGTGAGGAGGGGAAATAAAGGAGTTTGTAAGCCACTCTGAGACTCTTTCAGTAAAGAAAAGCAAGGTATAAAACCCAACGTCGTTGTCTTCTTCTTCTTCTTCTTCTTCTTCTTCTTCTTCTTCTTCTTCTTCTTCTTCTTCTTCTTCTTCTACTACTACTACTACTACTACTACTACTACTACTACTACCACTACCACTACCACTACCACTACCACTGTCACTACCACTACCACTACCACCACCACCACCACCACTACCACTACTTACAACCAGCCACTGCAACCACCTGGCTAACAACCACCCTACCCACCCACCACCTCACCTGCCACCACTCAGCCACTTCACTACTACCACCACCACCTCTACCACCTCTACCACCTCTACCACTACCACTACCACCACCACTACTACTACTACTGACATCTGGGTTCCGGGACCATAAACATACAAAACAGATCTGAGAAAACAAACCTGAGAAAAGCCCCAGGTTTTCCGAAGAATCTGACACCTAAACAAACAAACAAACAAACAAATAAATAAGAATGGGTTAAAATCTTTCAAAATGATAGAAGAAGAGCCAGTGTGGTATAGTGGTTAAGAGTGGTGGGTTCTAATCTGGAGAACTGGATTCAATTCCCCATTCCTCCACATGAAGCTTACTGGGTGACCTTGGACCAATCACAGTTCTCTCTGAACAGTTGTCTCTGAACCTTATAGGGTGTCTATTGTGGGTAAGAGAAGGGAAGGCGATTGTAAGCCATTTGGAGACATCTTAAAGGTAGAGAAATGTGGCGTATAAATACCAACTCTTCTTCTTTGAACCAAACGTCCTCAGAGGCCTTTGCTAAGCAACCACAACACTATCATTCATCTTCAAGCCTCGGTTTTTGTCAGCGAAAGGTCAGAGAGGGGCAGATCCCTTTCCAGTGTTGCTTTGGCCTTTCAGTAACTGATCAGTGGAGCCAGGTCAGCAGCAACCACTGGGTGACTTGTTACCACGTAACTTGCATAACTTACCCAGTAGTCCTGACTGCTTAGCACTGTCTAACAGCAGTCCTTCATGACAGCTAATTTGGTGCAGTGGTTAAATTTTCAGGGGCTGAGAGACCCAGTTTCAAACCCCTGGGTGACCTTGTGCTAGTTATATATTCTTGGCATCACTTTGTCTTCACAGTTCCCATCTGCTAGGGTGGCATCAGAATCCCCGACCACGACACAAAGCAGGATTACTGTAAACCACTTCGAACCCCAAGGGAAGGTGAGATATAAATGTGTTAATGAAAGAATAAAACAAAACCGGGAGAATCTGCAAGCTGTTGGGCAGTTTTCTATGTCTACCTCCGGTTCTGATACCAGTTCCGCCACCTTATCCTGTTTGCAAATGGTTAACCTATCATTGTAAGCCGTTCTAAGCCTGTTACGGAGAAGGACAGCATATAAATCAAATTATAAATAAATTTCAAAAAACAAAACATGCATTGAATAGCACATACTCCCGTTAGGAACTTAAGCAGAGGTGGGATCCAGCAGGTTCTCACAGGTTCCCGAGAGTAGGTTAATAATGATTTGTGTGTGCCGAGAGGGGGTGACTAATGGGTGATTTTGCCACGTGATTTTTGCCTTAGTTATGCCCCTCCTCTCCGCAGTAGCGCGCAGAACTTGAAGCAGTCTAGCAGGAGATGTACCGGCGTGCATGGCAGCCTGCGCCTGCATGCATTCGGTTCCCGCTCAAGGACCGGCGCAGCGGCTGCGTCCTTGCCACAGCCCCACCCAGGAATGCCTGGCCACGCTTCCGTCGTGCCCCACCCAGCCCCATTGGCGCTACGCCGCAGTTTGAATCCCACCACCATGGGAACCTGTTACTAAAATGTTTGGATCCCACCACTGAACTTAAGTCTTGCTAGATGGGGCCAGTGGTCACTAGAGTCACTGATAGTTATTTCCACAGTGTAATTACTCATTGAGTAAAGAATTATTTTCTTTCGAGTGCCTTGAAGCTATTGCCTGTCAAATCGCTTGGTGTGCCTAAGCTCTATTATTATGGATGAGAGAGGCAAAAAAGTTTTCTCTATCTGCTTATTCTGTTCAGTGCATAATTTTTAAAAAATGTGATTACATTCCCCCCAGTCATTATTTTGTCAAATGGAGAAGTCCTAAATTCTTACACTTCTCCTCACAGGAAATGTGTTCCACCCCCTTAAATATCTTGGTTACCACCTTGTATACTTTTTTTCCAGTTCTCCATTTTTGGTTTGCTGTAAGTGATTACCAGAACTGTACCCAGTATTCCAAATGAGGTCACACCGTACATGTATATAAGCATACTGCAATATTGGCTGTTTTATTTCCAGTTTCTTCCCTATCAATCCCGACTATGAAGTCAATATTTTCATCAAGCCCTGTTTAGATATTTGAAGGGATGCCATATCAAAGAGGGAGCAAGCTTGTTTTCTGCTGCTCCAGAGACCAGGACCAGGAGTAATGGGTTAAACGTGAAGAAGAAGGAGAAGAAGAAGAAGAAGAAGAAGAAGAAGAAGAAGAAGAAGAAGAAGAAGAAGAAGAAGAAGAAGAAGAAGAAGAAGAAGAAGAAGAAGAGGGAGGGGGAGGAGGAGGAGGAGGAGGAGGAGGAGGAGGAGGAGGAGGAGGAGGGAGGAAGGGAGGAGGGACCGGCGGAGGAGGGAGGAAGGGAGGAGGGACCGGCGGAGGAGGGAGGAAGGGAGGAGGGACCGGCGGAGGAGGGAGGAAGGGAGGAGGGACCGGCGGAGGAGGGAGGAAGGGAGGAGGGGGAGAGTGAGGGAGGAGGAGGAGTTCTTGATTTATATCCCCCCTTTCTCTCCTGCAGGAGGAGACTCAAAGGGGCTTACAATCTCCTTGCATTCCTGCCCCTCACAACAAACACCCTGTGAGGTAGGTGGGGCGCAGAGAGCTCCTGAGAAGCTGTGACTAGCCCAAAGGTCACCCAGCTGGCATGTGTGGGAGTGTACAGGCTAATCTGAATTCCCCAGATAAGTTTTCCCTCCACAGCGCAGGCGGCAGAGCCGGGAATCAAACCCGGTTCCTCCAGATTAGATACATGAGCTCTTAACCTCCTACGCTACTGCTGCTGAAGGAAAAGGCATTCCACCTAAACCTCAGGAAAAGCTTCCTGAGAGTATGGGCTGTTTGACAGTGGAATGTGTACTACCTCTGAGTGTGATGGAGTCTCCTGCTTTGGAGGTTTTTAAAGAGAGGCTGGATGGCCATCTGTCAGGAGTACTTTGATCGCGTGTTCCTGCATTGCAGAGGGTTGGACTTGATGGCCCTTGGAGTCTCTTCCAATTCTATGATCCTGTGATTCTATCCTGACCTGAATGACACATGTTAGCCCAATCTCATAAGAACATAAGAACATAAGAACATAAGAACAAGCCAGCTGGATCAGACTAGAGTCCATCTAGTCCAGCACTCTGCTACTTGCAGTGGCCCACCAGGTGCCTTTGGGAGCTCACATGCAGGAGGCGAAAGCAATGGCCTTCTGCTGCTGCTGCTCCCGAGCACCTGGTCTGCTAAGGCATTTGCAATCTGAGATCAAGGAGGATCAAGATTGGTAGCCATAAATCGACTTCTCCTCCATAAATCTGTCCAAGCCCCTTTAAAGACTTTTCTCATCCAGGTTAGTAACCATCACACCACCTCCTGTGGCAGCATATCTCCAAACACCCAATCACATCGCTAAGTGAAGAAGTGTTTCCCTTTGATTAGTCCTAATCCCTTCCCCTGTAGCATTTTCAATGGATGCCCTGGTTCTAGTATGTTGTGTAGACAGGGGGGAAAGAGAGAGAAAAATTTCTCTCTGTCAACATTTTCTACCCCATGCATAATTTTATAGACTTCAATCATATCCCCCCTCAGACATCTCCTCTCCAAACTAAAGAGCCCCAAACGCTGCAGCCTCTCCTCATAAGGAAGGTGCTCCAGTCCCTCAATCATCCTCGTTGCCCTTCTCTGCACTTTTTCTATCTCTTCAATATCCTTTTTGAGATGTGGCGACCATTATATCTGAAAAGCTAAGTAGGGTTGGCCATGGTGAGTACTTGGATGGGAGACCGCTAAGGAAGTCCAGGGTCGCTATGCAGGGGCAGCCAATGGTAAACCACCAGTCCCACCCATACAGTTTTTGCTTTCCACCAATAGTATTTCAGTATTCCCTGCTCCCTGGCACCATAAGACAACGTTTATTTCAAACAGGAGTAAGAGAAGTTATCTATTTTTCAGCTTTAGAACTTGTATTCCATCAAGGCTTTCCTTATAAAACCTTGTATCCGTACCCCCAGGCAGAAATAATCAACCGCGCTCCGTTAAGAGGAATGAGCGCTCGAACATCTGCCAGAAATGTGCTTAGCTTCTTTGGGGGACGAACCGGCAATACCCACACGGTTCCATAGGGGCAGAGAGAATATAATTTAGTTTCGGTCTCCCTACTGCTTTTCTCTCAATCACATCATTTGGTTTGCAAAAGACGAAGGGGGGGGGGGTCTCTTTTCCCTGAACAGTAATGTGTGTCTCTGTTTGAATGATTCAGAGCAATTTCTGCTATAATCATATGGTCATTAATGTGGCCATTTGCCATCTTAATTCAAAAGAGTTTTTGTAAAAAAAACACACACACACAACCAAAGGTTAGTTGCAAATATTTCCATCAGTTCGTTGCATGTTTTGATCTTATTTATTTTATTGCATTTATACCCCGCCCATTCGTGACCCCGGCCAGTCCTAGGGCGGCTCACCCCGTGTTGGATTCCCAGTTGTTTTTCAAACACGCCTACACAGACTCACATACACACAATTATCGACGACACAGTAAACTGGAGAATGAAAAATCAAAATACATGGAAATCACAGCAGGAAGTGACTGCGACCCAGCAATAGGGCCCATCGTTTTCATGCACAGGGTCAGATTCAGTCCCTGCGCTATGCAGTTAAGGGTCTCAGAACAGGAAGTGTGGGAAAGATCTTCCTCTGAGCGGGTGCCACTAATTCTGTTTACAATCCTGAGGAAGCTGGGTTAAAGATCTGGCTCCATAAGAAGTAACAGAACATATTCAACAAAGACTCACTTTCATTGGGAAGGGGGGAAAATGATCTATTGCAGCGATGGCGAACCTTTTCAAGACAGAGTGCCCAAACTGCAACGGAAAACCCACTTATTTATCGCAAAGTGCCAACACAGAAATTTAGCCTGAATACTAAGGTTTTAGTTTAGAAAAAACGGTTGGCTCTCAGGTGTGCGTTACTCGGGAGTAAGCTTGGTGGTAGTTGTTGGCTTTGCTTTGAAGCAACTATGCAACTCTTTGAACAGATGAATCATGACCCTAGGAGGGTTTACTCAGAAGCAAGCCCCATTGCCAGCAACTGAGCTTACTCTCAGGTAAAGGATCACGCTTTAGTTCTTTGAATGAAAATCAGGGGGGCTTCTCGAAATAAGCACTTAACTCAGGGCTGGGTTTGCTTTACACTGCTTCCCCAAAACTAGGTCTTAGGTTTAATGCTAATAATCGAGCCCAGCAGCTCAGGCCAGCCTAGATGGGGGGGGGTTTACCCCCCACATGACAAACTCTGTTTTCATGTGCCCACAAAGAGGGCTCTGAGTGCCACCTCTGGCACCCGTGCCATAGGTTCGCCACCACTGATCTATTGTGTACTTGTGGTCTGCCTCACATCAAGCATCGATCCCCTTTGGATTGGATTCTTAGTTATGTGCTAATTTTAACTTCTTCAAAATTCACCGTGGCTCAAATCAGGGTTGTCCCATGGCTTCTGAAAGTGGGCAAAATGGGACTCCCTCCTCCTGCAGAGAAAGTAGAGGGAAGAAGCGTGTGTTTTGCTTGTTTCGGCTTTCCTTTATTTATTTGTTTTATTTATTTATTTATTTATTAAATTTATAGGCCGCCTCATCCCCGAAGGGCTCGAGGCAGCTCACAACACGGCTGTTTCCAACAGCAAATTGATACAGCATAAAAGTTAACCCATTAAAACTTAGCAGCAATTAATGACAATAAATAAATTAAAACAACAAGATTGTGCAGAACACATGTACACAGGCGCCCAATCTAAAGGCCAAAGAAGAAAAGAAGAAGGAAGAAGGAAGGGGAGGAGTTAGGCAGGGCCCAAGGTGGAATTAGGGCCCAACCAAGGTGGTCCCGACAGGCAGCTTTGATTTCAGTTTCCTTGTCCCTCCCCTGCTTCTCCTGCTTTCCCACCTTCTCCCCCCCACACCTGATAGCAGTTCCTGCCACTTTTCCGCCCAGCAGAGTGGCTCAAAGCGGTTTTTTAAAACAATTTCTAATCTAACCAAGGAATGTATTGTCAAAGGTTTTCATGGCCAGAATCACTGGAGTGTTGTGGATTTTTCGGGTTGTATGGCCGTGTTCCTGTAGCATTTGCTCCTGACGTTTCGCCTGCATCTGTGACTAGCACCTTCAGAGGATCTGATGGTAGTAAAGCAAGTGGAGCATATATACCTGTGGAATATCCAGGGTGGGAGAAAGAACCACTTGCATTGGTTAACAAGTGCAAAAGTGCAATTAGCAAGTGTGATTTGCATGTGTTGAGTGGAATCCACCCAGTTTAGCATATGTAAGTAACAATGAAGTGGCATGATCAATTAGTGAGGGCATCTGCATAGCAGCTGCCTGGCATTTTAATCAATTTAATCCATTTTAATCTATAATCTGCAGTGGATGGTTTGCAGACCATTGTGGAAGGAAGGAAGGAAGGAAGGAAGGAAGGAAGGAAGGAAGGAAGGAAGGAAGGAAGGAAGGAAGGAAGGAAGGAAGGAAGGAAGGAAGGAAGGAAGGAAGGAAGGAAGGAAGGAAGGAAGGAAGGAAGGAAGAGAAATAGAGAAAAATAGAGAAAAATAGAGGAAGGAAGGAAGGAAGGAAGGAAGGAAAGGAGGGAAGGAAGGAAAGGAGGGAAGGAAGGAATGAAGGAAAGGAGGGAAGAAGGAAGGAAAGGAAGGAAGGAATGAAGGAAAGGAGGGAAGAAGGAAGGAAAGGAGGGAAGGAGGGAAGAAGGAAGGAAGGAGGGAGGGAAGGAAGGAAGGAAGGAAGGAAGAGAAATAGAGAAAAAGAGAGGGAGGGAGGGAGGGAGGGAGGGAGGGAGGGAGGGAGGAAAAATAGAAAAATAGAGGGAGGAGGGAAGGAAGGAAGGAAGGAAGGAAGGAAGGAAGGAAGGAAAGGAAGGAAGGAAGGAAGGAAGGAAGGAAGGAAGGAAGGAAGGAAGGAAGGAAGGAAGGAAGGAAGGAAGGAAGGAAGGAAGGAAGGAAGGAAGGAAGGAAGGAAGAGAAATAGAGAAAAATAGAGAAAAATAGAGGAAGGAAGGAAGGAAGGAAGGAAGGAAGGAAGGAAGGAAGGAAGGAAGGAAGGAAGGAAGGAAGGAAGGAAGGAAGGAAGGAAGGAAGGAAGGAAGGAAGGAAGGAAGGAAGGAAGGAAGGAAGGAAGGAAGGGAAGGAAGGAAGGAAGGAAGGAAGGAAGGAAGGAAGGAAGGAAGGAAGGAAGGAAGGAAGAGAAATAGAGAAAAATAGAGGGAGGGAGGGAGGGAGGGAGGGAGGGAGGGAGGGAGGGAGGGAGGAAAAATAGAAAAATAGAGGGAGGAGGGAAGGAAGGAAGGAAGGAAGGAAGGAAGGAAGGAAGGAAGGAAGGAAGGAAGGAAGGAAGGAAGGAAGGAAGGAAGGAAGGAAGGAAGGAAGGAAGGAAGGAAGGAAGGAAGAGAAATAGAGAAAAATAGAGGGAGGGAGGGAGGGAGGGAGGGAAGAAGGGGGAAGGAAGGAAAAATAGAGAAAAATAGAGAAAAATAGAGGGGGGAGGGAGGGAGGAAGGGAGGGAGGAAAAATAGAGAAAAATAGAGGGAGGGAGGGAGGGGGAGGGGGGAGGAAGGGAGGGAGGAAGGAAGGAAGGAAGGGAGGGAGGGAGGGAGGGAGGGAGGGAGGGAGGAAGGAAGGAAGGAAGGAAGGGAAGGGAGGGGAGGGGAAGAAGGAAGGAAGGAAGGGAAGGAAGGAAGGAAGGAAGGAAGGAAGGAAGGAAGGAAGGAAGGAAGGAAGAAAAGAGAAAAGAAGGGGGAGGGAGGGAGGGAGGGGGGGAGGGGGGAGGAGGAAGGAAGGAAGGAAGGAAGGAAGGAAGGAAGGAAGGAAGGAAGGAAGGAAGGAAGGAAGGAGGAAGGAAGGAAGGAAGGAAGGAAGGAAGGAAGGAAGGAAGGAAGGAAGGAAGGAAGGAAGAGAAATAGAGAAAAATAGAGGGAGGGAGGGAGGAAGGAAGGAAGGAAGGAAGGAAGGAAAACAGAGAAAAATAGAGAAAAGAGGGGAGGGAGGGAGGGAAGGAGGAGGGGAAAACAGAGTGCCAGAGAAAAAATAGGAGGGAGGAGGGGGGGGAGGGAGGGGGGAGAGGGAGGGAGGAAGGAAGGAAGGAAGGGAGGGGAGGGAGGGAGGGAGGGAGGGAGGGGAGGGAGGAGGGAGGAAGGAAGGAAGGAAGGAAGGAAGGAAGGAAGGAAGGAAGGAAGGAAGGAAGGAAGGAAGGAAGGAAGGAAGGAAGGAAGGAAGGAAGGAGAAAGAAAGAAATAAGGAAGGAGGGAGGGAGGGAGGAAGGGAGGAAGGAAGGAAGGAAGGAAGGAAGGAAGGAAGGAAGGAAGGAAGGAAGGAAGGAAGGGTGAGAGTCTGAGAGAGAAAGAGAGAAGAAAGAAAAAGAGAGAGAAAGAGACAGAAAGAGAGAAAGGAGGTTAAGAAGGAAAGGAGGACAGGACAGGGAGGCAAGTAAGAAAGGATTGTCCTGTGGATCTTTGAAGGAAGCAACAGCCATCATTATCTGCAGGTAGATTGTAGGCAGTCAGGTCCGGCTTTATAATTAGAGCTCCGAGGGTTGAATTCCCCTGTAGAGAAGACTGCAGTCAGATATAATCATCTTCTTCACTGCTGATGAGAGAGAGAGCTCTGTGATTCCCAAACGCTGCCGAGGTGATTGTATTATACTGCAAAACTCCGGCGTGCCCTGAATAAACATTGCCCTGCTTCCCATTAGCAGGTAACTCACAGCCACTTGGTCTGTTTTATTATATCAAAATGTAATTGTAGGATGGGCTGCTAAGTCTGGGGAGGGGTGCTATTGCTAGGTGTTTGCAGCTATGATATTCTTTATACTGGGGAAGAGCTGCGGATGCTAGAAGCAGCTGCAGGTGGAAGAATGGAGGAGATAAGCACAGATTGGGCCACTGTGAATTAAAAAAAATGGTTGAAGCAGACAGCATGAAACACAAAGGTGGCTTGGGAACCTCCTTAATTGTAGCCCGGTACCTTTATCTCCTGGTTGAGGCCCGGTGGCGTAGAGCAATCACCTTAGCTAGGTGTAATGCCCTGCCTTCCTCCTTTAGCCTTGGACGCCACCTTGGAATTCCACATAAAGAAAGGAAATGCCCGTGTGGCATGGGTTCTGTGGAAACAGTATCTCATATGCTGTCGAATTGTCCTTTTATGAGATAGGTAGGAAGAAGCACATAATCCCCTTCCTTCATGGAAGTGAAGGCATTACTGATAAACAGAAATGGCCCTTTGTCCCCGAAGCGGTGGCTAAATTTTTAAATGGTGTTATTTTAACTCGTCAGAAGTTGTAAAGGCTGCTATTATCTGTCAATGTTAATGTTAAACTATTTATATGTCATTAAAGGTATTCGGGGGGAAAAAACCTCCTTCTGAAAATTCTCCTACAAAACTGTCTGGCCTTTTCCCACAGGCCAATAAACATGGATTAAGGGTGGGATAAAACCCAGGTTGGGGGAGGGGGACTTATGTTCTTAACTTTGCACAGATCCCGCTCCTAAAGCGAGTCCACTCCACGTCTTCCCCACCAACCTGGGTTTTTCAAGAATCGCGTTATGTGCAATACTTTTGTTTTAACACGCCTTGCAGCCGCAGCTGAGCAAATGGCCACGGCTGTGAGGCATGATGGTTGCTGTGATCCAACAAGAGAATCGTAGTCCCTTGCTTCCATCTGCGGAGCCGCTCGGGGACAAAGGGCCATTTCATGCACTTTGGAGGGAAGCAGGGACCCCCCAAAACCCCCACATGCCTCTGTGTAAAGGCACGGGCCAGGATGAGGATGGGTTCATGGAAGAAGAAGAAGGAGGAGGAGGAGGAGGAGGAGGAGGAGGAGGAGGAGTTTGGATTTTTATCCCCCCTTTCTCTCCTGCAGGAGACTCAAAGGGGCTTACAATCTCCTTGCCCTTCCCCCCTCACAACAAGCACCCTGTGAGGTAGGTGGGGCTGAGAGAGCTCCGAGAAGCTGTGACTAGCCCAAGGTCACCCAGCTGGCGTGTGTGGGAGTGTACAGGCTAATCTGAATTCCCCAGATAAGCCTCCACAGCTCAGGCAGCAGAGCTGGGAATCAAACCCGGTTCCTCCAGATTAGATACCCGAGCTCTTAACTTCCTACACCACTGGAGCTCACCTTTCACCTGTGTTTATTGGCCCATGTGGAAAGGACCTCTGTTGTGGGTTTTCTGGGCTGTATTGCTGTGGTCTGGACATTCTGGCTCCTAACATTTTACTTACATCTGTGGCTGGCATCTTCAGAGGCATGTCATGGTAAGGTCCGTCACAGAGAGAAACTCATCTTATCATTCCATTCCTCTGAAGATGCCAGCCACAGATGTAAGTAAAATGTTAAGAGCTGATGACAACCTCACAGCCTGGAAAACCCACAGCGCCCAGCTGATTCCAGACATGAAAGTATTCAACAATACATTCCCCTGCAAATTTATATGTATGTGATGACAACAGCAATGTTAGGAGACCTCAACCATTAGGTTTTATAAAAGAATACAATACGTTAGGCTGGTTCTGATTTTAATCCAAGATTGTTTACATTCCAGTTCACAAAGACCATGAATGGTAGGAGAATTGTTGCTCAAGGCAAGTTGATTCCTCAGAATGAATGTTAATCTTCTCTGGGACATTCTATAGGATACTTTTCAGCCTTATGTGTCCAGCTATAGACCAGATTCTTAAAAGAAAAATTTGGGGGCTCCCCACAGTTCCCCTCGATTTGATCTTCCACCTGCCAATTCCCTGAAGAAGAAGAAGAAGAAGAAGAAGAAGAAGAAGAAGAAGAAGAAGAAGAAGAAGAAGAAGAAGAAGAAGAAGAAGAAGAAGAAGAAGAAGAAGAAGAAGAAGAAGAAGAAGAAGAAGAAGAAGAAGAAGAAGAGGAGTTTGGATTTATATCCCCCCTTTCTCTCCTGCAGAAGACTCAAAGGGGCTTACAATCTCCTTGCCCTTCCCCCCCTCACAACAAACACCCTGTGAGGTAGGTGGGGCTAAGAGAGCTCCGAGAAGCCATGACTAGCCCAAGGTCACCCAGCTGACGTGTGTGGGAGTGCACAGGCTAATCTGAATTCCCCAGATCAGCCTCCACAGCTCAGGTGGCAGAGCTGGGAATCAAACCCGGTTCCTCCAAATTAGATACATGAGCTCTTAACCTCCTACGCCACTGCTGCTCCTCTGTGGTGGGCTCCATGAACTTCATTTTGAATTGACAGAGCATCTATTGTGTCTTAATCACATTAGCAAAATTAACGAGGTTTAAAATTATGAACACATGGTTTGATTACTTAGTTATTGAATATCCACCTCAATAAATAAGATCTGACAATCGTTGTGGATTGTTATGAATTTATACATGCAAAAGACGCTGGTGTTACTTTGGGAATTAGAGAATAGCTAGTGTTATCTGTCAGGATAGATCAATACAAGTTCCTAACTAGCGTCGTGAAAGGGATTAAGGTAGCTGAGAAAATAAAGTGACATCTTAGCACATACAGATACTAAATGGGATGATAAAAAGGAGGATAACATTAAAGGGGCACTACAGGTATGGACTTTGCGTGGCATGCCCATTAGCTGTGGAATGAAAAGAGGTGAGAATATCTTCTATTTATCAAGTTTGTAACACAACTTAATCAGTTCACCAATTGTAACACTCAGAATTGTGTGTACCTTCTTCAATGCGACTTATTTTATGTGGGGCACACCACATGGGCTGTCAAGACTCGTGTGCCTGATCATGTCTCAAGAATCAGGAACAAAATAAGAGAGGTTTCATTCGTCCACCATTTCCTGGATCATTACCATTCTCCGGACTCTTTGAGATTGTGGTGTTGGCCTTCCTCCAAACAGCACCATGGTGTGTCTAGTTGACTTCAAAAGAAGAAGTCTGATTTCATTTTTTTAATTTAACATGGTTCAACCAAATGGTTTAAACCAGTGTCTGGAGCTATGTCCCTTTGTATAACTGTAAGTGTCTTGAACTTTGTTATAATCTACAAAATGGTATGGATTGCATATTAATTGTGTAAAACTGTACACCGCATCTGGCTCTTTAAAAGTTCTGGGATACAGTGACTCTGGGTGAAAATGTTTGCTGATGATCCCATAGCTGTGACTGTCTGAAGAACTCTGCCCCACCATTGGTAATTATATACTTTATTTATTTATGTGTGTGTGTGTGTGTGTGTAATTAGATGACTGTACTTGTGTTGAGAAACTTTTGTGCCCCCATTTTACATTTTATTTTTTAGAATAATCGCTGTAATCTACAAAGAGGCTAACGTTGATTTGGTTTGCATAAAATTGATAGTAAATTCCTTAACGTTATTAGTTGCCAAATTTATTTCAATACAAATGTTTTTTCCTGTTCTTGATATCTTGTTATTCTTCACAAACAGAATTCTTGGGGCCTGGAAGTGGTTACATGAGGCTTATCTGGTGAACCAAATGTGTTTCCCCACTCCTACATTCCTGCTGGGTGACCTCGAGCTAGTCACAGTTCTTCAGAACTCTCTCAACCCCACCTACCTCACCAGGTGTCTGTTGTGACAGAGGAAGGGAAAGGAGCTTGTAAGTCACCTTGAGTCTCCTTACAGGAAAGAAAGGTAGGGTATAAATCCAAACTCTTCTTCTTCAAACTCTTTATGTCCAGTAGCACCTTAGCGATCAACAAGATGTTAAGGCTGTAAACGTTCAAGTGTCAAAAGCTTCCTTCATCAGTACTATTGCAGGCCAGCAGGACTATCCTCTGAAATTCTAATTGTGAATGTACCGAACAGCAAATCTTGGGGCCTGGCTGAATCTTGCCCCCTCTTCACACACTTTTGGTCCCTCGCCAAGGAGATACAGTGCACTGAGAGACAATACAAGCAACAGGCAGGAAGGCTTCAAATTTGCATAAAGCAAAATGGCTTATTTAGGATTTCCATTTCACCTAATAATCAGTTTATGTAAATGTAACGCATTACATATGCAGGTCTAATTTTGCTGTTTGTGATTATGTCAGTGAATGCCAAGTTCCATTATAATGGCATCAGAAAGAGAGAGAGAGGGAGAGAGAGCAACTATTAAAAGAAATAAATATTTATTGTGACCTTTCAGAAAAGCCTAGAAGTGCACTGAAATATGGCAATCTTTTTGAAAAGCGGATGGGTGCCTGTGTCTTAATACCAATGCGCGTTCATGGGAATATTTCAATTTTGGTCTTTAGGGCCACCAGACTGAGACTAAATAGATTAGGATTTCCTGGAGAGGGGGTGCAGGAGCTGCAGGGGGAGAAGGAAGGTTTTCTTTGATTCAAATACATTAGCTTCTTGGAGAATTTGAAGTTTCCCTTGGTTATTTCAGTGGAGAAAGTTTCCTTTTTACTTGGACGGCCTTCAAAACAGGAAGTCAGTGTGAGATTTTGTGCCTCAGAGTTTTCCTTCCACTCATAATATGACAATAACAAGACGAGTTGGTTTTCATACCCTGCTTTTGTCTATCATAAAGTGTCTCAAAGGGGACTACAATAAGGTGACCAGACGTCCCGCTTTTGGCGGGACAGTCCCGCCTTACACCAATCTGTCCCGTGTCCCGCTGGGTTTTGTACCTGTCCCGATTTTGCCTTCTGGGGCGCTCCCGGTTCCCGCCCTGTCACAGGGCGGGAAACAGGGTAGCGCCCCAGAAGGCAGTGTGCTCCTGCAGCTGCACACATGCACACACCCACCCCCATCTTGGTTTTAAAAGGTGACAATCTGGTCACCTGAGACTACAATCATCTTCCCTTCCCTCCCCACAACAGACACCTTGTGAGGTAAGTGGAGCTGAGAGAGGTCTGAGAGAACTGTGATGGGCCCAAGGACACCTAGCAGGCTTCCTGTATAGGAGCAGGGAAACAATCCCTGTTCACCAGATTGCAGTCTGCTGTCCATGTGGAGGAGCAGGAAATCAAACCCAGTTATCCAGATGAGAGTCTACTGCTCCTGTAGAGGAGTAGGGAATCAAGCCTGGTTCTCAAGATTGGAGTCCACCAGTCTTCACCGCTGTACCTGTTGGCCCTCAGAACAGGCTGAGGCTCAGTGGTAGAGCATCTGCTTGGCATGCTGAGGGTCCTGGTTTTAATCCCGGTCATCTTCACGTAAAAGGAGCGGGTGGTCATAATGGGAAAGATCTCTGCTCATGCACTTTCAATCCACTCTCAATGCACTTTGCTGTTGGATTTTACCATGTGAAATGGCAAAATGGAATAGCAAATCATCAGTAAAGTGAATTGGGGTAAAGTGCATTGAAAGTGCATTATTCGGCATGTGCGGAAGTGCCCTTACAGCATAGGTGTCAAACTCGTGGCATCATGCTGGCAGGGGATGATGGGAACTGTAGTCCATAACATCTGGAGGGCCACGAGTTTGACACCTATGCTGTAAGGGCACTTTCACACATGCCGAATAATGCACTTTCAATGCACTTTTCCCAATGCACTTTACTGATAATTTGCTAGTCCATTTGCCATTTCACATGGTAAAATCCAACAGCAAAGTTGGGAGCTGTAGTCCATAACATCTGGAGGGCCATGAGTTTGACACCTGTGCCTTACAGTATTCCCCCCCACATTGAAACATTTCTGATCCAGCTACCCCCACAGTGCGATCATACTTAAAATGATTGTTCTTTCCCACCAAAACAGTGGCCCATTTTCCATGCCCCCTATGCAGTGGCCAAACTTCCCCTTTGGTGCCTGCGCTACCATTTTTCGTCCCTTCCACACGCGCGCACCATTTTGCAGATCAGCAAATCAGGGATGCTGTGAGTCAGTGCTGCAGCGCATTCACGAGAAAAAGCTAAAAAATGGCAGACAAGAAGCAGCATTTGGAAGAGGGAAGTGTGGACAAACTCCATGATAAGAAGAAGAAGAGTTTGGATTTATATCCCCCTTTTCTCTCCTGCAGGAGACTCAAAGGGGCTTACAATCTCCTTGCCCTTCCCCCCTCACAACAAACACCCTGTGAGGTAGCTGGGGCTGAGAGAGCTCCGAGAAGCTGTGACTAGCCCAAGGTCACCCAGCTGGAGTGTGTGGGAGTGTACAGGCTAATCTGAATTCCCCAGATAAGCCTCCACAGCTCAGGCGGCAGAGCTGGGAATCAAACCCGGTTCTTCCAGATTAGATACATGAGCTCTTAACCTCCTACGCCACTGCTGCTCCCTTCATAAACAATGGGATTGAAAACTCCTTTGAAATGGGGTAAGTGCAGAGTGCAGAAAAAGTCTCAGTGTAAAACAGCTTTGCGTCTGTTTGTCTGTGTTTGTTTTATTGGAACCTGTAATGTTTGAGATGCAGTGCTGTGTTCTAGAAGCATGCTCCTTCTTTTAAGTCTATCATGGAAAGATTCCCGTCCCTGAAAAGAAACAATCGCTAACAGCTTCCAGCCTTGCCAATAATGGGAATTGGCAGAGCAACCCCAGAAGTTCGTTCCAAGCAAAAGGCTTAATTCATTGGGACTCGCTTCCATAGGATTTGAAACGTTGCACTCTTTTAACGTTTATTCACCAATCAATGAAGCCAGCAGCCTGTTACAGTGTGATCTGTTGGACCTGATACATGCCAATCATCCGGCGAAACTTGTCAAGAGTCTGAGATTGGCTGGAGCTCACCACCAATTACACGCGTGACATCTGGGTTGCTTGAAGCCCAATCTGTGGAATGGTCACGTTCACCTGCCATTCAGCGAAATTAGACTACAGAATCATTGAGATTCCTGATGACTTCATTTAAATGCATATCCTTTCAAAACTCTGGAGGTGCCTTCATTTTATTCTGCTTTGTCTTGAGTATTCATCAAAGTCATTTTTTTTAAAAAAGAATGAGTTTGGACTTGTAGAATTCATCAATCAAAAAAAGTGTGACTTCACATTAACTTACAAGATGGCAGCCTGGTTCTATTAATCATTTGTAGGTAGGTGCCAGGAAACGGAACTCTTGCTCAGAGATACCCAAAGAACAGCTGGTCCTTCCTCCCAATTAAATCTGGATGCATAGCTCACTTGGATGTGATGAAGATTTAAACACGTTTTCTCAACTTTCAGAGGAAGGGAAGGGAAATGGCTCAGCAGTACGGCATCTGCTTAGGATCCAAAAGGCTCCAGGATCGATCCCCACCATCTCCAGTTAAAAAGGAACAGGATGCCGGTGATGTGACGACCTCTGCGGAAATCCTAGAGAACTACTTCCAGTCTAATTAGACAATGTTGTCCTTCATGGACTAAGGGAGTGATTTGGCAGAAGGAAGCATCTCATGTTCATCATTTGCAGAGGTCTGCAACCTGCGGCTCTCCAGATGTTCATGAACTTGGCTCTCTTGCTCCCTGTTTTTTATAATTTGTTTTTGCATATTTATTGTTAATTTTAGGGCGGAGTTCAGTTGCTCCCTTCTTTTGGGGTGGTTTTAAAGGAATTGGGTTACGGGGCGCCATTATTATTGTTATTATTGTTATTGTTTTTGACCGCTGTTTACATGGTTTTAATGGTTTTTAATAGATTTTAGTATATATGGTTACTAGGGTTGGAGATTCGGACAGTCCGAATCCGGATTTTTACCAAATCTGCCCTGATTCGGACGGATTTGGACGAGCAGGGGCCGAATCTGAGCTGTCCGAATCCTAACAGATCCGACACCAGCCGAATTGCGTTTTTATTTTTTGGTGTTTGTTCACGTTTCAGCCTGCAGGGGGCGCATTTTTAAACATATCGGCACCAAAATTTCAGGGTATCATCAGGAGACTGTCCTGATGATACCCTCCAAGTTTGGTGTAGTTTGGTTCAGGGGGGGCAAAGTTATGGACCCTCAAAAGGGGGCCCCTATTCCCCATTGTTTCCAATGGGAGCTAAGGAGATGGTGGCTACCATTTTGAGGGTCCATAATCTTGGGAGATGGACCCTACCCATAACATTGAACCCCTTGAAGCAACAGTCACCAAACCTGGATGGTGTCATGAAGAGACTCTCCTGAAGACACCTTGAAAGTTTTGTGGGTTTACCATGAGAAATGTGCACTCCACAGCCCTCCCACAGAAATTTCCCATTGGCTGCAATGGAGCCAGCCAGCCAGCCACTACAGAGCACAGAATCTGGGGAAATTTCTTTGGGTGACTGTGAGGGGTGCACTTTTAGAGCTACTGTCACCAAAATTTCAGGGTATCATACAAGTACTGTCCTTTGCGATACTCCCTAAGATTTGGTGAAGTTTGGTTCAGGGGGTCCAATCGTTATGGACTCCTTCAAAAGGTGTAACCCCCATCTCCTGTTAGCTTCCATTAGAAAACAATGGGGATGGGGCACCCCTTTTGAGGAGTCACATAACCTTGCCCCCCCTGAACCGAACTGGACCAAACTTGGGGAGAGTCATGAGGGGAATCTCGAGATGATATCCTGAAAGTTTAGAGTGCCGCTGAAAGCTTTAAAATTGCGTCCCCTTGCAGGCCATAAAAAACGTCAAAAAAACACCAAAAATTCAAAAAAATAATAAAATGGACCCGAATTTTTCGGATTTACCCGAATTTTCGGGCATATCCGAATCGGCTATGATTCGGATTCGGGTATACAAATCATTTTATGCCCCAAAATACCCAAATCCGAATTGTAACGAATTTTTTTAGTATTGACCAACCCTATTGGTTGGTCAATACTAAAAAAAGGGTTACTATTGTGACCCTTGTTATATATTGTATAGATAGTGTTGTGCACCGCTCAGAGCCCCTTGGGGATTGGGTGGTCTATAAATTTAAATAATAAATAAATAAAAATAAATAAACTACAATTCCCATCAGCCCCTGCCACCATGGCCAATGGCAGGTTGCAGGTTGCAGATCCCTAATCATTTGGAACCAGTGCTCATGTGACATTACCCAACATCAAAGAAACAGCTGGTCAGCTCCAGAGGAGTTCACCTACAGGAAAGTGAGGGGCCACTGTAGCTCAGTGGAAGAGCATCTGTTTTGCATGCAGAAGGATCCAGGTTCAATCCTGGGCATCTCCAATTAAAAAGGACCAAGTAATAGGTGATGTGAAAGACCTCTGTCTGGGGTCCTGGAGAGACAATACTGGTCTGAGTAGACAATACTAACTCTGATGGACCAAGGCTCTGAGTCAGCATAAAGCAGCATCATGTATGGGGAGGGGCCATGGCTCAGTGGTAGAATGTCTGTTTGGCATCCAGAAGGTCTCGGGTTCTACCCCTGACATCTCCAGTGTAAAGTGAACAAGCTGTAGGTCAGCCTGAGACTGCTGCCAGTTTGAGTCGACAATACCAACTGTGATGGACCAATGATCTGACTCGGTGTAAGACAGCTGCAAGGGTTTCTTGTGTTACAAAGGATGGTTGGCGTGTTCCCAGGGATCGGTTGAACTGGGACACCTGAACAGCCGGAAGCAGCAAGGTGAGCCGAATGGTCCCCACAGCTCTAGCACTTCAGCAGGAATAGATCAGCTCAAGGCAAGCAGATAGTCATGCCACAGGCTCACCTGTCATGCCACTCTTGTTCAGGTCCAATCCCAGTGGAAAATTCGGACGTCTGGGGAAAGAGGGGGGGTGGGTTCTTTGAATAAAGAGGAAAATTATTCCACCAGAAGGTGATAAACTGGTAAGGGTATGCTTTAAGAAGAAGGAGAAGGAAAAGGAGAAGGAGAAGGAGAAGGAGAAGGAGTCGGAGTCTCGGACCTGCATACCTGAGAGACCGCCTCTCCCCATATTGCCCTGGTAGGCCTCTCCGCTCCTCGGAGGAGGACCTACTCATGATCCCTGGCCCAAAAATGATCAGGCTGGCCTCGACGAGGGGCAGGGCCTTTTCAGTCCTGGCCCTTACCTGGTGGAACAGGCTCCCTAGGGAGATCAGGGCCCTGCAGGACTTACAGAGTTTCCGCAGGGCCTGCAAGACGGACCTGTTACGCTAGGCATTTGGCCAGCCTGGTTAAAAATATATCTACCATGTCATCTGGCCTCCCGTGGGCACAAGGGGGGGAGGGGGTAGCCAGACACCATCCACATTTTTAAATGGGTTCTGTTTTTAGGTAATTGATATGTAAATTATGTTTTAGTGTATGTTTTAATCTTGTTGTGAACCGCCCTGAGCCCTTAGGGGGAGGGCAGTATATAAAATTAATAATAAATAAAAAATAAAGAAGGAGGAGGAGGAGGAGGAGGAGGAGGAGGAACATTGTAATTCTTCAGATCAGAATCCACCTGCTCTTAGCCACTACGCCACGCTGGCTCTCCTGACTCCTGAGGCAAATTCGGAATAGGTTAATCTTGGTAGTGTCCCTTATAGCGTCTTACGTTGGTCCATCACAGCTCTGTGCCATGTGACAACTAGTTTTTGACGCCCGAGGGACTTTTAACAGCAGTCTTGATCAAGAATGAGGACCGTAACTTGTTCCACGGAGAAAGGCGAAACATCCCGCTGGGCCCACCGGAGCCCTGGGGCACCTCTAAAGTAGCTGATTGGATCCAAGCCAAACAACACTGAACACTAATTGCGAGATGCAAATTGCAAATTCATGAACTAACAAATTATGCGCTGTAATTTCACAAATGACTAATTGTTATGATGAAGTCTGAATTAATGGGCAAAATAACTTTGGCAGTCCCTTAAGATATTAAGATTTATGACAGCTCTAGGATAATAGCTTCGCTTGAAATATTCCTTGCGGCGCTGGTAGCCAAAGCAGGTTTGGGCTCTGTCGTTTCTTCTGGAGAGCTGTGTTTTTTTGAGGTCATCCCAAACGTCTTCTCGAGGCTGGATTACTGTAACTCGCTCTACGTGAGCCTTCCCTTGCGACTGATCCGGAAGCTGAAGCTGGCCCAGAATGCGGCGGCCCGGCTTTTGACAGGCGGTGGTTATTTAGATCACATCACCCCTGTGCTACGCCGTCTGCACTGGCTCTCGGTGGAGTTCCGGGTCGTTTTCAAGGTGCTGGTATTGACCTTTAAGGCCTTGCGCGGCATGGGGCCCTCATACCTGCGGGGCCGCATCACCCCTTATGTCCCACATAGGCCGCTGCGTTCGGCAGCGGCAGAACTGCCGGTGACCCCTAGCCCTGCGATGATACGGCTGGCCTCGACCCGGGCCAGAGCCTTTACAGCTCTGGCCCCTGCCAGGTGGAATGCTCTACCTCCAGCTGTCCGGGCCCTGCGGGACCTTGGTGAGTTCCGCAGGGCCTGCAAGACGGAGCTATTCCACCGGGCTTTTGGAGGGGCCGGCCTACCGCCCCCCACTGAAATTGAGGCTGCCTGTTTCCATCTTTTATTACGGTTGGGCCTGATTTATGGATTCCATCGCGGGCCCTGCCTACTCCCTCCCTTTCTTTTAGCCTTAGATCGGGCGCCTGTTTTTAAACAACTTTTGTTTTATAGAAACCTTGGTTGTCTTAATTTATAGTTTTTTGCTGTTGTAATTGCTGCATAGGTTTTAAATGGGTTCAGTGTTTTATGCTGTTGATTTTATGTTGTTGATTGCTGTTCGGTAGAACAGCCGTATTGTGAGCCGCCTCGAGCCCTTCGGGGATGAGGCGGCCTATAAGTTCAATCACTCAATCAATCAATCAATCAATCAATCAATCAATCAATCAATCAATCAATCAATCAATCAATCAATCAATCAATCAATCAATCAATCAAACTTTAAGTAGTGAGCCTGCCCTTTATCCTGATCCGGAAACTAAAACTTGTTTAGCATGCAGCCGCTAGGCTACTAGCTGGTGTGCCTAGCTGGGACCTGCTCACACCAGTCCTATACCATCTCCACTGGCTGCCTATCGAATTCTGGGTCTTCTGGCTGTGAGCGGTCTTGCACCCACACACCTTAGGGACTGCATTTCCCCATATTGCCCAATTAGATCCCTCCGCTCCTCCAAGGAGAACCTTCTGGAAATCCCTGGCCCAAAACATTTCCAGCTGGCCTCGACAAGGGCCATAAGAACATAAGAACATAAGAACAAGCCAGCTGGATCAGACCAGAGTCCATCTAGTCCAGCTCTCTGCTACTCACAGTGGCCCACCAGGTGCCTTTGGGAGCTCACATGTAGGATGTGAAAGCAATGGCCTTCTGCGGCTGTTGCTCCCAAGCACCTGGACTGCTAAGGTATTTGCAATCTCAGATCAAGGAGGATCAAGATTGGTAGCCATCAATTGACTTCTCCTCCATAAATCTGTCCAAGCCCCTTTTAAAGCTATCCAGGTTAGTGGCCATCACCACCTCCTGTGGCAGCATATTCCAAACACCAATCACACGTTGCGTGAAGAAGTGTTTCCTTTTATTAGTCCTAATTCCTCCCCCCGGCATTTTCAATGGATGCCCCCTGGTTCTAATATTGTGAGAAAGAGAGAAAAATTTCTCTCTGTCCACATTTTCTACCCCCTGCATAATTTTATAGACTTCAATCATATCCCCCCTCAGACGTCTCCTCCCCAAACTAAAGAGTCCCAAACGCTGCAGCCTCTCCTCATAAGGAAGGTGCTCCAGTCCCTCAATGTACTCCAGAATGTGCTCTGTCCTGGCTGGCCCCTACCTGTTGGAATATGCTCCTGCATGAGATCAGGGGCCTGCGCGGTTGGAGCAGTTTCCGCAGGGCCTGTAAGACAGAGCTATTCTGCTGGGCTTTTCCTGGAGACCGGCCAGGCTGATATTCATCTTTATTGGCCTCCCAGGGGATACCTGAGTTAAGCCACCCTCTTGCTTGTTTTAGATGTTTTAGCTGTAGTTATACTGTAGTTGTGGTTTCATAATGTTTTAAGGATTTTATTGTTGTTCTCATTGTGTTTGCTTGTTGTATAGCCACCCTGAGCCCTTTGGGGATGGGCAGGGTAAAATCCAAACAAACAAACAAACAAATAAAATGAGAGAGAGAGATCGCATAGGTGTGTATGCAGGGGTGGGATCCAAAAATTTTAGTAACAGGTTCCCATGGTGGTGGGATTCAAACTGTGGCGTAGCGCCAATGGGGCTGGGCGGGGCACAATTGGGGGCATTCCTGAGCATTCTGGGGGTGGGGCATTCCGGGGGCGGGGCGGGGCATTCTGGGGCGGGGCGGGGCATTCCGGGGGCGGGGCATTCCGGGGGCGGGACATTCCAGGGGCTGGGCATACCTGGGCAGGGCTGTGGCAAGGACACCAGTCCTTGGGCGGGAAACGAATGCACACAGGCGCAGGCTGCCACGCACACCGGTGCACCCTCCTGCTAGACTGCTTCAAGTTCTGCGCGCTACTGCTGAGAGGAAGGGCGTCACTAAGGCAAAAATCACGTGGCAAAATCACCCATTAGTCACCCCCTCTCGGCACACAGAAATAATTAGTAACCTACTCTCGGGAACCTGTGAGAACCTGCTGGACCCCACCTCTATGTGTATGTATTTGTGCATGTGTGTTTTAATGAATATTTGTGCGCCATCAAGTCACAACCAATGATCCCAGAACATGAGATTTTCAAAATAGAGTGGAGGTGGTTTTCATTGCTCTGCATAGCAGCCTTATTCTTTCTTGGGAGGTCTCCCATCCATCCAAGTATTAAGCATTGCCACCTCTGCTTAGCTGATGAGATTAGGTTAGGCTGGGGTATCAGGTCACTGTGTGTTATTATGTGCCATCATTTCTGACTCATGGTTACCCTATGAATTAAATCCTCCACAACTTCCTATCGCTAATAGCCTTGCTCAGGCTCTGCAGATTGAGGACCATGGCTCCCTTTACCATCAACCCATCTCAGATCCAGCATGGTGTAATGGTTAAGAGCTGGTAGATTCTCATCTGGAGAACCAGGTTGGATTCCCCACTCCTGCACCTGAGTGCCGGAGGCTTAGCTGGTGAACCAGATGTGTTTCCGCACTCCTACATTCCTGATGGGTGACCTTGGGCCAGTCACAGTTCTCTCCGAACTTTCTCAGCCCTACCTGCCTCACAAGGTGTCTGTTGTGGGGAGAAGAAGCGAAAGGAGCTCGTAAGCCACGTTGAGACAGCATTGTCTACCACCCTATTGCATTTTTCAAATTTATTTATATTTTTTGTAATCGGTTTCCATTCTCTGCTTTTCACTACAAGTTTTGTAGACTCATTTTATCATTCTTACACATTGTATGAGTTTAATGCAAAGATTATGGGGTATTTATCCAATTCATTCATTCAATCATTCATTCATTCATTCATTCATTCAATCATTCGTTCGTTCGTTCGTTCGCTCACACACACACATATTTCAGTATAATTCATATCTATCTATCTATCTATCTATCTATCTATCTATCTATCTATCTATCTATCTATAAGAACATAAGAACAAGCCAGCTGGATCAGACCAAAGTCCATCTAGTCCAGCTCTCTGCTACTCGCAGTGGCCCACCAGGTGCCTTGGGGAGCTCACATGTAGGATGTGAAAGCAATGGCCTTCTGCGGCTGTTGCTCCCGATCACCTGGTCTGTTAAGGCATTTGCAATCTCAGATCAAGGAGGATCAAGATTGGTAGCCATAAATCGACTTCTCCATAAATCTGTCCAAGCCCCTTTTAAAGCTATCCAGGTTAGTGGCCATCACCACCTCCTGTGGCAGCATATTCCAAACACCAATCACACGCCATGCGCATTGAAGAAGTGTGTTCCTTTTATTAGTCTCTAGATTCTTCCCCAGCATTTCTTAATGGATGCCCTGGTTCTAGTATTGGTGAGAAAGAGAGAAAAATTCCCTTCACAACATTTCTAAATTCTATGCATAATTTAGACTCCAACTGGCATCCCTCAGCCACCCTCCTCTCCAAACCAAGAGTCCCAAACGCTGCAGCCCTCCTCCTCAGGGAAGGCAAGGTGTCCCAGTCCCTCAATCATCCCTTTACACCCTTCTCTCACCCTTTTCTATCTCCTCAATATCCTTTGAGATGCAGGACCAGAACTGACATAGTACTCTTAAGTGCGGTCGACCACCTGCTTTTATAAGGGCATGATAATCTGCAGCTCTACACACCTTTCTAATGATCCTGTAGCATAGAGTTTGCCTTTTGCTATTGCTATGCATTGAGTCAGTTGACATTCCCATGGAATTATCAACTAAGACAACAAATCCCTTTCCTGGTCTGTGACTGATAGCACTGACCCTGGGTAGCGTGTATGTGAAGTTTGGATTTTGGCCCCATGTGCACTTCATTTTACATACTGAACTGCAGACTTCCACATTCTTGTGCCCACTCACCTAATTTATCAAGGGTCCTTGAGCCTTTCTCGCATCCCTTTGGCGGTTCCACCAATTCCTACATAATTTGGTATCATCTGCAAAATCCTACTACCACTTACCCACTCTACTTCTAGGTCATTTATGAATAGGTTAGAAGAGCTAATCTCGGTCCCTAAACTGATCCTTGTACAATGCAATTCCTCAGCATCAGAGAGAACTCCATTTCATATTAATCCACTCTTTGTATTTCCCATTTCTCAACCAGTTTCTAATCCATAGGAGGACTTCCTCCTTATTCCTTCTGCTGAGTTTTCTTCACCAGTCCTGGGTGAGGAACTGGTCAAAAGCCTTTGGAACTAAGAGACAATGTCCACTTAGTCTACTCCTGTCCGCATGCCTTTACACCCCTGCATGAACTCCCAGTAAGTTTCCAGTAAGACAGGATTTGCCTCTGCAGCCACGCTGACTCTTCTGAGCAGGTCTCTGGTTTTCTACATTTACACCTATCTCTTTAATGATAGATTCTACTAATTTACCAGGAATAGATGTCAGACTGACTGGTCGGTAATTCCGGTCCCTCCTAGATCCCTTTCTCTGAAGATTGCGTGACATCAATATCTCCAGTCTCTCAGGATGGAGCCTGACTGGGATAAGCTGTACATTAATGTGAGAAACACTAGTAATTCCCATGCTTGAGCCTTTAAGAACCTTAGTGAACGCAATCCAGCCAGGGACGGTAACATTTGAATTTTACTCAACGGCTGCTGTGAACTTCCTTCCTGTCCACCACTATTATCTCTCATAGTCCTCGGATCTGTCCCTAAGAAGCTTCGGTTCAGGCAGCAGGAACGTTCCTCACCTTGCAAAGAGATGCAAAGAACTATCCAGCTTCCTGCAACTTCCCACATCTTTAGCACACCCTTGTTCCTTTGTCATCTAACGGGCCTACCAGCTTCCCTTTGCTGGCCTTCCCTGCTTCTTTGACATGTAATTTAAGAACTGTTTGTTGCTGGTCTTGGATGTTCGTGAGCCATGCTCCTCTATAACTTTTTTTGCCTCTTTACAGCTAACTTGCTTCTCTTTTGCTACCATTTGTGTTCCTCTCATATTCTTCTAATCACAAACTGACTTCCATTTCTAAGATATTTTTTTTCCTGATACCTCCCTAACCTCTCTGTTAACCATGGCTTTGGAATTGGTGTCAGTTTCTAACCTGTGGAAATACATTCCAACTGAGCTTCTTTATTACTGTGTTTTAAATAACTCCAAGCATCCTGAAGTGCTCTTGACTCTCTTGATTTCTCTGTGCCTCTCCACACTATCCCCCCCCCCCCATCTTGAGAAATTCCCTCTGAAGGAATGTACATACTAGTAGTTGCCACTTGTTCAGACATGCTGAGATACTGAATCTGACAGCATTGTGTCATTGGTTCCCTATCGCCTCAACAACACTGACTCTCCCCACTCAGGTCCTGGGTCCCATATAGAATTCAGGGATCTAGGATCACCTCTCCTGGTTGGTTCCACAAACCATCTGCTCTAAGCTACAGTCATTTGTAGCATATCCAGGGAATGCTCTCTCCCTACTTAAGCATGACCTGGAAGCATGCATTTTTTCCAGCTTATATGGGGGACAGTTAAAACTTCACCCATTATCTACTACATTTTGTTTCCTTTGTTGGTCTCTAATTTCTTTTCCATCCTAGAACTCTTTGCATTCTTTGGCCAGGGGGGGACGAGCACATATTCCTAATATTAAGAAACTGTCCTTTCACCCCTGGTAATATTGATATCCACAGGATTCTAGAGGGGGAACCAGCCTCCTTGCATTTGTCTATTCTATGTGATACTCATGCCCTTGATGCAAGGGCAACTCCACCCCCAATGCCTCTGGGTCCCATCCTCCTTCCTATAGAGCCCCTCCTGTAGCCTGGTATAACAGCAACTATCCATTCATCTATATCTATCTATCCATCCATTCATCTATCTATCTATCCATCTTATCTATCTATTCCATTCATCTATCTATCTATATTCATCTATCCATTCCATCTATCTATATCCATCTATCCATTCATTCATCTTATTCCATCTTAATCTATCATATTCATTCATCTATCTTACTCACCCATTCCATTCATTCCATTCCATTCTATCTATTCCATCTACTCCATTCCATCCATTCCATTCCATTCCATCAGAACATAGAACAAGCTTCAGTCATTGACTAGACCAAAGTCCATCTTAGTCCAGCCTCTGCTACTCATGAGTGGGCTCCACCAGGTGCCTTGGGGAGCCCATGTAGGATGTGGGAAAGTAATACCTCTCCATGGCCAAGTTGTCTCGATCACCTGGTCTGTTAAGGCATCAAATCCCAGACTGAAGAGGATCAAGATTGGAGCTATAAACTAATTTCCAAGCAAATCCGTCCAAGCCCCTTTAAAGCCATCCAGGTTAGTGGCCATCACCACCCCTGTGGCAGTGCTATCCCAACACCCAACTCACACGCCATGGAAGAAGTGCTCTCTTTATTGGTTCTTAATTTTCCCTACCTTACTCCACTCATCTACTCCAGCATCTACTACCTACCTACTCTACTTCCATCTACCTGCCACTCATACCTACCTGCCCTACCTACTCTGCCTACCACCATATAGATAGATAGATAGATAGATAGATAGATAGATAGATAGATAGATAGATAGATAGATAGATATTGTTGAGTATATTACTTGAGTACAGTAAATTTTGTCTGGTATATCAGCCACCATTCATTGTGAACCAAGGAATGAATATTTAGACAGTGCATTCACTTTTTAAATGCTAAAATCTTGTTTGCATCAAGATTTTTTTTGACAATGCGCAGCCCCTTTGAAAATTATATAATCAGCCATGATTTCTTAATCACAATGCCCAGCACTCCAGTATTTGATCTTCCAACTCTTCACAGAAAGAGAGATCAAACATCTGCTTTTCATTTAAAAGGCGTACTTCCCCGCCCAGCCCTACATTTGAGTAATAGGAATAAAATGACAGTACAAATAATGTTAATATTTTGGATAGGCAAATAGAAAATGAATCCCCAGCCCAGAATACTTAATATTGCCGTTGGCATTCCCGCTATAGAATTACAGCTCATTGATGTAATTTTCCTGAGCGGCCAATATCTGTCCTTGCAGCTATTAATGGAAAATTTGTGTGAGGGCATGCTCATGATAGATGCTAAGAACACTTTTTTTCCTCCCAGGGACATACAAAACAACACCTATTTATTATTCTGGTTTTTCCACCATACCTTTGTTTTTTCGAGTGGGCGTTTTCAACTCATGGAGTTCTTCTTGCAGTGGCCACTGGAATAACACTGGGACAGTGGCGTATTTGCCTGGGGACATGGAGTTATCCACGTCCTCGGGCACAACTAATCTGGTCACATGTAAGGTGACCAGATGGTCACCTTTGTAAACCGGGTTGGAGGTAGGCGGCTGCATGCGCGCGTGGCCGCAGGAGTGGGAAACGGCAAGCCCCAGAAGGCCGTGCTCCTGCAACCGCACACGTGGAAGGCTGCCGCACTGCCTTGCACCCCAGAAGGCAGTGCAGCAGCCTCCCAAAAAGGGGGACAATTGAAATAATGTTAGAAGGCAGGACTGTCCTGCCAAAAGCGGAACGTCTGGTCAGCCTGGTTATATGGGGGGTGCCAAATCGGCCCCTCACTTGACCAGATGCCTTCCAGCCCAACAGCCACTGTGCCTGCAAGAAAAGCTATGGCTGCTGGGCCGAGAAAAAAGGTTGACTGAGCTCTTACTCGTGAGTAAGCCCTACTTACTCATGAGTCAGGCTCCAGCTGCTCTTCCCGGCCCAGCAGCTGAGGCATGAGAGAAAGTCGCGCTGCAGCTGCTGGGCCAGGAAGAGAGGCTGGAGCCTGACTTGTGAGTAAGCAGGGCTTACTCACAAGTAAGCGGGGCTCTATGCTGGGGTGGCACCTGGAGGGTTTTTTTGCCTCTGGGCACCATATGGCCCCCATAAGGCTATGCACTGGGATATGACTATTGAGATTGTAGTAAAGAGCGAGGAATGAGTCTCTCTCTCTCTCTCTCTCTCTCTCTCTCTCTCTCTATATATATATATATATATATATATATATATATATATATATATATATATATATATATATATATATATATATATATATATATATATAAATCTATCAGTGTGTTTATATATATATAAATCTATCAGTGCGTTTTTCTGCTGACAGGTAATCTCCCAAACTACTGGACCGATTGCTTTGAAATTTTCACACAATGTTGCATTCGCATGCGGCCAGGTTTCCATACTTTTTCCACACCTCCTGTTGTGTACATGTCACAACTGTGCCAGTTATTGTGTACATGCCACACCTGTGACAGTTGGAACGACAGTTCTGTTCCGCAACAGCGCCATCTGCTGCCCGTCAAAGCAACACCCTCTGATACAAGGGAACCAACCATGCCTTCCTTGAAAACCACTGCTTTATGGAGTGAAAGGAATGGGGCCCGCCATCTGGACATGACCCACCCACCCTAGCGGAGGAAGGGGAAGGTGAGGGAGGATCTGGGGGTTTGCTCGACCAAATGCTCTGAAATTTGAACACAACATAGTTCATGCCTCCCAGCGTGTTTCACGCTAGATAATTCGCCTGCAAGGGAAGGGAGTGAAAGGGACAGGACCAGCCACCTGCACAGGGCCCACCCACCTTAGCAAAGGAAGGGGAACGTTAGGGAGGGACTGGCCGGGTTGCCATGCAAGGGAACGGGAGAGAGAGGGGGGACCGAGGGGCCCCTTGCCCCTCCCCTCCCTTGCAAGCATTGTGCAATGACACATGTTCGAACCGTTCGCTTCCCCTTTTCTTTCTTTTCCACTTCACCAGACTCAGCCACAGCAACGCATGGCCGGGCCCGCTAGTAATAAATAGATAATTACATATCTCCACCTCTGTGCAAAAATTACAGACCAATAAATGCTATCATTGATGTGAGGGCCATCTGGTTGTGACATTTTTCACCTGATGATCACCAGCTGATCTGGCTGGCTAGGCTGGTGTCCCCTCTGTTATTTACCACTCTGTTTGCATCTCTGAGGGTTACTGGACCCCCACCAGGAGATCCCCTGCTTTGGGGTCCCTCCCCCAAGCATCATTTACCTGGCCAGCAGGAGGACTTAATAGCAGCCAACGAAGGCCTGAGCCTGCGTTGCCAGCAACATGTCAAATATCACTTCTGGCTTTCTTTGGTAGCGGCCATCACATTGCCAGAGATGCCTGGCTGCTCTAGTATTTAGGCAGCAATTCTATGGTAAAAACAGCCTATACCATAGAGTTTTTACCCAAATACCAGCGCGTGTTGCAAGGAATGTGATGGCATCACTCCCAGTGAGCTTTGGAAGTGATGTTGACCAGAGATGGGATCCAGCAGGTTCTCACAGGTTCCTGAGAGTAGGTTACTCATTATTTGTGTGTGCCGAGAGGGGGTTACTAATTGGTGATTTTGCCACGTGATTTTTGCCTTAGTGACGCCCCTCCTCTCAGCAGTAGCACGCAGAACTTGAAGCAGTCTAGCAGGAGGTACACTGGAGTACGTGGCAGCCTGCACCTGCGTGCATTCATTTCCTGCCCAAGGACCGGCGCAGTCCTTTCCCCCGTCATGCCCTGCCCAGCCCCATTGGCGCTACACCACAGTTTGAATCCCACCACCATGGGAACCTGTTACTAACATTTTTGTTACTAACTCAGTGGAAGAGGATGACCATCCCAGATACAAGGAATAGACCACTATTATGTCAAGGGTAATATGGTAGCTGCCCTCCCCTGCTAGAACATCCAAGCCCTCTCATCTATGAACATAAGAATGTATAAAAAGAAGAATTGGTTTTTATACCCCACCTTTCTCTCCCATAAAGTCTCAAATTACAATTGCTTTCCCTTCTTCTGCCTCACAACAGACCCCTCGTGAGGTAGGTGGGGCTGAGAGAGTTCTGAGAGAACTGCGACTGGCCCAAGGTCACCCAACAGGCTTCATGTGGAGGAACAGGGAAGACGAAGAGGAGTTTGGATTTATATCCCCCTTTCTCTCCTGTAGGAGACTCAAAGGGGCTTACAATCTCCTTGCCCTTCCCCCCTCACAACAAACACCCTGTGAGGTAGGTGGGGCTGAGAGAGCTCCGAGAAGCCGTGACTAGCCCAAGGTCACCCAGCTGGCATGTGTGGGAGTGCACAGGCTAATCTGAATTCCCCAGATCAGCCTCTACAGCTCAGGCGGCAGAGCTGGGAATCAAACCCGGTTCCTCCAGATTAGATACACCAGCTCTTAACCTCCTACACCACTGCTGCTCCATCTTACCAGATTACAAATCCATTTTACCAGATTAGAGTCAACCACTCAGGTGGAGAAGTAGGGAATCCAACCCGGTTCTCCAGATTAGAGTTTACTGCTCCTAACCACTAGACCGTGCTGTCTGAGGAGACACTGTGCATCCTTTCATCATACCCATTTTTCATTGCTGGCGGCCCAGATCCGTTTGTCACTTGCATGCTTTATTCATGTTGTACATTTCTGTTCCATATCACTTTGCCCTTGAGGTGCCTGGTACGGCAGCAAACAGGTTACGAGGATTATAGGTGTCCAATTACCAATTAGCAAACTGAAATGCAACACATTAAAAATCAAAAAGCCACTCAAGATGTAAAAACAGAGAATTAAACCCATACGTACACACAGAATTACAATGAAGACAGAGAAAAGGGCTCAAAGGATTTACCCTCCACCTAATGCTCCCTGGAATAAGACTGCTGTACGTGCCTTCCTAGATGTAGCAGGTAGAGGACTTGTTCTCTTTGAGGTAACAGGGCATGTTCTCAGGGGCGTACAGGGCCAAAATGGCACCCAGGGGCATCACTGCCTCCCCACGCTGTCCCCCTCCATGCCAGGAGACTTGGAGGGCGGGGCGCCGTGTTGGGATGGCCAGGTGGGAACTGCAGCCACCCACAGCTGAGTCCCCCCTGTAGGTTGGCTTCTGCCTTCCCCAGCCCTTCCCGGTGCCCTCCCTGGCGCCCTCATGTGATGAAATTGCATGTGCCCGAAGAAGAAGAAGAAGAAGAAGAAGAAGAAGAAGAAGAAGAAGAAGAAGAGGAGGAGGAGGAGGAGGAGGAGGAGGAGGAGGAGGAGGAGGAGGAGGAGGAGGAGGAGTTTGGATTTATATCCCCCCTTTCTCTCCTGCAGGAGACTCAAAGGGGCTGACAATCTCCTTGCCCTTCCCCCCTCACAACAAACATCCTGTGAGGTGGGTGGGTCTAAGAGAGCTCTGAAAAGCCGTGACTAGCCCAAGGTCACCCAGCTGGCATGTGTGGGAGTGCACAGGCTAATCTAAATTCCCCAGATCAGCCTCCACAGCTCAGGCGGCAGAGCGGGGAATCAAACCTGGTTCCTCCTGATTAGAATGCACCTGCTCTTAACCACTATGCCACTGCTGCTCCAGGCAGTACACCACTGTGTGCTCTGCTCCATGCTCTGGAATTGCCACTTCCAGTTTGGGAAACACCTGGAGATTGGGGGGGGCAGACCACGAAGAGGGCAGAGTTTGTGGGAGGGGAGGGACTTCCCTAGGATATGTTGCCTGGTAATTGGTTGTAATTTCAGGAGCTCTCCAGCCCCCCATTGGAGGCTGACAACCCTACTGTGCTCCCTTTTTCCTCCACTGCTTTGAGTGGTTAGGAGGGCGAGAAAGCCTGCAATGCCAGCTGGAGCATCAGATCACTTCTGGTAAAATAATGGAAGTGACACAGAGTAGCTCTAGGAATAACCAGAAACCATGGAGTTTTTGATCATTCCCAGAGTGGTGTCACATCCATTTTTCCTGGAAGTAAGGCAACCTTTTCAGCTTGTGTAGCGCATGGCCCTGCGTGATTATTTTAGGATGATTTCTGTTAGGTTTATTTCTTGATATTAATACCCAGGAGCCTTTGCTTCGAACCAAACTGCTTGCTCTGGCTTCGCTAGCTCACAGCTTCACGTCCACCGCAAAAGCCTAATGATTGAGTCGCGGATACAATTTACACTTCTAAAGACAACAAATAACACCAAGAAGTGTAGGAGGAAGCGGATAATTGCTGTTAAGATATTCCCCAGGCCTGGCGCTGCCGATATGAATGGCTGGCAGATTAGCAAGAAGAAGGCCAAAGGCCAAAGTGATCTTCATTCACATAATATCGTTTTAGTTGATATTATTATTAGTCAAGGAGAGTTTATACATTTTCCAGTAGCTTATTGTATTGGCTGACAGATAACAGACAAAGCAACGATATTTTGCTAGCCTGTTAGAGGCATCTTGTGAAGTTTCTATTTTTCTAAGTATCTGAAAACCTTGAGGAAAGATAATAGGCCCTGAACAAACCAGACAGGATAGTTGGCCTCTCAAGGAAAACAACCGTTGCTACGTACCAAAGCACAAACCCCTCGCTGAGCCAGGATCTCCTTTCCCTTTGTTACTGCGATGTGTCACCATTAGGCCTCTCGAATGTGCAACGTTTAGAGACCACGGTGGATGTTTGATTTCAAAGTGTTACTTGAAATGTGTAAATCTCCAAACACCGGCAGTTGAAGTGTTTTATTATGCATCGAACTACGTTCCTTTCTCAGGCTTTTTCCTATAAGAAGTAGCCCACGTTGGGACTGTGTTGGGTTCCTTGCCAGATTGTCAGAAACTCTGTCAGAATAAAATTAAATAATTACTTCCGAGCAGTGGTGGGATGCAAAAATTTTAGTAACAGGTTCCCATGGTGGTGGGATTCAAACTGTGGCGTAGCGCCAATGGGGCTGAGCGGGGCACGACGGGGGCGTGGCCGGGAATTCCAGGGGCAGGGCATTCCTGGGCGGGGCTGTGGCGAGGACGCAGCTGTTGCGCCGGTCCTTGGGCGGGAAACGAATGCACGCAGGAGCAGGCTGCCACGCACGCCGGTGCACCTCCTGCTAGACTGCTTCAAGTTCTGCGCGCTACTGCTGAGAGGAGGGGCGTAACTAAGCCAAAAATCACGCAGCAAAATCACCAATTAGCAACCCCCTCCCGGCACACACAAATAATTAGTAACCTACTCTCAGGAACCTGTGAGAACCTGCTGGATCCCACCTCTGCTTCCGAGGCCTCCGGTCTCCTATTCCATCCAACCCTACCTCCCTCTGGGATCGGGACAGACCCAACTGTTGTCGGGCACAACGCTTGCATCCCACCTCCCAATATCCTGGCCTGTAGCCTTCCCATTGGTTGCCAGATATTGCCAGGCATCACCTAGCAACCATATTACCAAATGAAGTCATCTTCTGGACCTATTACCAAATGAAGTCATCTTCTGGAATTTTCCTCCAGCTGTCCAGACTAGAGACTACTGCACTTAACCACTACACCATTCTGGCTCTCAAACAGAAGGTCATTTGAAAAGCTGGCACAGGGCAGCATACTGGCAGGTGAGACTCAGTAAATATGAGGGACCTATGCAGTGGTGGGATCCAAAAATTTTAGTTATCCGGTTCCCATGGTGGTGGGATTCAAACAGTGGCGTAGCGCCAATGGGGCTGGGTGGGGCACGACGAGGGCGTGGCCGGGTATTCCGGGGGCGGGGCATTAATAATTTCTCTGTCACTGTAAAAAACTCTTACTGTTAAAAAAAAAGTTCCTAATTTCCAGCTGGTATCTTTCTGTCCACAATTTAAACTCATTATAGCAAGACCCATCATCTACTGCCAACAGAAACAACTACTTCTCCTCTAATTGACTGCCTGTCAAATACTTAATACTTTCAAATACTTAATTTTGTTCCTAGAAATCAAAAGGAGGATACTTTCCTTAAGCAAGGAACTTGACCATATTTCTAAAACATGTTTTTAAAACAGCCCAACAGGGAGAATTATCCCGTTTTCTACCTTTGCTAACCGGCCACATAGGAGACAACAGGACTTCATGATTTTTGGACCTAATGGAATCTCTAACGGAAAAGCAGACCCAGTTAGTAGCCCCCTCTCGGCACACAGAAATAATTAGTAACCCACTCTAGGGACCTGGTGAGAATCTACTGGATCCCACCTCTGGACCTATGTCATAAAAGTCTTTGTCGATAACACCCAGTACATTAACTTGGGCCCAGATATAGCTAGATAGCCAGTTCTGTTGATTCAGTGCTGGAGTAATGTGTATTGAACAACTTACCTCAGAAAGGAGACTTACTTCCGCATTTTGTATTCAAGACAGAAATCTTTTGGACTTGTATTTTCTGTCACTAGCTGTCCTTCTCAGCCATTTGCTATTTCCTGGGAACCCAACTGTTTAATCTGTACCATTTGTCCATTATACCCCATTTCTACACTTCGTATATGGAACTGATACCAAATAATAACAGTTAAGTGCATTTAATGCTATGACCTGAATGGCCCTAGAGTGGTAAAGTGCATTAGACTGCAATTCGACAGCATTTGTTATAGTACGGGATTGGGAGCATTCATCTCCTATTTGGGGCGGCTTGTAGCATGCGTATATGGAAAGGAGGTTGCCGGTGGTTGGTGTGACCCCCACCTCAGGTGTCTCCGGAGGCTAAAATCCTTAAATTGTCCCAAAGAGAGTTTTCATGCTATGTAGAGAGGCCAGCACTCTTTAATAGAAGCTTATTGGGGTATAATTTACCTCTATGCCATGAGCTAGCAATTCAGCTAGCAATTTTGACATGTTAAGATCATGTTAGAGGGACAATGCTTACTTTTTTTCCTCCAGATTATTGACAACCTTGGTGGAAATGGGTTGCCATGTCTTATAAATGACTGATGATGATGATGATGATGATGATGATGATGATGATGATGATGATGATGATGATGATGATGATGATGATGATTCAAATGAAAGGCCTTTTGTAGACTGGGACTGATTTGCTCCAGCCACTCCAGAGATGTGCATCAGGTATAAGTGTGTTTGGCTCGGGCTAGCAGAGACCACGCTGGCAGAGGCTGACGGGAATTGTAGTCCATGAACATCTGGAGAGCCACAGGTTGCAGACCCCTGGGCTAGCCCTATCTCATCAGATCTCGGAAGCCATTAATACGCTGTGATTTGACTGTACTTTGCACACCCAGTAATAGATTGGCTGTTTAATTGAGCTACTTTAATGGGATCTGATTTTCTTCGCCATCTGGGTTTTTATTGTTGTTATTCATGGTTTTGTGTTTTGATTGCACTTTAAATCCTGGAAGACACCTTGAGGCCCCAAGGCGAAGGGTGGCATAATGAATGAATGAATGAATGAATGAATGAATGAATGAATGAATGAATGAATGAATGAATGAATGAATAGAACCTTGACCATGAGAATACATTCTCTCTCTCTTTGCCTGACCCATAATCCCTTGGGAATATTTACACAACTCTTTGCAAACGAGTGTTTAATAAACATCCCAACGAGAGAGGTACATTACCCAGGAAAATATGCCTCCCTCCATTTAGAGAAGAAGAAGAAGAAGAAGAGTTTGGATTTATATCCCCCCTTTCTCTCCTGCAGGAGACTCAAAGGGGCTGACAATCTCCTTGCCCTTCCCCCCTCACAACAAACACCCTGTGAGGTAGGTGGGGCTGAGAGAGCTCCGAGAAGCTGTGACTAGCCCAAGGTCACCCAGCTGGCGTGTGTGGGAGTGTACAGGCTAATCTGAATTCCCCAGATAAGACTCCACAGCTCAGGTGGCAGAGCTGGGAATCAAACCCGGTTCCTCCAGATTAGATACACCAGCTCTTAACCTCCTACGCCACTGCTGCTCCTTTTAGTCTTAGTTCTCCTTAAAAAGAAGAGGAGAAAAAGGATGAAACAAAGAAGAAGGTGGTGCTGATCTAGGGGGAAAGGGAAAGCATCAGTAAAAGAGATCTCTGAAGTTCTATACTCGGTGTTTGGGAGAGGCGAGTCTAATTAAATACAGTACCCACACATTATTATTCCAGGTCATTAGCATTCAAAGAAGTAACAAGGCAATCACACAGATTTTTACATTCAGTGCTAATGATATTCTTCAAAGGTCACTAGGTTCATTTCATTATTTCATTATTTCATTATTTATTTATTTACCTAACAGCCGATATGAAAAAAAAGCCGACTCTCGGCTCTGTAAATCGGCGACATCTCTGAGCCAGCGAAACCTGTATCCCGGGCAGGCTGCCGGTTTCCTGCCTTGTGTGCTCACTACTGCACCGCCCAACAGGAAACTAGCAATGAGGTGAATGAAGCAGAGCCTTGACTTGTCATTGTTTCTGAAAGGCAAAGTTCCAGCTGCTCAGGTAGACTGCTCCTTACTAAAAAGCTCCCGTATTAGATAAACTATCCTGGTGGTGATTTTGCTAAGCCATCTGACAGCTGTTTGCAATGGAAAGGTGAAATGAAGCAAGCCTTTATTGGCATAGACAGCAGTACAACAATAATAAAAACAGATTAAAAAGCATATACAATACAGGATATACATGTTAGGACGAAGGAAATCTACTGGCATTTAGTAATTTCCAGGAGAAAGTCTGCCACTATCATACAGAGAGAAGGGTCAGGGTTGTCCAACAAGTCGTGTAATCTAATTAAATCGGGGAGATCGGGTAAATGTAAAGGAGTGAGATTCACATACTTGGATCTGATTTCCTTGAATCTGAGACAGTGTAGTAATTGGTGGGGCAGAGATTCAACTGAGCCATCGTTACATGGGCACAATCTTTTAGCCTTTTCTTGCTTATTAAATCTGCCATGTAACAAGGCAGAAGGCATAACATTAAACCTGGCGAGCATTATGGCTCTCCTTTGAACAGGGTTTATTAAGCAATCCAGGTAGTATGCCAAGTGACCCCGTTCAAATGGGAGAGAAAAATACACGGGGGAGCACGTTTTCTTGGCTGCGGTGATTAGGGTAGAGAACTCTCTATTCAATAGTTGACCTGGAAAGGTGAAAAAGAGCTCGCATTCGATTGCACCGGTCACATTAACATTGCCGGATTATTATTATTTTTAAAGAGAGCTTTTTCACGTTGAACCATCACTTTCACGGATGTCAGCTACATTTTGAAACCTAACCTGTGACCTTTCCCGAAAATTCAAAAATGTCTCAGGAAATGTCTGTCTCAGGAAATGCACACCGTAAATCAGTTTTAGATTGTTCCCATTTGATGCTAAAGAGAAGTCCCAATCTGACTGCTACCAGCAAAAAAGTCCTTTTTCTCCAGTGTAAGTTTTTGCCCATGAGTACAGGTGGAAAAGAGAGGGCATCCTCGAATGACAGAGACGAGCAAGTGACTTTCTGGCAGAATGTTGATTAATTTATGCCCAAATGGGCAACCATGCCGAAACTGCGGGCTTTGTAATTTGGTACTTAAATCTGTCAAAGCAAAATTCAATTTTTTATTCATGGTTGAAGACGAATAATGAGAAATGACATAAAGCATTACATTTTTAGGTTTTTTTAAAAAATTACCAACTGAAAAAATACAGAGAAAAAAAAAAGTTAAAAGTTAAAAACCAGCATAAATAACAGTCACAGAAGTCTTCACAATTTAAAAACATAACTATAATGAATTGAACATATAATCTTATATAATCAGAATCAAATATAATCTATCTCAAAATTATGTGGGAAATTGATCTGCATGTATAAACTTGTTAATAAAAACAAGCTAACATTAACTGGTATACTAGATAAAAACAACTTTCATTGTTAATCATTTAGGCACTCTAACTAGTTTTAACTGTGATCTTATTGTGTATATTGTATTTATACACTATCCATTCCTCTATCCCTCTATCCCTCTATCCCTCTATCCCTCTATCCCTCTATCCCTCTATCCCTCTATCCCTCCCTCCCTCCCTCCCTCCCTCCATCCATCCATCCATCCATCCATCCATCCATCCATCCATCCATCCATCCATCCATCCATCCATCCATCCATCTATATATTAATAAAGTACATATAGTTATATAGAAAAACCTATTACCATTGTCCAATAAGTCTTTAATCTGGTTACTAGAATGTAATATATACTTCACTTACAATTAACTGTTAATGTACATGTGGAGATATTCAATATTATTGAAAGTATAAATAGTAACGTCCTAAATAATCAAGTAGGTACATTAGTAACTCTTTCCATCATGAAATATTTAGAATACATCTCCCAATTCTCTTTAAATTCATGTTCTGATCTTCTATTTACAAGATAAATACATTTTTGGATGTTTGATCAAAAATTGTATCTAATAGATCTAATTTAACTTAAAAGCAATATGACAGGCGTCTAATTTAATTGAAAAAAAAACATTTAATTTTTTTCCGTTCTATCCAATTATAATGCTTTCATGTATTATGGATGGAGCATCTTCCCTCAGAAGTTCTTTTGGAATATTAAAATGCTCATGTGAAACAGGAATGTACAATCAATGAACAGAAACCCATTCCTATGACGCTATCTCCTTAATGCACAGTACTGCGTGTTCATCATGACTATTTTTAAATTAGTCTTTCCATAACACAACGCATAATGAGTTAGGTTTATTATGCGTGTAAAGGTCAGTCAAGTCGCAGCAGACTTATGGCAACCCCAGCAAGGGGCTATCAAGACAAGTGAGAAGAAGAGATGGTTTGCCGTTGCCTGCCGCTGCAGAGCCTTTCTTGGTGGCCCCCCTTCCAAGTAACGACGCTGCTGAGCTTCCAAGATCACAGGAGACTGGGCTAAGCCATGCCCCCTGCCCTCCCTAAACCAATTAAAAACAGACATAACAGTTCTCATCTAGAGAGCCAGCATGGTGTAGTGGTTAAGAGCAGGTGCCCTCTAATCTGGAGAACCGGGTTTGATTCCCCACTCTGACATTTGAATTGTGGAGGCTTATCTGGGGAATTCAGATTAGCTTGTGTTCACCAGCACATGCCAGCTGGGTGACCTTGGGCTAATCACAGTTCTTCTGAGCTCTCTCAGCCCTACCCACCTCACAGGGTATTTGTTGTGAGGGGGGAAGGGCAAGGAGATTGTAAACCCCTTTGAGTCTCCTTACAGGAGAGGAAGGGGGGATATAAATCCAGCTCCTCTTCTTCTGTGTATTGTTGAAGGCCGGAATCACTGGGGTGTTGTGTGGTTTCCAGGCTGTATGCTTGTGTTCTAGTAGCATTTTCTCCTGACATTCTGCCTGCATCTGTGGCTGCCATCTTCAGAGGATCTTCTTCTTCTTCATCTGCGCTCAGTGAGATGA
Organism: Sphaerodactylus townsendi; assembly: GCF_021028975.2. NCBI lineage: Eukaryota > Metazoa > Chordata > Lepidosauria > Squamata > Sphaerodactylidae > Sphaerodactylus > Sphaerodactylus townsendi. The sequence goes on from NC_059433.1 coordinate 64,766,220, forward strand.
GTGGCCTATAAGCAATCCATGGATTAAAAATATCATTATAATCTAAACAAAACTCCACTTTTTGCTGATTCTTTTGGCTTAATTTTGAAATATGAATAACCGAGGGAAACGCGACTTGAATATATTTATGCTGTGCCTGTCTTCCAACTTCCCAAAACTTTCTGTGTACTGAAAATTTCCCCATAAACATTCAATACCACATTTTCCTGAAACATCTATCTATTTCAGGGTCTTTTTGTGCCTCCACACCTGCGCAATTAACATGATAACAGCAGTAAATTATTCAAAAGAACCAGCCTGGGGTAGCAGTTAAGAGTGGGGATCTCTAATCTGGAGAACAGGGTTTGATTCCTCACTCCTCCACATGAGCAATGGACTCTAATATGGTGAACTGGGTTTGTTGCCCCACTCCTCCACATAAAGCCTGATGGATGACCTTGGGCTAGTCATCGTTCATTCAGAACCCCATGGTTGAGGCAAGACAGATAATTTTCATTTTCTGAGTGCAACCATTTTGAGGTGCATGCCAGGAGAGACGATCCCATAGGAGCAGCAGTGGTGTAGGAGGTTAAGAGCTCGTGTATCTAATCTGGAGGAACCGGGTTTGATTCTCCGCTCTGCCACCTGAGCTGTGGAGGCTTATCTGGGGAATTCAGATTAGCCTGTACACTCCCACACACGCCAGCTGGGTGACCTTGGGCTAGTCACAGCTTCTCGGAGCTCTCTCAGCCCCACCTACCTCACAGGGTGTTTGTTGTGAGGGGGGAAGGGCAAGGAGATTGTAAGCCCCTTTGAGTCTCCTGCAGGCGAGAAAGCGGGGATATAAATCCAAACTCCTCCTCCTTTTCCTCCCCCTCCTCCCCCTCCTCCTCCTCCTCCTTTTCCTCCTCCTCCTCCTCCTCCTCCTCCTCCTCCTCCTCCTCCTCCTCCTCCTCCTCCTCCTCTTCTTCTTCTTCTTCTTCTTCTTCTTCTTCTTCTTCTTCTTCTTCTTCTTCTTCTTCTTCTTCTTCTTCTTCTTCTTCTTCTTCTTCTTCTTCTTCTTCTTCTATGTTGTTCCCATACCATTTAGGGTTTTGAATGTGAGTACTAAAACCTTGAAACGAGAATCATAGAATCATAGAGTTGGAAGAGATCCCAAGGGCCACCAAGTCCAACCCCTGCAATGCAGGAACACACAAAGTACTCCTGACAGATGGCCATCCAGCCTCCCTTTAAAAACCTCCGAAGAAGGAGACTCCACCACACTCCGAGGTAGTGCATTCCACTGTCGAACAGTGGTTACTGTCAGGACGTTTTCCCTGATGTTTAGGTGAAATCTGTTTTCCTTCACCTTGAGCCCATCACTCCTGGTCCTAGTCTCTGGAGCTGCAGAAAAACAAGCTTGCTCCCTCCCCAGCATGAGATCCCTTCAAATATCTAACCATGGCTATCATGCCACCTCTTCACCTTCTCTTCACCAAACTAAAAATCCCCAGCTCCCTAAGTCTCTCCTCGTAGGGCATGGATTCTAGACCTATACCATTTTGGTAACCTGATTGGATACTCCACCTGGAGCCAATGCAGCTGGAGGAACACCAGTTTGGGGAAGGGCAGTCAAACCAACAATAAAAACAAACACAACATCTCTGTACTTTGGAGATCAGCTGTAATTCCAGGACTCACCTGGAAGTTGGCAAGTTTAGGTTCGTTCGTTCGTTCGTTCGTTCGTTCGTTCGTTCGTTCGTTCGTTCGTTCGTTCGTTCGTTCGTTCGTTCGTTCGTTCGTTCGTTCGTTCGTTCGTTCTTGTTTGTTTGTTTGTTTGTTAATATACCGCCCTCCCCGAAGGCTCAGGGCAGTTTCCATCAACAATAAAAGTTTAAAACATCGTATATATAATTTACCTGCAGCAAATCACCCTGAATCAGTTTTTTTTAATTTCCATTTTTTAAAAATAAAACACTATCATTTAAGATAAGCTTCACAAAAGACAAACTTCAAAAGGCTCTAATCCTCCCCCTGTATCCTGGCGTGTTTGCCTGTTTGCTTGGAGGCACCAGGAGAATACAGCGAAACTCAAGCGGAAGCGTTTTGCACTTAACGTGCTGGTTGACTTAACAGGTTCCTTTCAAGTGTGCAATTCAACAAACGGGAAACCGGCACTTCCCCGAGGTGGCGTTTGCTGTGTTCAATTAGTACTTCTCACTCCTAATCAATAGAGGGATTTTGCAGAGTAGCGGGAGGTGGGCAATAATCCATCGACTTGTTGTTAAGACCCCATTACCGAGTGGAAGAAGGATGCCACTATGTTTGCCCATGGCAATTTGGCATAGATTACCTGTCAGAACACTGTTGTTTGAGTTTATTGTGCTAAGTGACAGGAGTTAAACCCAGGCAAGACTGGAAGTGATCACGGTTGACTGGCACCGCGACCGGAGGAGAACTAGAACTCCCATTAAGAATGCAGTCTCCACGCGTTGGATCCATATGTTTGGGGTGTTTTCAGAGGCATATCTTTGGGAAAATATAGCCCAGTGCAAAATCTGTGTCTCCTCCCCGTATGGGCGGTCGCCCTCACCCACCATGACCAAATAATAATAAGAAGAAGAGAAGAGTTTGGATTTCTATCCCCCCTTTCTCTCCTGCAGGAGACTCAAAGGGGCTGACAATCTCCTTGCCCTTCCCCCCTCACAACAAACACCCTGTGAGGTAGGTGGAAGCTGTGACTAGCCCAAGGTCACCCAGCTGGCGTGTGTGGGAGTGCACAGGCCAATCTGAATTCCCCAGATCAGCCTCCACAGCTCAGGCGGCAGAGCGGGGAATCAAACCCGGTTCCTCCAGATTAGATACACGAGCTCTTAACCTCCTACGCCACTGCTGCTCCCAGGGGTGTGGGGGCAATTTTCCACCCCCATGTGACCCCCCGGAGACATTTGACCCCATATGTCCCCCTGGGTAGTACACCCCTGGGTGTTTTTTGATGGAGTTCAGTATAGGTAAAAGGATGACTCACCATGAGATGGATTGACTCAGTAAAGGATACTACAATCTTCAGTTCACAAGACCGGAGCAAAGATGTTAACGGTAGGACATTTCGGAGGTCATTAATTCAAAGAGTCGTCGTGAGTTTGAAGCAACTTGATGACACTTCACGCACACAAATGTAAAGTGATGCAGAGTGGAACAAAAAAAATATTTCAAATATGTTTTGATGGGAATGAACCAGCTGAGACTGAGAAGGAAAGAGATCTTAGGGAAGTAATGGATAGATATTGAGCTATCAAAGCATCAATTCAGCGTACGGGAACAGAGAAAAAGGCAAATTCAATACTAGGGATGATTAGGAAAGTAACTGAAAATAAAACAGCCAATATTGTCATGCCCTTCTGCAGAGTTGTCGTGTGGCCTCATTTGGAATGCTGTGTGCAGTTCTGGTCGCTGTATCTCAAAAAAAAGAGGATATTGCAGAGCTAGAAAACTGTAGTGACTGAGGGTCTGGAGACACTTTTGGATCAAGAAAAATGAAAGATATTAAGGTATTTCAATTTAGGGAAAATGTGACTAAGAACAGGGATGGTACAGGTTTATAAAAGTATTTATTCTTATAAAAATGTGTATTCTTTGGATTCCCCACAGTGGAGAGAAACAGGATATAAATACTTAAAACAGATAAAGTTAATGAGATGTGTTTTGGGGCTAATACCATGGAGGGCAGTAATGTAGGGTAATTCTAGCAATTGTGGGAAACTCTATGGTAAAACCTTAGAGCTTCCTGCAACTTCTAGAGCTCCTCTCTGGGTGATGAAGCAACGCGGTCAATGCAGCCTTGCTTTCTCTCACTGCCACATGCAACAGTGGAGGGCAATAAAACCCGGGGGGGGGCAGAATTCTATACCCAAACCAAGTAAGGGCAATCCCAGTGCATAGTGCTCCAATAGCAGATTGCCTACAAAGTATTCACTTATAGGATGAAGACTAGTTTACAGTGGCTGATTCCGCATGGGCCAAAAACAGCGGTGTGAAAACGGTGTGAAAACAGTATAAACCCATTTTAAACCCTTTTGCACCATTTTCACACCGCTGTTTTTGGCCCATGTGGAATAAGCCTATGTTTAATCCAAGCATGGATGTCTCTCCACTTTATTTGGTGGGTACTGGTAAAATACACTGAGGGTCGCCAGACCTCCATTGGCACCTCCAGGAGCACTGCAGGGGTGGAAACTAAGGAAAACTCTGCTGCCCCAGAGATCTGGTAAATTCCTAATAGGTTGCCAATGCTGCCTCAGCAATTGCTGGGATATTTGGGTGTGGTGTCACGGGCATCAAGGGCGGGTCACCGAACACAGAATCGGGTCTTCCAAGTCAACCCCAGTTTCCAGCTCTCAGCCTTCGTGGTCTTATGTTTCTGCCAATCTTATAACCCAGTGATGGCGAACCTCTTTGAGACCGAGTGCCCAAATTGCAACCCAAACCGCACTTATTTATCGCAAAGGGCCAACCCGGCAATTTAACCTGAATGCTGAGGTTTTAGTTTAGAAAAAACGGTTGGTTCCCTCTTCCCCTGCCCCACCTGCTCGAGCAGGGGCCAGCCTGCTCTAGCCTCCAGCAAGTCCCGTGCGCACCGCTCTGTGCCTCTCTAGCATCTCTGCCTCCTCTGCGACCCGCCTCACCGCAGTGCGCGCATGTCGTGCTCAGTAGCCCAGGCCGGCCTAGATGTATGTGTGTGTGTGTGGGGGGGGTGATTTTCTGCACCCCACATGACGAACTCTGTGCACGTGCCCACAGAGAGGGCTCCGAGTGCCACCTCTGGCACCCGTGCCATAGGTTCGCCATCACTGTTATAACCTCTCAATTCAGTTTGGGAGGAAGTGACGCCTACAACAATCCCACAAGCCTCAACAGCAGGTTTCTGAAGCATTACATTCTCAAACAAAAAGGGAGGGGAAAAAGGGAGAAATCACAAAATGGCGGCCAGGAATTGTTTGGAGGGGGCTAGTGGAGACATTTGTCGTGGTAAAGGGAGGGATTGGAAACATTGTACAAACATTTTCGAGGGTTTGCGCAGAAAGGACTGAGTTTTCTCCTCACCTTGCCAGCCTGAGTTTTAATGCAGGATACTTGGCCTCCTTTACCTGATCCAATGAACTGTTCCTTGTTTGGTTTCCAGAAGGAAACCGGGACTTTCAGTTTGCCCTCTGTTGCTTTTATTAAAACCATGATTTGAACAGACTTTCCTGGCTTGAACAACTTCTGTGGGATCAGTTACACGCCAAAAAAAGGGTAATGAAGGACTTACTTCTTCAACCCTTTGCAGCTTAGCAAAAAATGGAACAACAATTAGGGTCTTGTCTTCTCGAGCTCTTGGGTGGAAATCCTGATTGCTCAAACCACGAGGATATCCAGATGGAGGATAATCCTGCTATTTGACACAATGGGTCTAGGATGGCTGATAAATCACTCTGACCCCAGCCAATTTGATTATTATGCTTCTGAGCCCGTAAACACTCCATTGGCGATTTTATCACGGGCCATCGAAACAGGTTTTATTCTGCCACGCACAATGGAAAATCTTTTGACTTTGGTTGCAGCATCACAATGGATCTTATTATAAAACTGTGTGTGTGTGTGGGGGGGGGTTGTTTTCAAGATGTATGGCTCGGAAAAACAGTTAAACCCTCCTTGAATTTGCCACTTGGACAAAAGCTCCAGATTTTGAGAAATAATCAAAGGACAAAAAAAATCTCCAATCAAGCGTTATTTCCTTTACCTCAGGACCTGAAAGGAAGAATTTCTCACAATACTAGAACCAGGGGGCATTCATTGAAAATGCTGGGGGGGAAGAATTAGGACTAATCAAAGGAAACACTTCTTCACGCAACGTGTGATTGGTGTTTGGAATATGCTGCCACAGGAGGTGGTGATGGCCACTCACCTGGATAGCTTTAAAAGGGGCTTGGACAGATGTATGGAGGAGAAGTCGATCTCTGGCTACCAATCTTGATCCTCCTTGATCTGAGGTTGCAAAGGCCTTAGCAGACCAGGTGCTCAAGAGCAGCAGCAGCAGAAGGCCATTGCTTTCACCTCCTGCATGTGAGCTCCCAAAGGCACCTGGTGGGCCACTGCGAGTAGCAGAGTGCTGGACTAGATGGTCTCTGGTCTGATCCAGCAGGCTCTTTCTTATGTTCTTATGTTCTAATTATGGAACATGGAAAATGAACAAGAGCTGGTACTTACATTTAAATTTACTATCATCATGGAAGACTCCATAGAACCCCTACAGTAGGGGTCACTCACAGAAGGCTACTCCTAGCCTTAGGGAGCTAGGACTAACATCCTGTGAGTAACCCGTAGTGAGTAACTACTGTAGGGTTCCAAGTGCCTGCTAAAAGCAGGTTATCTTTGAGCAATTGCTGCTGCTACCTGCCAGCACTTAGGTGTTTAGTGGGTGGAAGCAGGCTGGTTAAAAGGGGAGAGCTATCTGAGTCTGAGCTTCTTAATGTCTGTTCTACTGCTATGTGAAATTGCCGGTACTGGACTTGGGGGGATGCTCTATTGCTCTCCCCAGAACTCTGTGGAAACCTTATAGTTTGGAGCAGCGGTGGGACACAAACATTTTAGTAACAGGTTCCCATGGTGGTGAGATTCAAACTGTGGCGTAGCGCCAGTGGGGCTAGGCAGGGCACGTCGGGGGCGTAGCCGGGCATTCCGGGGGTGGGGCATTCCTGGGTGGGGCTGTGGCAAGGACACAGCCGCTGCGCTGGTCCTTGGGCGGGAAACGAATGCACACAGGTGCAGGCTGCCACGCATGCCAGTGCACCTCCTGCTAGACTGCTTCAAGTTCTGCGCACTACTGCTGAGAGGAGGGGCATAACTAAGGCAAAAATCACGTGGCAAAATCACCCATTAGTAATCCCCTCTCAGCACACACAAATAATTAGTAACCTACTCTCGGGAACCTGTGAGAACCTGCTGGATCCCACCTCTGGTTTGGAGGCAAATTCTAAAGCATCCCCCTGGTGCAATGCCGGTGCTTCTGCATTGTTCTGGAAGTGATGTCACCATGCATGGATGCAGATTGACAGCCTCTGTCCCCACCTCCTGGCATCTCCCAACAGTTGCCAGGCGGCAATCCTATCCTACCCTACCAGATGAAGTCCAGAGCACCCCCCCCCCCCACAGCTCCTCCAGGTGAAGAAGAAGAGTTTGGACTTATACCCCACTTTTCTCTCTGGTTAGGAGACTCAAGACGACTTACAAACACACACCACCAGCCCTTCCTCTCCCCACAACAGATACATGAAGAAGAAGAAGAAGAAGAAGAAGAAGAAGAAGAAGAAGAAGAAGAAGAAGAAGAAGAGGAGGAGGAGGAGGAGGAGGAGGAGGAGGAGGAGGAGGAGGAGGAGGAGTTTGGATTTCTATCCCCCCTTTCTCTCCTGCAGGAGACTCAAAGGGGCTGACAATCTCCTTGCCCTTCCCCCCTCACAACAAACACCCTGTGAGGTAGGTGGGGCTGAGAGAGCTCCGAGAAGCTGTGACTAGCCCAAGGTCACCCAGCTGGCGTGTGTGGGAGTGCACAGGCTAATCTGAATTCCCCAGATCAGCCTCCACAGCTCAGGCGGCAGAACTGGGAATCAAACCCGGTTCCTCCAGATTAGATACACGAGCTCTTAACCTCCTACGCCACTGCTTCCTCTCCCTACAACAGATACATGGTGAGGTAGATGGGGCTGAGGGAGTTCTGAGAGAGCTGTGAGTGGTTCAAGGTCACCCAGCGGACTTCATGTGTAGGAGTGGAGAAACAAATCCAGTTCACCAGATAAGAGTCTGTCACTCCTGTAGAAGAGTGGGGAATCAAACCCAGTTCTCCAGGTTAGAGTCCACTGCTCTTAACCATGACAATGCGTTGGCTCTCTTATAGGTGGAGAAACAAGAGAACTTTGCCAAATGCAGCGAGACTTCAGTCGATGATACTTTGCAAGTTTATCCTCCCTTGTCACTAGCCCAGCATTGTATTTATCAATTTACTTACTTCTTCGATTTTTAACCCACGTTTCCTAGACCAAGTCAGGTTCAGGATAGCTTTCAACCACCATTAAAATCACACATTTACAATGAAAATCCTCTATGTTTCTCAGCTCTAAAAATTCTGAGGGTGACATAAAACATCTCAAATAATTGGAAGAGAAACAAAAGGCAACAACAGCTAAATTCAGTAGAGGAAAAGGGAAATAAATATGAATGTAAGAATAATTAGCCGAGGGGAGGAGACGGGGGGAAGGGCATTCCGTGCTCTCTTTTTCTCTCTGCCCCGTCTCCCGACTTGACTTTATTATTGTTTTTTCTTTCATTCCCACAGCCTTGACGGTGTATGAAATCAATTTTAGAAGACATTAAAAGGCAGTTAAAAGGTACTGTGTAATTGCTTTTCTAGGAAAGCAAGTTTAACTGGACACTGCGATTTTCTTGGTAATGAACTTTACATTTTGGGAAGCGTTCCTTCCTTTCTCTGTGCTGATGCTTAACACTAAGTTAATTGGTTTCCATTTATGTGTGGTCATTTTTAGCAAGCCATCTAAATAGATCTAATTAACACACATACATTCCTCCCCCCCCCCCCCCGCCCCAATACTCGAGATCTCTCAAGATGACTTTCAGTGGGTTTGGACTCAAGACGGAGCTGAGGGGCCGACAGAAACACGAGACGGTGAATTGACCTTGGAGACTGTCTTTTGATTGGACAAATCATGGGAAAGGAATTTTAAAAACGGGAACAGTACAGTGGAGTTGAACATGACATGCTTATGAATATTTTCAGAAGTACCAGGAACTGTTTTTCTTTTTTGCATTTTTTAGGGGGAAGGGAGGGTAGAGATTTATGTTTATTCCCTTCGATCACTTCCCATTGCTTTCAGCAGGACCCCCGCCACACAGCCAAGTTAACAGGTTATGCTGTACAATTCATTGCATGACTGTGATTGGTTAGGGTTACCCAGGAAGGAGAAAGCAGCTGAAGGAGCAGCAGTGGCGTAGGAGGTTAAGAGCTCGTGTATCTAATCTGGAGGAACCGGGTTTGATTCCCCGCTCTGCCGCCTGAGCTGTGCAGGCGTATCTGGGGAATTCAGATTAGCCTGGGCACTCCCACACACGCCAGCTGGGTGACCTTGGGCTAGTCACAGCTTCTCGGAGCTCTCTCAACCCCACCTACCTCACAGGGTGTTTGTTGTGAGGGGGGAAGGGCAAGGAGATTGTAAACCCCTTTGAGTCTTCCGCAGGAGAGAAAGGGGGGATATAAATCCAAACTCTTCTTCTTCTTCTTATGGCAGCCAGGCGAACAAAAAGGCACTTGACAAGATAAGCGATAAGCAATGCCAGAAAGAAGATAAGGGAAAGGCTGGGGCTCAGTAGTAGACTAGAAGAAGAAGAGTTTGGATTTATTTTCCACCTTTCTCTCCTGTAAGGAGGCTCAAGGTGGCCTACAAGCACCTTTCCCTTCCTCTCCCCACAACAGACACCTTGTGAGGTAGGTGGGGCTGAGAGAGTTCTGAGAGAACTGTGACCAGTCCAAGGTCACTCCGCAGGAATGTAAGAGTGGGGAAACACATCTGGTTCACCAGATTAGCCTCCACTGCTCAGGTGGAGGAGTGGGGCTGAGAGAAAACCCGGTTCTCCACGTTAGAATTCACCTGCTCTTAACCACTACACCACGCTGGCTCTCTTGGGCAGTTGAGGGGGGGGGGTCTGCTGAGGACAGAATTCATGACATCTTTGGCACTGCAGCTTCTGTTTTCGTCCTGAACTGCGTGCCCCAATTACCCATGCTTAGGGCCCTTCCGCACACACAAAATAATGCGTTTTCAAACCACTTTCACAACTGTTTGCAAGTGGATTTTGCTCTTCCGCACAGCTTCAAAGAGCACCGAAAGCAGTTTGAAAGTGCATTATTCTGCATGTACAGAATGAGCCTTAACTTTAGTGTAATTTTCAGAGGCAACAAAGATTTCCAATGCAAAAAAAACCAGGGTGTTTGTATGTTTTCTAGTGATTGTGCAGACCCAAATGTTCTGAGTCCTTTCAGATTCAACACTGTAAATCCTATGACCATCTTGAAGCTGGTAGTAGCCTATTTTGAGCTTCCTTTTCTGAGGAGCGACGGTTATCACAGATGGATCTTTTTTATTAAGAAGAAGAGGAGGAGGAGGAGGAGGAGTTTGGATTTATACTCTACCTTTCTCTCCTGTAAGGATACTCCAGGTGGCTGACAAGCTCCTTTCCCTTCCTCTCCCCACAACAGACACCTTGGGAGGTAGGTGGGGCTGAGAGAGTCTTGAGAGAACTGTGACTAGCTACAATACACAAATGCGTTGCATCAACCGCTTTTATATATGTGCATCACAAACAACAATAAAGCGCATAAATGGTGAAGTTCAGTGCAAAACACAACAAACTGTGCAATTCTTACAACAATACAAATTATGATGGTTTCAATTGCAGCATTCACTTATCACGCCTTTAGCACGTCTCAGTAAGGTCCTCTTCTATCTTTAATTGTCACGCAACTTCGTATCCATAATCCTCAAAGGGACAAAACCTACTGTTCTCAGAGATTTCGCATAGGCTGCAGTGTGCTGTATCAACAAATCATCCAACTCTTTTTTATTAAGAAGAAGAGGAGGAGGAGGAGGAGGAGTTTGGATTTATACTCTACCTTTCTCTCCTGTAAGGATACTCCAGGTGGCTTACAAGCTCCTTTCCCTTCCTCTCCCCACAACAGACACCTTGGGAGGTAGGTGGGGCTGAGAGAGTCCTGAGAAAACTGTGACTAGCCCAAGATCACCCAGCAGGAATGCAGGAGTGCGGAAACACATCTGGTCCACCAGATAAGCCTCTGCCATCAGGTGGAGGAGTGGGGAATCAAACCCAGTTCTCCAGATTAGAATCCAGCTGCTCTTAACCACTACACCGCGGTGACTCTCATTTAGATTCATTTATTTTTACTGAAACTGACTCCACCTTTCTACCCAGTTCAGAGTCCTCAAGGTGGAGAATTCAGCTTTGGAGGTGTTATATTTTCCCAAGTTGTTGGTTGGTGGGATTCCTCTTGTGCTGAGAGGCTGTGCGTTTTGTCCAGCTGGAGCAGGCCCACAACTCTCCACAGCTGCCAACCAATTCCTCCTCCCCACCCCCACCCCCATTTGCCTCGGTTAATTCCAGACTATTCCACGGTCAGCTCGGCTCAGCCTGATGGTTCCTCTCAAGATGGCTGCCTATTCAGCGTCTGCCGCAAATTGATTGTGATAGCCAGATGTGCGGCCGCGTACGAAAGGAGCCGCTTTTATGCGATCCAAATTGCAAGTGCTTCAACCGACACATGGCTTTCTGAATGATAATTACCGTGACGTTTAAGTGTAGGCCGTGGTCAAAATGGAGGATGGTTTCCCCCCCTTTATACAACACCTGGGCACCTTCTGTCTGCTTGCATTTATGCAGATTGTTTTCGATACATCTGCTCTACTTGGCTTCCTCCAAAGCACACATTTGAAGTGGAACTGGTTTGATAGCCTGCAGAAATCAGAAGCTCAGAAGGTGGGGAGAAAAATGCTGCCAGTAACGTCTGCCTAACTAATAATGTGTCTAGGTCGGTGATGGCGAACCTTTTTGAGACCGAGTGCCCAAATTGCAACCCGAACCCCACTTATTTATCGCAAAGTGCCAACCCGGCAATTTAACCTGAATGCTGAGGTTTTAGTTTAGAAAAAAACGGTGGCGTAGGAGGTTAAGAACTCGTGTATCTAATCTGGAGGAACCGGGTTTGATTCCCCCCTCTGCCGCCTGAGCTGTGGAGGCTTATCTGGGGAATTCAGATTAGCCTGTACCCTCCCACACATGCCAGCTGGGTGACCTTGGGCTAGTCACAGCTTCTCGGAGCTCTCTCAGCCCCACCTACCTCACAGGGTGTTGGTTGTGAGGGGGGAAGGACAAGGAGATTGTCAGCCCCTTTGAGTCTCCTGCAGGAGAGAAAGCGGGGATATAAATCAAAACTCTTCTTCTTCTTCTTCCCCTGCCCCACCTGCTCAAAAAGGGGGAAGCCTGCTCTAGCCTCCAGCAAGTCCCGTGCGCACCGCTCTGTGCCTCGCTATCATCTCCGCCTCCTCTGCGACCCCCCTCACCGCAGTGCGCGCATGTCATGCTCAGTAGCCCAGGCTGGCCTAGATGTGTGTGTGTGTGGGGGGGTGATTTTCTGCACCCCACATGATGAACTCTGTTTGTGCATGCCCACAGAGAGGGCTCCGAGTGCCACCTCTGGCAACTGTGCCATAGGTTTGCCATCACTGGTCTAGGTGAAGGCAACACTCTGCACACGGTACACAGAGAAAGTCAGTTCACTCCTGTCTGAAAATGGGGTGATATGAAGTTGCCTTAGAGCAGGGCTCATGGCTCCATGGAAGAGTGGCCTTTTCCCCACGAACAAAATATCCTGGGATAGACCTGGGATCATATATCCCAGGGTGTTGTTATCCTGGGTTCTCCCTTCCTTCCATCAGCATGTTCAGGCCAGGAGGGAGAACTCCAGTGAACTAACCATGAGTCCCCAGTTTATTTAGCAGCAGTGGCGTAGCGGTTAAGAGCAGGTGCATTCTAATCTGGAAGAACCGGGTTTGATTCCCCGCTCTGCCGCCTGAGCTGTGGAGGCTTATCTGGGGAATTCAGATTAGCCTGCGCACTCCCACCCACGCCAGCTGGGTGACCTTGGGCTAGTCACAGCTCTACGGAGCTCTCTCAGCCCCACCCACCTCACCTTTTACGATGATTCTTTTGGTTGAAACATTCTCAAGCCGTCTTCGGTTGCTGTGCGATCATTTTTAGAACGTTCTATCTTTCCTGCTGCAGTAGGTGATGGGAAAGGGCTGTGATGGAGACCCTGCAGTTATTGCAGGCCAACTGGCGTTCTCCAGATGGACTATAGCCCATCATCCCCTGCCAGCGTGATGCTGGCAGGGGATGATGGGAGCTGTAGTCCACAACATCTGGAGGGCCGCGAGTTCGCCACCACTGCTGTAAAGCAATAACTGGTGTTCGTAGACCATAGTGATCTTCATGGGTCATTGGCGTGACTCAGCATGAGGCAACTTCATGTGTGATTATGTGTGTGTTCAGGGCCTTCTCATAGGAAAACACCTATATCGAATCTGCGCTTCAATCCTGTTGCAAAGATCCCATCCTCTGTTGTGTATTCGCAGGGCTGTGATCCCCCCCGCCACACACACACACACGGTCTTTGAATTATTTAGCAAGTGGAAAGCTGAGCTTTGCCACTTTTATTTCCATCTCTTGAGTTTTATTAGTACTTAAGTGATTTACAAATCGAGACTCGCGTCTAATGGAGCCGGGCGTTGCAGTTCCTTGCCTATTCCCTTCCCCCGTCTCCCACCCCATCGGATGGTGGAGGGGGCAAACGCTGACCTACCAGTAGCCAATATTAATGTCAAATTGGATAATCCATGGCTTGAATTTCAATGATCCATTCTAAGGGAAATGCATGCCGTTCCCCTCCGCCTCCTGCAAACAGCAGCAATGTTATGTGGTGTGTGGCACCCGTGTGTACTTTGCCGGAAAGCAATTGTGTCCAGACAAAAGAGACTTGATTTAGCAACGGAAAGCAAATCTGTGTTGCGTTACTCGGAGCCTGGCAGAGGGATCAGCTGGGCTAGATGTCGGCGAACCCTTTCTTTTCTGGAGCGACTGATCCTCGGATGAAACATAACCTTGTCAGAAGGATCGAGCAGCCATGAAGGGTCGGGCCAGTGGCCCATCTAGCCCAGAATCGTGTTTCGCATGAGTTTCCTTGGCGGGCCAGCAAGCGGGGCAAAGAGTCTGATGTTTCCCATTGATGATTTGACTTGCACTGTTTACAGACGTTACCTTAACTTCTTTTTTTTAGTAGATTCATAAAATCGTAGACGTGGAAGAGACCCCAAGGGCCATCAAGTCCAACCCCTTCCATGCAGAAACACATAATCAAAGTGTAACCTCTATCTGTGGGTTCTGTGGGGCAGAACTTGGAATGAGTTTTGAAAACAAAATGGTTTATTTTCTTAACACATAACATCAAACATCAACATTTAACATCACACTTCAAGGTCCTGTTCAGGTTGCATTTTCAAGTCCTTAGATTTACAGTCTACTGATACTGCCAAGTCCAATTCTTCTTTGCAAGTGGGTTGGCTCCTGAAGACTCCAAGGACTTGATGAACAGGATTCAACATGATGAAGGTTTCCAGGAGAACTCTCACCCATTACAACCACAAAAAGAAACCCTGAAACAATAAACTCCAACATTTACAACATAGCAAAAATAAACAACTACCTTCCCAGTAGTTCCCAACAACATTGCAGTTACCTTAACAAGGTGTTAAGGGCTTATACAAATCAAACTCCGAGTCTGGTAGCCTTGTCTCCTCCAAACTACATGAGCTCTGCAGCCTTCTGCTGCTTTGAGTCTCCACCCCTTTCTGGGTCAACCCATTCTGAGCATGGGGGTTACAAAAGCACTTCTGACAGATGGACATCCAGGCTCTCTTTAAAAACCTCCAAAGAGGGAGACTCCACCACTCTCCGAGGTAGTGCAGCCTGGCGGTCAGGAAGTTTTTCCTGATGTTTTGGTGGAATCTCTTTTCCTTCACCTTGACCCCATGACTCCTGGTCTCTGGATCAGCAGAAAACAAGCTTGCTCCCTCCCCAACATGACATCCCTTCAAATATCTAAACATGGCTATCACTTTATCTCTTAACCTTTTCTTCACCAAGCTAAACATACCCAGCTCCCTAAGTCTCTCCTCATAACATGAAGATTTCCTTCAGCCATCTTGACTAGTTGCCATTGAGGGACATCTCCTAGGATCGTCTGGCAACTGGCAAGAGGGTTGGGAACGGGGACTGAGTCCTGGAAGAGAAATTAAAAACAAACATAAGGCTTCATCTACTGACGGGAAGATCTCACCATAGGTTCCCTGGTAATTCCTAGAGCTGTAAACAGCAACAATGCAAAGCTGTCCTCGTTTGCTAGGAGAAGGAAATGGATTGTTTAATCCAACTGCTTAAATGTCTTTATTTTGACTGGTGAAAGTTCTAATCGAAGTTCATGAATCGTTGTTGGATTACAAAATCATTTAGATTACAAGAACGGTAGTTGGAAATGAAAAGTGAGATATCCAGCCACTGATATTGCCTTTATTTGGAGTTAATAAAATATCTCATTCAGAATTCATCATAACACAGTCGCAGAATCCTGATGAGTTTTCCAGATAAGAGTTTTCAGTTTAATTGTCGTCATCAGAAGATCCACCTTCGCAATTCTGACAATTAGACGATACAAGGGGTTGATATATGACACCCAGTCCTCAAGAAGTCTTCTAATATTCAGGGGACAGTGTCCCAGGATAAAAAATTAAAAAGGAACATAAGGACTCGTCAACCGACTTGAAGCAAAAAGGTGTAGCTCTAGGAATTGCCAGTCACACACTCTTAGCCTCAACCCTGGTAAAGATTGGATGGGAGACCTCCTGGGAATGCTAGGGTCATGATGTGAAGGCAGGCAATGGCTAACTGCCTCTCAACATCTCTTGCCCTGACAGCCCTACAGGGTCGCCATATGTCATCTGTGACTTGACAGCAAAGAATAACAGGTTAGAAACTCTATGGTAAACCTGGAAGTTCTTACAACTGCCTTTCAAGTAAAAGAAGAAGAAAAGAGTTTGGATTTACACCACTGGCGTAGCGCCAAGGGGACAAGGTGTGCATGATGCACCAGGTGCGCACAGGTGCGGAGCCGGGGTGGGGAGGGCGAGGCATTCCAGGGTGTGACAAGGGCTAAGGGCACACACGTGCCCAGGTGCAGTTTCCCCTTGCTCTGGCCCTGATTTATACCCATCTTTTCTCTCCTAGAAAGAGACTCAAGGCAGCTTCCAGTCTCCTTTCCCCTTCCTCTCCCCACAACAGACACCTTCTGAGATAGGTGGGACTGAGAGAGTTCTGAGAAAACTGTGACCAGCCCAAGGTCACCCAGCAGGTTTCATGTTCAGGAGCATGGAAACAAAACCAGTTAACCAGGTGAGAGTCTGCCACTCATGCGGAAGTGTGAGGAATCAAACCCGGTTCTCCAGATTAGAGACCACCACACTTAACCATGATCCCACACTGGCAGTGGGCAGGTTGAAAGAGTTTAGCTTGTCTAAAGCCATTCACTGAGCTTACAGCAGAAATGAGACATAAACTGGGCACCCTAGACTTTGTAACCTTGATATTTGCGCCACTATGCCTTTTGGGGTTTTCAAGGTAAAAGTCATTCAAAGGTGGTTTGTCATGGCTTTCCTCTGCATCATGACCTTGGTGTTCCTCGGTGGAGAGTTTTGAATCTCCAAAGCTTGTACCCCCAAATCCTTGAGCCCTTCGAGGGTAGGGCGGTTCATTATAAAAATGAATTCAATTCAATTAACAACAAACAAACAACATAAACAACAAACAAATAAACACAGCAACAACAACAATAATACATAATAATAATGAATAATAATAATACAAGAAGAAGAAGAGAAGAGGGAAGAAGCATACACAATGAAGGAAGAAGAAGAAGAAAGAGGGAAGAAGAAGAAGAAGAAGAAGAAGAAGAAGAAGAAGAAGAAGAAGAAGAAGAAGAAGAAGAAGAAGAAGAAGAAGAAGAAGAAGAAGAAGAAGAAGAAGGAGAAGGAGGAGGAGGAGGAGGAGGAGGAGGAGGAGGAGGAGGTGGTGGTGGTTTTGGACTTGACTATAGCTGCAGAAAAGTGGTCTTCTCATGCTCTGCTTGTGGGCATAAGGTAGACTACTGTGAGAAACAAGTTTCTAGCCTAGATGGACCATTGTTTTGATCCAGAATGCCTGCTCTTTTGTTTTTATGCCCTTTAAAGAATGCACAATCTCTTTCATGATCACTATTGCCTAGAATACAAATCAATGTTTTCTTTCTGACACAGAAAGGGATTTTAAGAGCAGCAGTAAAACATTAACAGTCCCCCCCCCGCCCCGCCCGCCACAGAGTGCTGATAATATACATTTTCAATTCCTTCTGGCAGCCAGCATCTACCCTACAGAACAGCCGGTGTATAACATGCTGAATTGTTTCACTGTAAAACGTAGTACCCTTCCGAGCATTGGGGAATATATCTTGCTGATGGATAGCATCAGAATGCTTCAAGCCATTTATCGCCTAAAACACACACATTTCCCAAGCCTGTTAAAATATGTAAACTTCAGCAAAGAAAACACTGCCACTAAATTAAATGTTTCTGTTCTATTGAGGTCAATGGTGCTACAGAGACACCCTTGGCACCATGGGAAATGATCGAGGGTGGACTTTACTCGAATGTCTTTTTAAGGATTAATAGCACCCAAAATCAGCAATTGAAATTCTTTAAAAAAAATTCTGTTCTTTGGTTCTACCAACAACCAAAGGGGATACTGCAACCAGGAAATCACAAGAAGATTGGGGCTGGGAAGGGAAAGCATAAAGGAGCTGGAAAAAAAATCCTTAGGTTTGTGGATGTGTTGGTGAAGACCAAGATCAAGATAACTCATCCAGTGGTGGGATCCAAAAATTTTAGTAACAGGTTCTCATGGTGGTGGGATTCAAACTGTGGCGTGGCGCCAATGGGGCTGGGCGGGGCACGATGGGGGCGTGGCCGGGCATTCCCATAGGGCATTCCTGGGTGGGAGCTGTAGGGTATGACGCAGTCAGCCATGCGTCCGGTCTTTAGGCGGAAGCAGAATGCTATTGCATGAGCAAGGCTGCCACGCACGCCGGTGCACCTCCTGCTAGACTGCTTCCAGTTCTGCGCGCTACTGCTGAGAGGAGGGGCGTAACTAAGGCAAAAATCACGTGGCAAGATCACCAATTAGTCACCCCCTCTCGGCACACACAAATAATGAGTAACCTACTCTCGGGAACCTGTGAGAACCTGCTGGATCCCACCTCTGAACTCATCCCATAATATTCCAAGGAAGTGGGACAATGGAGAAAGCTGATAGGGAGAAAGTTGACTCATTTGAAGACTGTGTTGGAGAACGGTTTTGCAGGTACCATAGATGGCCAAAAAGACAAATAAGTCAGTTCTAGATCATATTCAGCCTGAACTCTCCCCAGAAGCTAAAATGATTAAATTGAGGCTATTGTACTTTGATCACTCATCTGCTTCTTCCAAAAAATTTTGAGGGAAGGGTGCAATTTTGGGAGGAGAGTGCAATTGGGGTGGGGGGTGCAATTTCAGTACTCGCCTTGGGTGCCATTTTCGGCAGGTATGCCGTTGCTGCCCATCACGATCTATACATGAATGATATTAATTATAGTGACTGGCGAATATAATGTTGGGTTATCAATGGCTTAATTTTATAAAAATCCATCTTCATATTACAGTACTTGTTCCAAAGGTGGGATCCAGCAGGTTCTCACAGGTTCCCGAGAGTAGGTTACTAATGATTGGTGTGCGCCAAAAGGGGGTTACTAATGGGTGATTTTGCCACGTGATTTTTGCCTTCGTTACGCCCCTCCTCTCAGCAGCAGCGCGCAGAACTTGAAGCTGTCTAGCAGGAGGTGCACCGGCGTGCGTGGCAGCCTGTGCCTGCGTGCATTCGTTTCCCGCCCCCGGAATGCCCAGCCACGCCCCCATCGTGCCACGCCCAGCCCCATTGGCGCTACGCCGCAGTTTGAATCCCATCAACATGGGAACCTGTTACTAAAATTTTTGAATCCTACCACGGACTTGTTCCATATTTCCTCACTGCAGGCCCTGCCATAGAGAGGCCTTATTCTTGTTTTAAACTATTGAGAGTCGAAATGGGGAAAAAAATGAACGCAGTGAGAATAAACCCACTGACAGTGAAAACCAGCCATTAATACAGGAATGATTCATGCCCATCCGTAATCTCTGACAGCATTCTGATTTTAATATTTGATAGCGTTTAACTGTTGACACGCAGCTGAATTTAAGTCCGGAGCTTTTCACAGACGTTTACGGTGGTCCTCAATATTTGCCAGTTGGCGGCTGGCGAGATTTCATCTTTTTGCCTCTTGACAAAACCCAAAAACAGATGGCGAGGGCTCCTTCTTTATTATGTTATGACATGCCAATTTACAAAGGCTGAACTGGAAATGAGGAAAAACTTTGGTATGTCTTAATGCCCAAATTATCTTTTGCTTTCACAGAATCAATCAAAGGAGCAACAGACTCTCAAATAACTCGCTATTTTTTCCCCCATCTGGCATATTCCATTTTTTGCCAGTCTCGAATCTTACTCAGCATCAAAGTTTCGTGACAGAGCCATTGCCTGGTGACTAATATGTTCACCATGGTTACTGAATTCCACAGGAATCCAAAATGTTCATTTCTAACTCCTCCACACTCAGAGGCTAACACAGGGGTAGGGAACCTGCGGCTCGAGAGCCGCAAGTGGCTCTTCTGCCCTTGCACTGTGGCTCCACGAGCCGAGCTGCCGGCCCCATCCTTGCCCGCCCTGCAGGCAGCAGGGCGGGCACACCAACTGCCCGCGGTCGGCTGGGCTGTGCCGCGGGCTTCCCCTCTCGCCCGCCCCGTTGGGGCAGGGCGGGCACTTTCCCGGTGGCTGGCAAGGCCGAGCCGCTGGCTTCATCCTTGCCCGCCCTGCAGGTTTCATCCTTGCCCGCCCTGCAGGGCAAGCACATCCATGTGCTTCTCAGAATGAGCAGAGTAAAAGATTAAAAAACCCCAATATATATAGTGTTATCTTTATTTTAAATGTCAAAAATTATTTGCGGCTCCAAGTGTTTTCTTTTCCCGCGGAAAACGGGTCCAAATGGCTCTTTGAGTGTTAAAGGTTCCCTACCCCTGGGCTACCACATGACGCAGTGGGTTAGAAGTGAGGATAACTGGTGATTTTTTTAAAGTGTGAAATTGTCCCAAAAGTAGTGTATTTTTTGAAGGCTTTCAAGGCCAGAATCCACTTGCTGTTGTGGGTTTTCCAGGCTGCTCGGCCGTGGTCTGGTAACTCTTGCTCCTAATGTTTTAGCAAATATAAAGTGGGTTGCAGTCAGGATTAATGAATCCGGTGAAGCCCCGGGCCATTCACATGGTTAGTCATCCCACAGTCAGTGAACAAATTGGCCAAGGTGTGCGTCTTTGCACGGAGGCGCGTATTATTAGTATTTCTTTATTTCTTTATTTATATTTTTATTTATTTATTGTTCCACTTATATACCGCCCTCCTCCGGAGGGCTCAGGGCGGTTTACAACAATGACAGAACAAGTGGATACATAACATACATATAAAGATTAAAAGCAGTGTTCAATTTCCATAAACCAATTAAAATACAGATGGCATCCAAGTATTAAAAACTCCTGCAGGAGGGAACAGCGGGCCTTAGGTTGTTCCGGGCACCTTATCAGCAGCTGGTCTCCCGAAAAGCCCGGCGGAATAACTCAATCTTGCAGGCCCTGCGGAACTCGTTAAGGTCCCACAGGGCCCGGACAGCTGGAGGTAGAGCATTCCACCAGGCAGGGGCCAGGGCCGTGAATGCCCTGGCCCTAGTGGAGGCCAGCCGCATCATGGAGGGGGCAGGGATCACCAGCAAATTGGCCTCTGCGGAGCGCAAAGACCGATGTGGGACATATGGGGGTCCCAGACCATATGAGGGTCCCAGACCGCATAAGGCCTTGAAGGTTAACACCAATACCTTGAAGACAATCCGGAACTCAACTGGGAGCCAGTGCAAGCAATGCCACACGGGCCTGATGTGGTCTCTGATGGCACCTCCCGTGAGCAAATGTGCCGCCGCACGCTGGACCAGTTTCAATTTCCAGATCAGCCGCAAGGGAAGGCCCGCGTAGAGCGAGTTGCAATAGTCTAACCTGGAGGTGACCGTTGCATGGATCACAGGGGCCAGATCCGCCTGGGAGAGGCAGGGGGCCAGCTGCCGGGCTTGGCGAAGATGGAAAAACGCAACCCGGGTTACATGGGCCGGGCATCACTAGAGGATATGACCACATTTATCTTCCATTAATGTGTAGATATGTGGGCATGCACAAGTGAACCACACAGCCATGCTGTCTGACATCACAACCCTTTGTGCCTGTGTGGCTATGCAGATGGGCCCCAGGAAATTTTTTCAAAAGGAACGTGCCGCCAAATAAAGCGCTTCCCTGCCCAGTCGTTCACTCGGAAGAGGCTGCAAGCCGGGATTTTTAAAAAAAGAATGACTGATTCTTGAATAGCCCATTTTCGGGAAAATAACACGGGGCAGACTTGCTTTAGGGGTGGGATCCATGCGAAGTCCCCCCCCCCAAAAAACCCTTTTTTACCATTGTTATCCCAGGATAATCCGGTTAGATTACTGTAACTCCTTTACGCGGGCCTCCCCTTGCGATTGATCCGGAAGTTGAAGCTGGTCCAGAATGCAGCGGCACGGCTTCTGACAGGTGGTGATTACTCAGACCATATCACCCCTGTGCTACGCCGTCTGCACTGGCTCCCAGTGGAGTTCCGGATCGTCTTCAAGGTATTGGTAACAACCTTTAAGGCCTTACGCGGCATGGGGCCCTCATATCTACGGGACCGCATCACCCCTTATGTCCCACATAGGCCACTGCGCTCGGCAGTGGCAGAATTGCTGGTGCCCCCTAGCCCCGCGACGATGCGGCTGGCCTCGACCCGGGCCAGGGCCTTTACGGCTCTGGCCCCAGCCTGGTGGAATACCTTACCCCCATCAGTCCGGGCCCTGCGGGATCTTGGCGAGTTCTGCAGGGCCTGTAAGACAGAATTATTCCACCGGGCCTTTGGAGAGGCTGGCCGCTGTTCTACTGCCCCCCTTTGAAACTCTGCCGAATTTCCATCTTTGTCATCTCGGTTGGGCCTGCTGTGACTCCATCTGGGCCCACCTGTTCCCTCCCTTTCTTCTTCCCTCTTCCCTCTTTCCTCTTTTCCCTTGCTTTTAGCCTTAGGAACGGGTTCCTGTTTGAACTGTTTTATACTGTTTGAATGGCTTGGATTGTTTAAATTATATGTAACGGCTGCCAGAGTTTTAATGTTTACGTTATGTTGTTGAGTTGCTGTTAATAACAGCCATGTTGTTGAGCCGCCTCGAGCCCTTCGGGGAAGAGGCGGCCTATAAATCTAAAATATAAATAAATAAATAAATAAATAAATTATGGGATATTGGCCCGTGCAGAAAGGACCTATGTCCACACAATCTGAAAAACCCTCAACAGCCTGTCCAAAGTTGCAGGAGACAAAATTCTGGGGTTGAGACAGAGAGAATGTTTGTCTGGGTCCCACGGAATTTCTGTCCAAAGAGCTCGAGTACTTTCTCCACCCACACATTTGTCCCTTGTGCCTGTAGGGTGGGCCCCCATGCTTGCAGTGGGTTGTGCCAGCTCCAGAGAAGGATTTGCCCCCCTCCCCTCTGGCTTGCACCGGCATTAGGTTGCTTTACACACCACAGGGTGGTGCTCTAGCAGGGGTGTAGGAAGGTTTGGGAAGACACTTCCTGCCTCTGAGCGCTTGTGTAACCTACTTATCCTTGGCCACATCAATCTCCATTGGAGACATAGGAGATAATATATGACAGCACCGTGTGGCTCAACAAACCAATATGAAATTGCTTGAACAAATCAACAAACTTTTAATCTTAACACAACTTTTAATCTTAACACAGGGATAATTCTCCCTGCTGGGCTGTTGTAAAAACATGTTTTAGAAATATGGTGAAGTTCCTGGTTTAAGGAAAGTATCCTTCTTTTGATTTCTAGAAACAAAATTAAGTATTTGAAAGTATTAAGTATTTTGACAGGCAGTCAATTCGAGGAGAAGTCGTTGTTTCTGTTGGCAGTAGACGATAGGCCTTGCTAGAATGAGTTTAAATGATGGACAGAAAGATACCAGCTGGAAATTAGGAACTTTTTTGTACAGTAAGAGTTTTTTACAGTAACAGAGAAATTATTAATGCCCCACCCCCGGAATGCCCGGCCACGCCTCCATTGTGCCATGCCCAGCCCCATTGGCACTATGCCACTGTTTGAATCCCACCACCATGGGTACCTGTTACTAAAATTTTTGGATCCCACCACTGCCTTGTTTGCATACCTTCTGAGTGGCCCCGCTAGGTGGCAGAGCAAATTGGGAAGGTAAGTCCCAGAGGCTCCTGGCCTTTGCCAGCCCACAGACCCCCTGCTTGCCCCAGGGGACACCCAAGAGAAAACTCAGTTCTTGCCCCACGCTCCATTTTCTGTCTATACGCCACTGGGGCAGCCCCATATCTGTGCAGCACTAGCGTGGTGGCTGCAGTCAGGTACATGCATGGGCTACCAGGCATGTTGAAATGTATTGTGGGATTTTGAGAAGAATTTGGAGAGATAGTATTTATGAGAATTTATCTCAGTAATGCTGGCGGTGGGGGGGGGGCGCCTCTTTTTGCCCCTGGTCGATAAAACCCTTTAACTGCAGGTGCTGATATGGGAACCTGTGACCTTGCCGATGTGAAGCATGCGCCGTAGCATGACGCAAAACTTGCTTCTGGAATTTTAAAATTTGCAACATCCCAAAAAGGATATTGAAGAGATAGAAAAAGTGCAGAGAAGGGCAACGAGGATGATTGAGGGACTGGAGCACCTTCCTTATGAGGAGAGGCTGCAGCGTTTGGGACTCTTTGGTTTGGAGAGGAGACGTCTGAGGGGGGATATGATTGAAGTCTATAAAATTATGCAGGGGGTAGAAAATGTTGACATTCTTTCTCACAATACTAGAACCGGGGGCATCCATTGAAAATGCTGGGGGGAAGAATTAGGACTAATAAAAGGAAACACTTCTTCACGCAACGTGCGATTGGTGTTTGGAATATGCTGCCACAGGAGGTGGTGATGGCCACTCACCTGGATTGCCTTAAAAGGGGCTTGGACAGATTTATGGAGGAGAAGTTGATCTATGGCTACCAATCTTGATCCTCTTTGATCTGAGATTGCAAATGCCTTAGCAGACCAGGTGCTCAGGAGCAGCAGCAGCAGAAGGCCATTGCTTTCACCTCCTGCACGTGAGCTCCCAAAGGCACCTGGTGGGCCACTGCGAGTAGCAGAATGCTGGACTAGATGGACTCTGGTCTGATCCAGCAGGCTTGTTCTTATGTTCTTATGCTCTTATTTCAGGCTGCTGCGGGTATTATGGGCTGTGACCACAGCCACACAGACTGGAAAACCGACTACAGCTCATTGATTGTGACTGCGAAAGCCTTCGACGATACATTTGAAAGATTTGTTTAAACTCTATCCTATCCCGGGCCCGAATGGCTTCCTTGAAATATACGCTGCTAACCACTTTATGTCTTCCATCTTGGGCTCCTTTGGGGTCTCGCAACTTCATTTCCTGGTCTTCATATTTATGAATATCCAGCTCGGAGGGTGGCAGCAAAGTTAATAATAAAGGGGGAGTTTGTCTCGTAAAGGGGGAGTTTGTCTGTGAATTTATTTTGACTATGAAAAAGTTTATCTCGCCGCATGCTCAGTTCTCTCTGCCACCTGGATTGATCGCTTAAAACCTGAGAAGGGTCCCCGGTGAATCATTCCGCCGGCTCTGAGAAACTTTTGCTGAATGTTCTCGGAGAAGGACGGTTGCGAAAGTTCAAGGATTGGTAAAATGAGCAAATCTAATGGATTTCTTTGGCTGGTGGGGGAAAAACAAATTATTGACATCGATTAATATTTGGCAAATGCTAACCAGAGGAGCTAATGAAATCTCATGTCCCGTGATTGATTGGACACATAATTTATCTGAAAGTCTGTCGAAATATTTCATGGCCATTAGCTTTCTCCTCTGTTTTAATTCGGCTACTTTGCAAGGCAAAGAATCACAGGGACACAGAGACAGTCTCACAGCCTGAAGGTTAAATGACAGGGATTTGGGGAGGGGGGGCATCAACACAGGCATAACGCCCAGATTGCAAGAGGTCAAAGGGCAGCTGTGTGATGCATTGGTTGGGCCTCACCTGGAGTATTGTGAGCAGTTCTGGAGGTACTCACTTCAAAAAGGATATGAACAAAATGGAGCAGGTGCAGGGGAGGGCAGCAAGGATGATCAAGAGCCTGGAAACTAAGCCCTACAAGGAAAGGCTGAGGGACTTGGAAGAAGCAAAACACTTTGGATTTATACCCAACTTTTATCCTGTAAGGAGCCCCAAGGCAGCCGCTGACAAACTCCTTTCCCTCCCCACAACCAGAGGTGGGATCCAGCAGGTTCTCACAGGTTCCCCAGAGTAGGTTACTAATTATTTGTGTGTGCCGAGAGGGGGTTGCTAATTGGTGATTTTGCCACGTGATTTTTGCCTTAGTCACGCCCCTCCTCTCAGCAGTAGTGCGCAGAACTTAAAGCAGTTTAGCAGAAGGTGCACTGGCGTGCGTGGCAGCCTGCGCCTGCGTGCATTCGTTTCCCGCCCAAGGACCGGTGCAGCGGCTGCGTCCTTGCCACAGCCCCACCCAGGAATGCCATGCCCCCGGAATGCCCGGCCATGCCCCCATCGTGCCCCGCCCAGCCCCATTGGCGCTACGCCACAGTTTGAATCCCACCACCATGGGAACCTGTTACTAAAATTTTTGGATCCCACCACTGACACCTTGAAAGGTAGATGGGACTGAGTGAACAAACTGTGACTAGCCCAAGGTCACCCAGCAGGAATGTAGGAGCGGGGAAACAAATGTGGTTCCCCGAATAAGAGCCTGCCTGCTCTTAACCACTACACTATGCTGGCTCTCTTGGGAAAGTTTATCTGGTGAAGAGGAAATTGAGGGGGGACATGATTGCTCTCTCGAAGGATTTGAAGGGCTATCCATTAGAGGAAGGCAGAGCTGTTCAGAGGATAGGACTCGCAATAGCGGGTGTACACTATGGGAAGAAAGGTTCCGACTAAATATACGGAAAAAACATTTTACAGTAGGAGTTGTGCAGTGGTGGAATCAGCTGTTTAGGGAGGTGGTGAGCTGCCCCTAACTAGTAGTGTTTAAGCAGCAGCTGGATCAACACTTGTTTGGGCTTCCCTAGGATAATCCTGCATTGAGTAACAGGTTGGGCTAGCTGCTAGATGGCCCTTTCCAACTCTATGGTGGATTCCACATGGGCCAAAAACAGCGGGGTGAAAACGGTGTGAAAACGGTGTAAACCCTGTTACACTGTTTTAAGCCATTTTACACCATTTTCACACTGCTGTTTTTGGCCCATGCGGAATCTGCCAAGGTCTCTATGTATCCTCTGTGTCATGGATACTCGTAATGGCGAAGTCCACGTTTCCTGTTACAGATAAGTGTCCTAAACACAAAAGTTAGTTTATGCACATCGATCCACTCGTGCCCTGCCTTTCTCCCCAAAGGAACCCAAGGCGGCTTAATTCTTTCTCCTCTTTTCTTTTTTAATCTTTGTAACAACCCTTTGAGGTGGGTTAAACTGAGAGACCATGACTGTCCCAAGGTCATTTCTATGGCATGTGGGGATTCGAACCTGGTTCTTCCAGATATTCATTCATTCATTCATTCATTCATGCATTCATGCATTCATTCATTCATTCATTCATTCATTTGTTATTTAGATTTTTATACCTCCCCATCCCCAAGGGGCTCCGGGCTGTGTGCAACATAAAATCTCAGTACAGTTTTAAATATAATTGCTAAAACCTTTAAAAAACAGCAATAAGAACAGTAAGAGGCGTCCCACAAAACCCCATATTTAAAAACCTCCCCAAGAGGGAGGGACGGCGAGTCCCATTAGATGAGGAAGGGCCCAGATGTAAAGAGCCAAAAGGGGGGGGGGCACCTTCAGCGGCTGGTCCCTCCAAAGGCCTGGCAGAACAACTCTGTCTTACAGGCCCTGCAGAACTCGCCAAGGTCTTGCAGGGCCTGGACAGCTGGAGGAAGAGTGTTCCACCAGGCCGGGGCCAGAGCCGTAAAGGCCCTGGCCCACATGGAGGCCAGCCGCATCATTGAGGGGCCAGGGACCACCAGTAAATTGGCCTCAACTGAACGGAGAGGCTGTGCAGGGACATATGGGGTGATCCGGTCTCGAAGATTGCTCCAACGCTTTTAAACCCGATGCCACAATGGCTCTCTGTGCCTCTAGAAGCACGCGCGCATGCACAGCCTATTTAATTGTGCAAGATGTTCCACAATTAAGCCAATGGTGCATGATATGAGCAGCAATGATTCAGAATGCTATTAATTGATACTTCTGTTTGTGCTTTTTTGGGGAAGATGGTGCACAATTAGAGTAATCACGCATGTGACAGGCAATAATCAATCAGATCCGTTTGGCTGCGTGTGCAAGGGGGAACATAATGTCTGATTGCATACAGTAACGTTTTATTTTATTTATCTCGTATCAAACTTACCTGCTGCCCTTTTCCTCACGGGCTGAGCGGGCCTTCCAGCCTGTCCGTAATAGATACAAAACCAAATGGAAGTTAACGATTTAACATCTAATCTAAAACGATGGCAATCAAAAGATCCCAATAATTACATCTTCAAATGTCTGGAGAAAATATAGGGCGGGAAGAATGGAAAAGGGGGAGGGTATAGTATGTCTGGTGGAAGAAGAAGAAGAAGAAGAAGAAGAAGAAGAAGAAGAAGAAGAAGATGGGGGGTGGGGGGGGGGGGGGGTGGGGGGGGGGGGGGGTGGGGGGGGGGGGGGGTGGGGGGGGGGGGGGGTGGGGGGGGGGGGGGGTGGGGGGGGGGGGGGGTGGGGGGGGGGGGGGGTGGGGGGGGGGGGGGGTGGGGGGGGGGGGGGGTGGGGGGGGGGGGGGGTGGGGGGGGGGGGGGGTGGGGGGGGGGGGGGGTGGGGGGGGGGGGGGGTGGGGGGGGGGGGGGGTGGGGGGGGGGGGGGGTGGGGGGGGGGGGGGGTGGGGGGGGGGGGGGGTGGGGGGGGGGGGGGGTGGGGGGGGGGGGGGGTGGGGGGGGGGGGGGGTGGGGGGGGGGGGGGGTGGGGGGGGGGGGGGGTGGGGGGGGGGGGGGGTGGGGGGGGGGGGGGGTGGGGGGGGGGGGGGGTGGGGGGGGGGGGGGGTGGGGGGGGGGGGGGGTGGGGGGGGGGGGGGGTGGGGGGGGGGGGGGGTGGGGGGGGGGGGGGGTGGGGGGGGGGGGGGGTGGGGGGGGGGGGGGGTGGGGGGGGGGGGGGGTGGGGGGGGGGGGGGGTGGGGGGGGGGGGGGGTGGGGGGGGGGGGGGGTGGGGGGGGGGGGGGGTGGGGGGGGGGGGGGGTGGGGGGGGGGGGGGGTGGGGGGGGGGGGGGGTGGGGGGGGGGGGGGGTGGGGGGGGGGGGGGGTGGGGGGGGGGGGGGGTGGGGGGGGGGGGGGGTGGGGGGGGGGGGGGGTGGGGGGGGGGGGGGGTGGGGGGGGGGGGGGGTGGGGGGGGGGGGGGGTGGGGGGGGGGGGGGGTGGGGGGGGGGGGGGGTGGGGGGGGGGGGGGGTGGGGGGGGGGGGGGGTGGGGGGGGGGGGGGGTGGGGGGGGGGGGGGGTGGGGGGGGGGGGGGGTGGGGGGGGGGGGGGGTGGGGGGGGGGGGGGGTGGGGGGGGGGGGGGGTGGGGGGGGGGGGGGGTGGGGGGGGGGGGGGGTGGGGGGGGGGGGGGGTGGGGGGGGGGGGGGGTGGGGGGGGGGGGGGGTGGGGGGGGGGGGGGGTGGGGGGGGGGGGGGGTGGGGGGGGGGGGGGGTGGGGGGGGGGGGGGGTGGGGGGGGGGGGGGGTGGGGGGGGGGGGGGGTGGGGGGGGGGGGGGGTGGGGGGGGGGGGGGGTGGGGGGGGGGGGGGGTGGGGGGGGGGGGGGGTGGGGGGGGGGGGGGGTGGGGGGGGGGGGGGGTGGGGGGGGGGGGGGGTGGGGGGGGGGGGGGGTGGGGGGGGGGGGGGGTGGGGGGGGGGGGGGGTGGGGGGGGGGGGGGGTGGGGGGGGGGGGGGGTGGGGGGGGGGGGGGGTGGGGGGGGGGGGGGGTGGGGGGGGGGGGGGGTGGGGGGGGGGGGGGGTGGGGGGGGGGGGGGGTGGGGGGGGGGGGGGGTGGGGGGGGGGGGGGGTGGGGGGGGGGGGGGGTGGGGGGGGGGGGGGGTGGGGGGGGGGGGGGGTGGGGGGGGGGGGGGGTGGGGGGGGGGGGGGGTGGGGGGGGGGGGGGGTGGGGGGGGGGGGGGGTGGGGGGGGGGGGGGGTGGGGGGGGGGGGGGGTGGGGGGGGGGGGGGGTGGGGGGGGGGGGGGGTGGGGGGGGGGGGGGGTGGGGGGGGGGGGGGGTGGGGGGGGGGGGGGGTGGGGGGGGGGGGGGGTGGGGGGGGGGGGGGGTGGGGGGGGGGGGGGGTGGGGGGGGGGGGGGGTGGGGGGGGGGGGGGGTGGGGGGGGGGGGGGGTGGGGGGGGGGGGGGGTGGGGGGGGGGGGGGGTGGGGGGGGGGGGGGGTGGGGGGGGGGGGGGGTGGGGGGGGGGGGGGGTGGGGGGGGGGGGGGGTGGGGGGGGGGGGGGGTGGGGGGGGGGGGGGGTGGGGGGGGGGGGGGGTGGGGGGGGGGGGGGGTGGGGGGGGGGGGGGGTGGGGGGGGGGGGGGGTGGGGGGGGGGGGGGGTGGGGGGGGGGGGGGGTGGGGGGGGGGGGGGGTGGGGGGGGGGGGGGGTGGGGGGGGGGGGGGGTGGGGGGGGGGGGGGGTGGGGGGGGGGGGGGGTGGGGGGGGGGGGGGGTGGGGGGGGGGGGGGGTGGGGGGGGGGGGGGGTGGGGGGGGGGGGGGGTGGGGGGGGGGGGGGGTGGGGGGGGGGGGGGGTGGGGGGGGGGGGGGGTGGGGGGGGGGGGGGGTGGGGGGGGGGGGGGGTGGGGGGGGGGGGGGGTGGGGGGGGGGGGGGGTGGGGGGGGGGGGGGGTGGGGGGGGGGGGGGGTGGGGGGGGGGGGGGGTGGGGGGGGGGGGGGGTGGGGGGGGGGGGGGGTGGGGGGGGGGGGGGGTGGGGGGGGGGGGGGGTGGGGGGGGGGGGGGGTGGGGGGGGGGGGGGGTGGGGGGGGGGGGGGGTGGGGGGGGGGGGGGGTGGGGGGGGGGGGGGGTGGGGGGGGGGGGGGGTGGGGGGGGGGGGGGGTGGGGGGGGGGGGGGGTGGGGGGGGGGGGGGGTGGGGGGGGGGGGGGGTGGGGGGGGGGGGGGGTGGGGGGGGGGGGGGGTGGGGGGGGGGGGGGGTGGGGGGGGGGGGGGGTGGGGGGGGGGGGGGGTGGGGGGGGGGGGGGGTGGGGGGGGGGGGGGGTGGGGGGGGGGGGGGGTGGGGGGGGGGGGGGGTGGGGGGGGGGGGGGGTGGGGGGGGGGGGGGGTGGGGGGGGGGGGGGGTGGGGGGGGGGGGGGGTGGGGGGGGGGGGGGGTGGGGGGGGGGGGGGGTGGGGGGGGGGGGGGGTGGGGGGGGGGGGGGGTGGGGGGGGGGGGGGGTGGGGGGGGGGGGGGGTGGGGGGGGGGGGGGGTGGGGGGGGGGGGGGGTGGGGGGGGGGGGGGGTGGGGGGGGGGGGGGGTGGGGGGGGGGGGGGGTGGGGGGGGGGGGGGGTGGGGGGGGGGGGGGGTGGGGGGGGGGGGGGGTGGGGGGGGGGGGGGGTGGGGGGGGGGGGGGGTGGGGGGGGGGGGGGGTGGGGGGGGGGGGGGGTGGGGGGGGGGGGGGGTGGGGGGGGGGGGGGGTGGGGGGGGGGGGGGGTGGGGGGGGGGGGGGGTGGGGGGGGGGGGGGGTGGGGGGGGGGGGGGGTGGGGGGGGGGGGGGGTGGGGGGGGGGGGGGGTGGGGGGGGGGGGGGGTGGGGGGGGGGGGGGGTGGGGGGGGGGGGGGGTGGGGGGGGGGGGGGGTGGGGGGGGGGGGGGGTGGGGGGGGGGGGGGGTGGGGGGGGGGGGGGGTGGGGGGGGGGGGGGGTGGGGGGGGGGGGGGGTGGGGGGGGGGGGGGGTGGGGGGGGGGGGGGGTGGGGGGGGGGGGGGGTGGGGGGGGGGGGGGGTGGGGGGGGGGGGGGGTGGGGGGGGGGGGGGGTGGGGGGGGGGGGGGGTGGGGGGGGGGGGGGGTGGGGGGGGGGGGGGGTGGGGGGGGGGGGGGGTGGGGGGGGGGGGGGGTGGGGGGGGGGGGGGGTGGGGGGGGGGGGGGGTGGGGGGGGGGGGGGGTGGGGGGGGGGGGGGGTGGGGGGGGGGGGGGGTGGGGGGGGGGGGGGGTGGGGGGGGGGGGGGGTGGGGGGGGGGGGGGGTGGGGGGGGGGGGGGGTGGGGGGGGGGGGGGGTGGGGGGGGGGGGGGGTGGGGGGGGGGGGGGGTGGGGGGGGGGGGGGGTGGGGGGGGGGGGGGGTGGGGGGGGGGGGGGGTGGGGGGGGGGGGGGGTGGGGGGGGGGGGGGGTGGGGGGGGGGGGGGGTGGGGGGGGGGGGGGGTGGGGGGGGGGGGGGGTGGGGGGGGGGGGGGGTGGGGGGGGGGGGGGGTGGGGGGGGGGGGGGGTGGGGGGGGGGGGGGGTGGGGGGGGGGGGGGGTGGGGGGGGGGGGGGGTGGGGGGGGGGGGGGGTGGGGGGGGGGGGGGGTGGGGGGGGGGGGGGGTGGGGGGGGGGGGGGGTGGGGGGGGGGGGGGGTGGGGGGGGGGGGGGGTGGGGGGGGGGGGGGGTGGGGGGGGGGGGGGGTGGGGGGGGGGGGGGGTGGGGGGGGGGGGGGGTGGGGGGGGGGGGGGGTGGGGGGGGGGGGGGGTGGGGGGGGGGGGGGGTGGGGGGGGGGGGGGGTGGGGGGGGGGGGGGGTGGGGGGGGGGGGGGGTGGGGGGGGGGGGGGGTGGGGGGGGGGGGGGGTGGGGGGGGGGGGGGGTGGGGGGGGGGGGGGGTGGGGGGGGGGGGGGGTGGGGGGGGGGGGGGGTGGGGGGGGGGGGGGGTGGGGGGGGGGGGGGGTGGGGGGGGGGGGGGGTGGGGGGGGGGGGGGGTGGGGGGGGGGGGGGGTGGGGGGGGGGGGGGGTGGGGGGGGGGGGGGGTGGGGGGGGGGGGGGGTGGGGGGGGGGGGGGGTGGGGGGGGGGGGGGGTGGGGGGGGGGGGGGGTGGGGGGGGGGGGGGGTGGGGGGGGGGGGGGGTGGGGGGGGGGGGGGGTGGGGGGGGGGGGGGGTGGGGGGGGGGGGGGGTGGGGGGGGGGGGGGGTGGGGGGGGGGGGGGGTGGGGGGGGGGGGGGGTGGGGGGGGGGGGGGGTGGGGGGGGGGGGGGGTGGGGGGGGGGGGGGGTGGGGGGGGGGGGGGGTGGGGGGGGGGGGGGGTGGGGGGGGGGGGGGGTGGGGGGGGGGGGGGGTGGGGGGGGGGGGGGGTGGGGGGGGGGGGGGGTGGGGGGGGGGGGGGGTGGGGGGGGGGGGGGGTGGGGGGGGGGGGGGGTGGGGGGGGGGGGGGGTGGGGGGGGGGGGGGGTGGGGGGGGGGGGGGGTGGGGGGGGGGGGGGGTGGGGGGGGGGGGGGGTGGGGGGGGGGGGGGGTGGGGGGGGGGGGGGGTGGGGGGGGGGGGGGGTGGGGGGGGGGGGGGGTGGGGGGGGGGGGGGGTGGGGGGGGGGGGGGGTGGGGGGGGGGGGGGGTGGGGGGGGGGGGGGGTGGGGGGGGGGGGGGGTGGGGGGGGGGGGGGGTGGGGGGGGGGGGGGGTGGGGGGGGGGGGGGGTGGGGGGGGGGGGGGGTGGGGGGGGGGGGGGGTGGGGGGGGGGGGGGGTGGGGGGGGGGGGGGGTGGGGGGGGGGGGGGGTGGGGGGGGGGGGGGGTGGGGGGGGGGGGGGGTGGGGGGGGGGGGGGGTGGGGGGGGGGGGGGGTGGGGGGGGGGGGGGGTGGGGGGGGGGGGGGGTGGGGGGGGGGGGGGGTGGGGGGGGGGGGGGGTGGGGGGGGGGGGGGGTGGGGGGGGGGGGGGGTGGGGGGGGGGGGGGGTGGGGGGGGGGGGGGGTGGGGGGGGGGGGGGGTGGGGGGGGGGGGGGGTGGGGGGGGGGGGGGGTGGGGGGGGGGGGGGGTGGGGGGGGGGGGGGGTGGGGGGGGGGGGGGGTGGGGGGGGGGGGGGGTGGGGGGGGGGGGGGGTGGGGGGGGGGGGGGGTGGGGGGGGGGGGGGGTGGGGGGGGGGGGGGGTGGGGGGGGGGGGGGGTGGGGGGGGGGGGGGGTGGGGGGGGGGGGGGGTGGGGGGGGGGGGGGGTGGGGGGGGGGGGGGGTGGGGGGGGGGGGGGGTGGGGGGGGGGGGGGGTGGGGGGGGGGGGGGGTGGGGGGGGGGGGGGGTGGGGGGGGGGGGGGGTGGGGGGGGGGGGGGGTGGGGGGGGGGGGGGGTGGGGGGGGGGGGGGGTGGGGGGGGGGGGGGGTGGGGGGGGGGGGGGGTGGGGGGGGGGGGGGGTGGGGGGGGGGGGGGGTGGGGGGGGGGGGGGGTGGGGGGGGGGGGGGGTGGGGGGGGGGGGGGGTGGGGGGGGGGGGGGGTGGGGGGGGGGGGGGGTGGGGGGGGGGGGGGGTGGGGGGGGGGGGGGGTGGGGGGGGGGGGGGGTGGGGGGGGGGGGGGGTGGGGGGGGGGGGGGGTGGGGGGGGGGGGGGGTGGGGGGGGGGGGGGGTGGGGGGGGGGGGGGGTGGGGGGGGGGGGGGGTGGGGGGGGGGGGGGGTGGGGGGGGGGGGGGGTGGGGGGGGGGGGGGGTGGGGGGGGGGGGGGGTGGGGGGGGGGGGGGGTGGGGGGGGGGGGGGGTGGGGGGGGGGGGGGGTGGGGGGGGGGGGGGGTGGGGGGGGGGGGGGGTGGGGGGGGGGGGGGGTGGGGGGGGGGGGGGGTGGGGGGGGGGGGGGGTGGGGGGGGGGGGGGGTGGGGGGGGGGGGGGGTGGGGGGGGGGGGGGGTGGGGGGGGGGGGGGGTGGGGGGGGGGGGGGGTGGGGGGGGGGGGGGGTGGGGGGGGGGGGGGGTGGGGGGGGGGGGGGGTGGGGGGGGGGGGGGGTGGGGGGGGGGGGGGGTGGGGGGGGGGGGGGGTGGGGGGGGGGGGGGGTGGGGGGGGGGGGGGGTGGGGGGGGGGGGGGGTGGGGGGGGGGGGGGGTGGGGGGGGGGGGGGGTGGGGGGGGGGGGGGGTGGGGGGGGGGGGGGGTGGGGGGGGGGGGGGGTGGGGGGGGGGGGGGGTGGGGGGGGGGGGGGGTGGGGGGGGGGGGGGGTGGGGGGGGGGGGGGGTGGGGGGGGGGGGGGGTGGGGGGGGGGGGGGGTGGGGGGGGGGGGGGGTGGGGGGGGGGGGGGGTGGGGGGGGGGGGGGGTGGGGGGGGGGGGGGGTGGGGGGGGGGGGGGGTGGGGGGGGGGGGGGGTGGGGGGGGGGGGGGGTGGGGGGGGGGGGGGGTGGGGGGGGGGGGGGGTGGGGGGGGGGGGGGGTGGGGGGGGGGGGGGGTGGGGGGGGGGGGGGGTGGGGGGGGGGGGGGGTGGGGGGGGGGGGGGGTGGGGGGGGGGGGGGGTGGGGGGGGGGGGGGGTGGGGGGGGGGGGGGGTGGGGGGGGGGGGGGGTGGGGGGGGGGGGGGGTGGGGGGGGGGGGGGGTGGGGGGGGGGGGGGGTGGGGGGGGGGGGGGGTGGGGGGGGGGGGGGGTGGGGGGGGGGGGGGGTGGGGGGGGGGGGGGGTGGGGGGGGGGGGGGGTGGGGGGGGGGGGGGGTGGGGGGGGGGGGGGGTGGGGGGGGGGGGGGGTGGGGGGGGGGGGGGGTGGGGGGGGGGGGGGGTGGGGGGGGGGGGGGGTGGGGGGGGGGGGGGGTGGGGGGGGGGGGGGGTGGGGGGGGGGGGGGGTGGGGGGGGGGGGGGGTGGGGGGGGGGGGGGGTGGGGGGGGGGGGGGGTGGGGGGGGGGGGGGGTGGGGGGGGGGGGGGGTGGGGGGGGGGGGGGGTGGGGGGGGGGGGGGGTGGGGGGGGGGGGGGGTGGGGGGGGGGGGGGGTGGGGGGGGGGGGGGGTGGGGGGGGGGGGGGGTGGGGGGGGGGGGGGGTGGGGGGGGGGGGGGGTGGGGGGGGGGGGGGGTGGGGGGGGGGGGGGGTGGGGGGGGGGGGGGGTGGGGGGGGGGGGGGGTGGGGGGGGGGGGGGGTGGGGGGGGGGGGGGGTGGGGGGGGGGGGGGGTGGGGGGGGGGGGGGGTGGGGGGGGGGGGGGGTGGGGGGGGGGGGGGGTGGGGGGGGGGGGGGGTGGGGGGGGGGGGGGGTGGGGGGGGGGGGGGGTGGGGGGGGGGGGGGGTGGGGGGGGGGGGGGGTGGGGGGGGGGGGGGGTGGGGGGGGGGGGGGGTGGGGGGGGGGGGGGGTGGGGGGGGGGGGGGGTGGGGGGGGGGGGGGGTGGGGGGGGGGGGGGGTGGGGGGGGGGGGGGGTGGGGGGGGGGGGGGGTGGGGGGGGGGGGGGGTGGGGGGGGGGGGGGGTGGGGGGGGGGGGGGGTGGGGGGGGGGGGGGGTGGGGGGGGGGGGGGGTGGGGGGGGGGGGGGGTGGGGGGGGGGGGGGGTGGGGGGGGGGGGGGGTGGGGGGGGGGGGGGGTGGGGGGGGGGGGGGGTGGGGGGGGGGGGGGGTGGGGGGGGGGGGGGGTGGGGGGGGGGGGGGGTGGGGGGGGGGGGGGGTGGGGGGGGGGGGGGGTGGGGGGGGGGGGGGGTGGGGGGGGGGGGGGGTGGGGGGGGGGGGGGGTGGGGGGGGGGGGGGGTGGGGGGGGGGGGGGGTGGGGGGGGGGGGGGGTGGGGGGGGGGGGGGGTGGGGGGGGGGGGGGGTGGGGGGGGGGGGGGGTGGGGGGGGGGGGGGGTGGGGGGGGGGGGGGGTGGGGGGGGGGGGGGGTGGGGGGGGGGGGGGGTGGGGGGGGGGGGGGGTGGGGGGGGGGGGGGGTGGGGGGGGGGGGGGGTGGGGGGGGGGGGGGGTGGGGGGGGGGGGGGGTGGGGGGGGGGGGGGGTGGGGGGGGGGGGGGGTGGGGGGGGGGGGGGGTGGGGGGGGGGGGGGGTGGGGGGGGGGGGGGGTGGGGGGGGGGGGGGGTGGGGGGGGGGGGGGGTGGGGGGGGGGGGGGGTGGGGGGGGGGGGGGGTGGGGGGGGGGGGGGGTGGGGGGGGGGGGGGGTGGGGGGGGGGGGGGGTGGGGGGGGGGGGGGGTGGGGGGGGGGGGGGGTGGGGGGGGGGGGGGGTGGGGGGGGGGGGGGGTGGGGGGGGGGGGGGGTGGGGGGGGGGGGGGGTGGGGGGGGGGGGGGGTGGGGGGGGGGGGGGGTGGGGGGGGGGGGGGGTGGGGGGGGGGGGGGGTGGGGGGGGGGGGGGGTGGGGGGGGGGGGGGGTGGGGGGGGGGGGGGGTGGGGGGGGGGGGGGGTGGGGGGGGGGGGGGGTGGGGGGGGGGGGGGGTGGGGGGGGGGGGGGGTGGGGGGGGGGGGGGGTGGGGGGGGGGGGGGGTGGGGGGGGGGGGGGGTGGGGGGGGGGGGGGGTGGGGGGGGGGGGGGGTGGGGGGGGGGGGGGGTGGGGGGGGGGGGGGGTGGGGGGGGGGGGGGGTGGGGGGGGGGGGGGGTGGGGGGGGGGGGGGGTGGGGGGGGGGGGGGGTGGGGGGGGGGGGGGGTGGGGGGGGGGGGGGGTGGGGGGGGGGGGGGGTGGGGGGGGGGGGGGGTGGGGGGGGGGGGGGGTGGGGGGGGGGGGGGGTGGGGGGGGGGGGGGGTGGGGGGGGGGGGGGGTGGGGGGGGGGGGGGGTGGGGGGGGGGGGGGGTGGGGGGGGGGGGGGGTGGGGGGGGGGGGGGGTGGGGGGGGGGGGGGGTGGGGGGGGGGGGGGGTGGGGGGGGGGGGGGGTGGGGGGGGGGGGGGGTGGGGGGGGGGGGGGGTGGGGGGGGGGGGGGGTGGGGGGGGGGGGGGGTGGGGGGGGGGGGGGGTGGGGGGGGGGGGGGGTGGGGGGGGGGGGGGGTGGGGGGGGGGGGGGGTGGGGGGGGGGGGGGGTGGGGGGGGGGGGGGGTGGGGGGGGGGGGGGGTGGGGGGGGGGGGGGGTGGGGGGGGGGGGGGGTGGGGGGGGGGGGGGGTGGGGGGGGGGGGGGGTGGGGGGGGGGGGGGGTGGGGGGGGGGGGGGGTGGGGGGGGGGGGGGGTGGGGGGGGGGGGGGGTGGGGGGGGGGGGGGGTGGGGGGGGGGGGGGGTGGGGGGGGGGGGGGGTGGGGGGGGGGGGGGGTGGGGGGGGGGGGGGGTG
Organism: Sphaerodactylus townsendi; assembly: GCF_021028975.2. Lineage (NCBI taxonomy): Eukaryota > Metazoa > Chordata > Lepidosauria > Squamata > Sphaerodactylidae > Sphaerodactylus > Sphaerodactylus townsendi. Next base: position 64,803,289 of record NC_059433.1, read on the forward strand.
GGGGGGGGGGGGGGTGGGGGGGGGGGGGGGTGGGGGGGGGGGGGGGTGGGGGGGGGGGGGGGTGGGGGGGGGGGGGGGTGGGGGGGGGGGGGGGTGGGGGGGGGGGGGGGTGGGGGGGGGGGGGGGTGGGGGGGGGGGGGGGTGGGGGGGGGGGGGGGTGGGGGGGGGGGGGGGTGGGGGGGGGGGGGGGTGGGGGGGGGGGGGGGTGGGGGGGGGGGGGGGTGGGGGGGGGGGGGGGTGGGGGGGGGGGGGGGTGGGGGGGGGGGGGGGTGGGGGGGGGGGGGGGTGGGGGGGGGGGGGGGTGGGGGGGGGGGGGGGTGGGGGGGGGGGGGGGTGGGGGGGGGGGGGGGTGGGGGGGGGGGGGGGTGGGGGGGGGGGGGGGTGGGGGGGGGGGGGGGTGGGGGGGGGGGGGGGTGGGGGGGGGGGGGGGTGGGGGGGGGGGGGGGTGGGGGGGGGGGGGGGTGGGGGGGGGGGGGGGTGGGGGGGGGGGGGGGTGGGGGGGGGGGGGGGTGGGGGGGGGGGGGGGTGGGGGGGGGGGGGGGTGGGGGGGGGGGGGGGTGGGGGGGGGGGGGGGTGGGGGGGGGGGGGGGTGGGGGGGGGGGGGGGTGGGGGGGGGGGGGGGTGGGGGGGGGGGGGGGTGGGGGGGGGGGGGGGTGGGGGGGGGGGGGGGTGGGGGGGGGGGGGGGTGGGGGGGGGGGGGGGTGGGGGGGGGGGGGGGTGGGGGGGGGGGGGGGTGGGGGGGGGGGGGGGTGGGGGGGGGGGGGGGTGGGGGGGGGGGGGGGTGGGGGGGGGGGGGGGTGGGGGGGGGGGGGGGTGGGGGGGGGGGGGGGTGGGGGGGGGGGGGGGTGGGGGGGGGGGGGGGTGGGGGGGGGGGGGGGTGGGGGGGGGGGGGGGTGGGGGGGGGGGGGGGTGGGGGGGGGGGGGGGTGGGGGGGGGGGGGGGTGGGGGGGGGGGGGGGTGGGGGGGGGGGGGGGTGGGGGGGGGGGGGGGTGGGGGGGGGGGGGGGTGGGGGGGGGGGGGGGTGGGGGGGGGGGGGGGTGGGGGGGGGGGGGGGTGGGGGGGGGGGGGGGTGGGGGGGGGGGGGGGTGGGGGGGGGGGGGGGTGGGGGGGGGGGGGGGTGGGGGGGGGGGGGGGTGGGGGGGGGGGGGGGTGGGGGGGGGGGGGGGTGGGGGGGGGGGGGGGTGGGGGGGGGGGGGGGTGGGGGGGGGGGGGGGTGGGGGGGGGGGGGGGTGGGGGGGGGGGGGGGTGGGGGGGGGGGGGGGTGGGGGGGGGGGGGGGTGGGGGGGGGGGGGGGTGGGGGGGGGGGGGGGTGGGGGGGGGGGGGGGTGGGGGGGGGGGGGGGTGGGGGGGGGGGGGGGTGGGGGGGGGGGGGGGTGGGGGGGGGGGGGGGTGGGGGGGGGGGGGGGTGGGGGGGGGGGGGGGTGGGGGGGGGGGGGGGTGGGGGGGGGGGGGGGTGGGGGGGGGGGGGGGTGGGGGGGGGGGGGGGTGGGGGGGGGGGGGGGTGGGGGGGGGGGGGGGTGGGGGGGGGGGGGGGTGGGGGGGGGGGGGGGTGGGGGGGGGGGGGGGTGGGGGGGGGGGGGGGTGGGGGGGGGGGGGGGTGGGGGGGGGGGGGGGTGGGGGGGGGGGGGGGTGGGGGGGGGGGGGGGTGGGGGGGGGGGGGGGTGGGGGGGGGGGGGGGTGGGGGGGGGGGGGGGTGGGGGGGGGGGGGGGTGGGGGGGGGGGGGGGTGGGGGGGGGGGGGGGTGGGGGGGGGGGGGGGTGGGGGGGGGGGGGGGTGGGGGGGGGGGGGGGTGGGGGGGGGGGGGGGTGGGGGGGGGGGGGGGTGGGGGGGGGGGGGGGTGGGGGGGGGGGGGGGTGGGGGGGGGGGGGGGTGGGGGGGGGGGGGGGTGGGGGGGGGGGGGGGTGGGGGGGGGGGGGGGTGGGGGGGGGGGGGGGTGGGGGGGGGGGGGGGTGGGGGGGGGGGGGGGTGGGGGGGGGGGGGGGTGGGGGGGGGGGGGGGTGGGGGGGGGGGGGGGTGGGGGGGGGGGGGGGTGGGGGGGGGGGGGGGTGGGGGGGGGGGGGGGTGGGGGGGGGGGGGGGTGGGGGGGGGGGGGGGTGGGGGGGGGGGGGGGTGGGGGGGGGGGGGGGTGGGGGGGGGGGGGGGTGGGGGGGGGGGGGGGTGGGGGGGGGGGGGGGTGGGGGGGGGGGGGGGTGGGGGGGGGGGGGGGTGGGGGGGGGGGGGGGTGGGGGGGGGGGGGGGTGGGGGGGGGGGGGGGTGGGGGGGGGGGGGGGTGGGGGGGGGGGGGGGTGGGGGGGGGGGGGGGTGGGGGGGGGGGGGGGTGGGGGGGGGGGGGGGTGGGGGGGGGGGGGGGTGGGGGGGGGGGGGGGTGGGGGGGGGGGGGGGTGGGGGGGGGGGGGGGTGGGGGGGGGGGGGGGTGGGGGGGGGGGGGGGTGGGGGGGGGGGGGGGTGGGGGGGGGGGGGGGTGGGGGGGGGGGGGGGTGGGGGGGGGGGGGGGTGGGGGGGGGGGGGGGTGGGGGGGGGGGGGGGTGGGGGGGGGGGGGGGTGGGGGGGGGGGGGGGTGGGGGGGGGGGGGGGTGGGGGGGGGGGGGGGTGGGGGGGGGGGGGGGTGGGGGGGGGGGGGGGTGGGGGGGGGGGGGGGTGGGGGGGGGGGGGGGTGGGGGGGGGGGGGGGTGGGGGGGGGGGGGGGTGGGGGGGGGGGGGGGTGGGGGGGGGGGGGGGTGGGGGGGGGGGGGGGTGGGGGGGGGGGGGGGTGGGGGGGGGGGGGGGTGGGGGGGGGGGGGGGTGGGGGGGGGGGGGGGTGGGGGGGGGGGGGGGTGGGGGGGGGGGGGGGTGGGGGGGGGGGGGGGTGGGGGGGGGGGGGGGTGGGGGGGGGGGGGGGTGGGGGGGGGGGGGGGTGGGGGGGGGGGGGGGTGGGGGGGGGGGGGGGTGGGGGGGGGGGGGGGTGGGGGGGGGGGGGGGTGGGGGGGGGGGGGGGTGGGGGGGGGGGGGGGTGGGGGGGGGGGGGGGTGGGGGGGGGGGGGGGTGGGGGGGGGGGGGGGTGGGGGGGGGGGGGGGTGGGGGGGGGGGGGGGTGGGGGGGGGGGGGGGTGGGGGGGGGGGGGGGTGGGGGGGGGGGGGGGTGGGGGGGGGGGGGGGTGGGGGGGGGGGGGGGTGGGGGGGGGGGGGGGTGGGGGGGGGGGGGGGTGGGGGGGGGGGGGGGTGGGGGGGGGGGGGGGTGGGGGGGGGGGGGGGTGGGGGGGGGGGGGGGTGGGGGGGGGGGGGGGTGGGGGGGGGGGGGGGTGGGGGGGGGGGGGGGTGGGGGGGGGGGGGGGTGGGGGGGGGGGGGGGTGGGGGGGGGGGGGGGTGGGGGGGGGGGGGGGTGGGGGGGGGGGGGGGTGGGGGGGGGGGGGGGTGGGGGGGGGGGGGGGTGGGGGGGGGGGGGGGTGGGGGGGGGGGGGGGTGGGGGGGGGGGGGGGTGGGGGGGGGGGGGGGTGGGGGGGGGGGGGGGTGGGGGGGGGGGGGGGTGGGGGGGGGGGGGGGTGGGGGGGGGGGGGGGTGGGGGGGGGGGGGGGTGGGGGGGGGGGGGGGTGGGGGGGGGGGGGGGTGGGGGGGGGGGGGGGTGGGGGGGGGGGGGGGTGGGGGGGGGGGGGGGTGGGGGGGGGGGGGGGTGGGGGGGGGGGGGGGTGGGGGGGGGGGGGGGTGGGGGGGGGGGGGGGTGGGGGGGGGGGGGGGTGGGGGGGGGGGGGGGTGGGGGGGGGGGGGGGTGGGGGGGGGGGGGGGTGGGGGGGGGGGGGGGTGGGGGGGGGGGGGGGTGGGGGGGGGGGGGGGTGGGGGGGGGGGGGGGTGGGGGGGGGGGGGGGTGGGGGGGGGGGGGGGTGGGGGGGGGGGGGGGTGGGGGGGGGGGGGGGTGGGGGGGGGGGGGGGTGGGGGGGGGGGGGGGTGGGGGGGGGGGGGGGTGGGGGGGGGGGGGGGTGGGGGGGGGGGGGGGTGGGGGGGGGGGGGGGTGGGGGGGGGGGGGGGTGGGGGGGGGGGGGGGTGGGGGGGGGGGGGGGTGGGGGGGGGGGGGGGTGGGGGGGGGGGGGGGTGGGGGGGGGGGGGGGTGGGGGGGGGGGGGGGTGGGGGGGGGGGGGGGTGGGGGGGGGGGGGGGTGGGGGGGGGGGGGGGTGGGGGGGGGGGGGGGTGGGGGGGGGGGGGGGTGGGGGGGGGGGGGGGTGGGGGGGGGGGGGGGTGGGGGGGGGGGGGGGTGGGGGGGGGGGGGGGTGGGGGGGGGGGGGGGTGGGGGGGGGGGGGGGTGGGGGGGGGGGGGGGTGGGGGGGGGGGGGGGTGGGGGGGGGGGGGGGTGGGGGGGGGGGGGGGTGGGGGGGGGGGGGGGTGGGGGGGGGGGGGGGTGGGGGGGGGGGGGGGTGGGGGGGGGGGGGGGTGGGGGGGGGGGGGGGTGGGGGGGGGGGGGGGTGGGGGGGGGGGGGGGTGGGGGGGGGGGGGGGTGGGGGGGGGGGGGGGTGGGGGGGGGGGGGGGTGGGGGGGGGGGGGGGTGGGGGGGGGGGGGGGTGGGGGGGGGGGGGGGTGGGGGGGGGGGGGGGTGGGGGGGGGGGGGGGTGGGGGGGGGGGGGGGTGGGGGGGGGGGGGGGTGGGGGGGGGGGGGGGTGGGGGGGGGGGGGGGTGGGGGGGGGGGGGGGTGGGGGGGGGGGGGGGTGGGGGGGGGGGGGGGTGGGGGGGGGGGGGGGTGGGGGGGGGGGGGGGTGGGGGGGGGGGGGGGTGGGGGGGGGGGGGGGTGGGGGGGGGGGGGGGTGGGGGGGGGGGGGGGTGGGGGGGGGGGGGGGTGGGGGGGGGGGGGGGTGGGGGGGGGGGGGGGTGGGGGGGGGGGGGGGTGGGGGGGGGGGGGGGTGGGGGGGGGGGGGGGTGGGGGGGGGGGGGGGTGGGGGGGGGGGGGGGTGGGGGGGGGGGGGGGTGGGGGGGGGGGGGGGTGGGGGGGGGGGGGGGTGGGGGGGGGGGGGGGTGGGGGGGGGGGGGGGTGGGGGGGGGGGGGGGTGGGGGGGGGGGGGGGTGGGGGGGGGGGGGGGTGGGGGGGGGGGGGGGTGGGGGGGGGGGGGGGTGGGGGGGGGGGGGGGTGGGGGGGGGGGGGGGTGGGGGGGGGGGGGGGTGGGGGGGGGGGGGGGTGGGGGGGGGGGGGGGTGGGGGGGGGGGGGGGTGGGGGGGGGGGGGGGTGGGGGGGGGGGGGGGTGGGGGGGGGGGGGGGTGGGGGGGGGGGGGGGTGGGGGGGGGGGGGGGTGGGGGGGGGGGGGGGTGGGGGGGGGGGGGGGTGGGGGGGGGGGGGGGTGGGGGGGGGGGGGGGTGGGGGGGGGGGGGGGTGGGGGGGGGGGGGGGTGGGGGGGGGGGGGGGTGGGGGGGGGGGGGGGTGGGGGGGGGGGGGGGTGGGGGGGGGGGGGGGTGGGGGGGGGGGGGGGTGGGGGGGGGGGGGGGTGGGGGGGGGGGGGGGTGGGGGGGGGGGGGGGTGGGGGGGGGGGGGGGTGGGGGGGGGGGGGGGTGGGGGGGGGGGGGGGTGGGGGGGGGGGGGGGTGGGGGGGGGGGGGGGTGGGGGGGGGGGGGGGTGGGGGGGGGGGGGGGTGGGGGGGGGGGGGGGTGGGGGGGGGGGGGGGTGGGGGGGGGGGGGGGTGGGGGGGGGGGGGGGTGGGGGGGGGGGGGGGTGGGGGGGGGGGGGGGTGGGGGGGGGGGGGGGTGGGGGGGGGGGGGGGTGGGGGGGGGGGGGGGTGGGGGGGGGGGGGGGTGGGGGGGGGGGGGGGTGGGGGGGGGGGGGGGTGGGGGGGGGGGGGGGTGGGGGGGGGGGGGGGTGGGGGGGGGGGGGGGTGGGGGGGGGGGGGGGTGGGGGGGGGGGGGGGTGGGGGGGGGGGGGGGTGGGGGGGGGGGGGGGTGGGGGGGGGGGGGGGTGGGGGGGGGGGGGGGTGGGGGGGGGGGGGGGTGGGGGGGGGGGGGGGTGGGGGGGGGGGGGGGTGGGGGGGGGGGGGGGTGGGGGGGGGGGGGGGTGGGGGGGGGGGGGGGTGGGGGGGGGGGGGGGTGGGGGGGGGGGGGGGTGGGGGGGGGGGGGGGTGGGGGGGGGGGGGGGTGGGGGGGGGGGGGGGTGGGGGGGGGGGGGGGTGGGGGGGGGGGGGGGTGGGGGGGGGGGGGGGTGGGGGGGGGGGGGGGTGGGGGGGGGGGGGGGTGGGGGGGGGGGGGGGTGGGGGGGGGGGGGGGTGGGGGGGGGGGGGGGTGGGGGGGGGGGGGGGTGGGGGGGGGGGGGGGTGGGGGGGGGGGGGGGTGGGGGGGGGGGGGGGTGGGGGGGGGGGGGGGTGGGGGGGGGGGGGGGTGGGGGGGGGGGGGGGTGGGGGGGGGGGGGGGTGGGGGGGGGGGGGGGTGGGGGGGGGGGGGGGTGGGGGGGGGGGGGGGTGGGGGGGGGGGGGGGTGGGGGGGGGGGGGGGTGGGGGGGGGGGGGGGTGGGGGGGGGGGGGGGTGGGGGGGGGGGGGGGTGGGGGGGGGGGGGGGTGGGGGGGGGGGGGGGTGGGGGGGGGGGGGGGTGGGGGGGGGGGGGGGTGGGGGGGGGGGGGGGTGGGGGGGGGGGGGGGTGGGGGGGGGGGGGGGTGGGGGGGGGGGGGGGTGGGGGGGGGGGGGGGTGGGGGGGGGGGGGGGTGGGGGGGGGGGGGGGTGGGGGGGGGGGGGGGTGGGGGGGGGGGGGGGTGGGGGGGGGGGGGGGTGGGGGGGGGGGGGGGTGGGGGGGGGGGGGGGTGGGGGGGGGGGGGGGTGGGGGGGGGGGGGGGTGGGGGGGGGGGGGGGTGGGGGGGGGGGGGGGTGGGGGGGGGGGGGGGTGGGGGGGGGGGGGGGTGGGGGGGGGGGGGGGTGGGGGGGGGGGGGGGTGGGGGGGGGGGGGGGTGGGGGGGGGGGGGGGTGGGGGGGGGGGGGGGTGGGGGGGGGGGGGGGTGGGGGGGGGGGGGGGTGGGGGGGGGGGGGGGTGGGGGGGGGGGGGGGTGGGGGGGGGGGGGGGTGGGGGGGGGGGGGGGTGGGGGGGGGGGGGGGTGGGGGGGGGGGGGGGTGGGGGGGGGGGGGGGTGGGGGGGGGGGGGGGTGGGGGGGGGGGGGGGTGGGGGGGGGGGGGGGTGGGGGGGGGGGGGGGTGGGGGGGGGGGGGGGTGGGGGGGGGGGGGGGTGGGGGGGGGGGGGGGTGGGGGGGGGGGGGGGTGGGGGGGGGGGGGGGTGGGGGGGGGGGGGGGTGGGGGGGGGGGGGGGTGGGGGGGGGGGGGGGTGGGGGGGGGGGGGGGTGGGGGGGGGGGGGGGTGGGGGGGGGGGGGGGTGGGGGGGGGGGGGGGTGGGGGGGGGGGGGGGTGGGGGGGGGGGGGGGTGGGGGGGGGGGGGGGTGGGGGGGGGGGGGGGTGGGGGGGGGGGGGGGTGGGGGGGGGGGGGGGTGGGGGGGGGGGGGGGTGGGGGGGGGGGGGGGTGGGGGGGGGGGGGGGTGGGGGGGGGGGGGGGTGGGGGGGGGGGGGGGTGGGGGGGGGGGGGGGTGGGGGGGGGGGGGGGTGGGGGGGGGGGGGGGTGGGGGGGGGGGGGGGTGGGGGGGGGGGGGGGTGGGGGGGGGGGGGGGTGGGGGGGGGGGGGGGTGGGGGGGGGGGGGGGTGGGGGGGGGGGGGGGTGGGGGGGGGGGGGGGTGGGGGGGGGGGGGGGTGGGGGGGGGGGGGGGTGGGGGGGGGGGGGGGTGGGGGGGGGGGGGGGTGGGGGGGGGGGGGGGTGGGGGGGGGGGGGGGTGGGGGGGGGGGGGGGTGGGGGGGGGGGGGGGTGGGGGGGGGGGGGGGTGGGGGGGGGGGGGGGTGGGGGGGGGGGGGGGTGGGGGGGGGGGGGGGTGGGGGGGGGGGGGGGTGGGGGGGGGGGGGGGTGGGGGGGGGGGGGGGTGGGGGGGGGGGGGGGTGGGGGGGGGGGGGGGTGGGGGGGGGGGGGGGTGGGGGGGGGGGGGGGTGGGGGGGGGGGGGGGTGGGGGGGGGGGGGGGTGGGGGGGGGGGGGGGTGGGGGGGGGGGGGGGTGGGGGGGGGGGGGGGTGGGGGGGGGGGGGGGTGGGGGGGGGGGGGGGTGGGGGGGGGGGGGGGTGGGGGGGGGGGGGGGTGGGGGGGGGGGGGGGTGGGGGGGGGGGGGGGTGGGGGGGGGGGGGGGTGGGGGGGGGGGGGGGTGGGGGGGGGGGGGGGTGGGGGGGGGGGGGGGTGGGGGGGGGGGGGGGTGGGGGGGGGGGGGGGTGGGGGGGGGGGGGGGTGGGGGGGGGGGGGGGTGGGGGGGGGGGGGGGTGGGGGGGGGGGGGGGTGGGGGGGGGGGGGGGTGGGGGGGGGGGGGGGTGGGGGGGGGGGGGGGTGGGGGGGGGGGGGGGTGGGGGGGGGGGGGGGTGGGGGGGGGGGGGGGTGGGGGGGGGGGGGGGTGGGGGGGGGGGGGGGTGGGGGGGGGGGGGGGTGGGGGGGGGGGGGGGTGGGGGGGGGGGGGGGTGGGGGGGGGGGGGGGTGGGGGGGGGGGGGGGTGGGGGGGGGGGGGGGTGGGGGGGGGGGGGGGTGGGGGGGGGGGGGGGTGGGGGGGGGGGGGGGTGGGGGGGGGGGGGGGTGGGGGGGGGGGGGGGTGGGGGGGGGGGGGGGTGGGGGGGGGGGGGGGTGGGGGGGGGGGGGGGTGGGGGGGGGGGGGGGTGGGGGGGGGGGGGGGTGGGGGGGGGGGGGGGTGGGGGGGGGGGGGGGTGGGGGGGGGGGGGGGTGGGGGGGGGGGGGGGTGGGGGGGGGGGGGGGTGGGGGGGGGGGGGGGTGGGGGGGGGGGGGGGTGGGGGGGGGGGGGGGTGGGGGGGGGGGGGGGTGGGGGGGGGGGGGGGTGGGGGGGGGGGGGGGTGGGGGGGGGGGGGGGTGGGGGGGGGGGGGGGTGGGGGGGGGGGGGGGTGGGGGGGGGGGGGGGTGGGGGGGGGGGGGGGTGGGGGGGGGGGGGGGTGGGGGGGGGGGGGGGTGGGGGGGGGGGGGGGTGGGGGGGGGGGGGGGTGGGGGGGGGGGGGGGTGGGGGGGGGGGGGGGTGGGGGGGGGGGGGGGTGGGGGGGGGGGGGGGTGGGGGGGGGGGGGGGTGGGGGGGGGGGGGGGTGGGGGGGGGGGGGGGTGGGGGGGGGGGGGGGTGGGGGGGGGGGGGGGTGGGGGGGGGGGGGGGTGGGGGGGGGGGGGGGTGGGGGGGGGGGGGGGTGGGGGGGGGGGGGGGTGGGGGGGGGGGGGGGTGGGGGGGGGGGGGGGTGGGGGGGGGGGGGGGTGGGGGGGGGGGGGGGTGGGGGGGGGGGGGGGTGGGGGGGGGGGGGGGTGGGGGGGGGGGGGGGTGGGGGGGGGGGGGGGTGGGGGGGGGGGGGGGTGGGGGGGGGGGGGGGTGGGGGGGGGGGGGGGTGGGGGGGGGGGGGGGTGGGGGGGGGGGGGGGTGGGGGGGGGGGGGGGTGGGGGGGGGGGGGGGTGGGGGGGGGGGGGGGTGGGGGGGGGGGGGGGTGGGGGGGGGGGGGGGTGGGGGGGGGGGGGGGTGGGGGGGGGGGGGGGTGGGGGGGGGGGGGGGTGGGGGGGGGGGGGGGTGGGGGGGGGGGGGGGTGGGGGGGGGGGGGGGTGGGGGGGGGGGGGGGTGGGGGGGGGGGGGGGTGGGGGGGGGGGGGGGTGGGGGGGGGGGGGGGTGGGGGGGGGGGGGGGTGGGGGGGGGGGGGGGTGGGGGGGGGGGGGGGTGGGGGGGGGGGGGGGTGGGGGGGGGGGGGGGTGGGGGGGGGGGGGGGTGGGGGGGGGGGGGGGTGGGGGGGGGGGGGGGTGGGGGGGGGGGGGGGTGGGGGGGGGGGGGGGTGGGGGGGGGGGGGGGTGGGGGGGGGGGGGGGTGGGGGGGGGGGGGGGTGGGGGGGGGGGGGGGTGGGGGGGGGGGGGGGTGGGGGGGGGGGGGGGTGGGGGGGGGGGGGGGTGGGGGGGGGGGGGGGTGGGGGGGGGGGGGGGTGGGGGGGGGGGGGGGTGGGGGGGGGGGGGGGTGGGGGGGGGGGGGGGTGGGGGGGGGGGGGGGTGGGGGGGGGGGGGGGTGGGGGGGGGGGGGGGTGGGGGGGGGGGGGGGTGGGGGGGGGGGGGGGTGGGGGGGGGGGGGGGTGGGGGGGGGGGGGGGTGGGGGGGGGGGGGGGTGGGGGGGGGGGGGGGTGGGGGGGGGGGGGGGTGGGGGGGGGGGGGGGTGGGGGGGGGGGGGGGTGGGGGGGGGGGGGGGTGGGGGGGGGGGGGGGTGGGGGGGGGGGGGGGTGGGGGGGGGGGGGGGTGGGGGGGGGGGGGGGTGGGGGGGGGGGGGGGTGGGGGGGGGGGGGGGTGGGGGGGGGGGGGGGTGGGGGGGGGGGGGGGTGGGGGGGGGGGGGGGTGGGGGGGGGGGGGGGTGGGGGGGGGGGGGGGTGGGGGGGGGGGGGGGTGGGGGGGGGGGGGGGTGGGGGGGGGGGGGGGTGGGGGGGGGGGGGGGTGGGGGGGGGGGGGGGTGGGGGGGGGGGGGGGTGGGGGGGGGGGGGGGTGGGGGGGGGGGGGGGTGGGGGGGGGGGGGGGTGGGGGGGGGGGGGGGTGGGGGGGGGGGGGGGTGGGGGGGGGTATTATTATTATTATTATTATTATATATTATTATTATTATTATTATTTAAACTTTTATACCGCCCCATCCCCGGAGGGCTCTCCCCTCCCCCCTCAGACGTCTCATCTCCAAACTAAAGAGTCCCAAACACTGCAGCCTCTCCTCATAAGGAAGGTGCTCCAGTCCCTCAATCAATTTTTCCTTAGTTGGTATTTCATAAGGCTGAAATATTAAATTGGCAAGGGTGTTGTGGGTTTTTCCGGTAGTATAGCCGTGTTCCTGTAGCATTTTCGCCTGACGTTTCACCTGCATCTGTGGCTGGCATCTTGAGAGGATCCTCTGAAGATGCCAGCCACAGATGGAGGTGAAACGTCAGGAGAAAAGGCTACCAGAACACGGCCTTACAACCCAGAAAACCCAGCCTTCAAAGTCTTCGACAATATATTAAATTCACACTTTGGTAGTTCCACACAGGTCAAACAATGCCGCTCATGTTACCTTTCAAACAAGACACGGGTGACTGTTCTGTGTGCACTTTATGGTTTATTCATGGCTTAATCCTCCTTGATGTAGTGTTTGAAATGGTCCCTGCTGACCACTTCCTGACCTCTATTTTGCCATAAATAAGCTTTTGGAAGCAAATGCTATTCCCCCCCCCTTTTCATCACCCAGAGGCATTCTTTTCTCTCTTTCTCTCTTTTCCACACCGTAACAGCATTGCAGGAAGCTCTTTAGCTAAATCAATTACTACCATGCAGTAATTAGAGTGGTATTTCTAACTGGGCCTAAATCATATTTGACTGGAGCCGTTGTGGTAGCTCTTACCGTAAACGCTATTTCATTGCCTCTGAATTATTCCGAGTGTTCCCCTAATCTTCCCCCTTCCTTCGATTCCAAGATGAATGTCTCGGTTTTACACAGCTTTATTATCAAAACCCTCTTTCTGGGGCCTACTATGTCGGCAGGAATCATTTTTCATTTAGCGTGTGCCCTGACATGGAATTATTATTATTATGTTCGAGGGAGATTAGCTCATTTTCACTCAATGGGTTCTCTCCCATTCATCAGACCAAAGGCTTTGAGGGCTTTCGGGCATGATGCATGGGGGAGAATTTGGGTGTCGGGCAGAGGTCATTTCCACACGGTCCAAATATTCGGGGATGGGCAAGTGAGATATCCCAGTTCGTGCAAGCTTGCGCACGGGCCTGCCCCGGTGTTGCCCCACAATATTTCCCTTCTCCCAGGATTTTCAAAAATGGCCAAATTGGCAATTCTTTTCAAATACCCCGGGGCAGAGGTGGGATCCAGCAGGTTCTCACAGGTTCCCGAGAGTAGGTTACTAATTATTTGTGTGTGCCAAGATGGGGTTACTAATTGGTGATTTTGCCACGTGATTTTTGCCCCTCCTCTTAGCAGTAGCACGCAGAACTTGAAGCAGTCTAGCACAGTGGTGGCGAACCTTTGGCACTCCAGATGTTATGGACTACTATTCCCATCAGCCCCTGCCAGCAGTGGCTGAGTCCTTGCCACAGTCCCACCCAGGAATGCCCTGCCCCTGGAATGCCCCGCCCTGCCCCCGTCGTGCCCCGCCCCATTGGTACTATGCCACAGTTTGAATCCCACCACCATGGGAACCTGTTACTAAAATTTTTGGATCCCACCACTGCCCCGGGGTGACCCTGCTGCCGTGCAAACATCACGCAAGCAGAAACGGTTTATTTTTTCCGCCTCAAAACAACAGCCAATCAGAACACCGGACCTTGCACACACAGGTATGTACTTGCGGTGTAAATACAAAAGACCCGGGCTCGTGTGGAACCAACTGGAGTATTACCTCCTGTTCCTAGTGCGGCTCCTTGAAAGAAATGGGCAGCTATGCGGAGGGGGAAACTGGGATAAAATAGACCCAGGTTAAAAAAAAATCAGTGGTAGACCGGTATGATTTTTGTGATTGGTGTTTGGAATATGCAGCCACAGGAGGTGGTGATGGCCACTAAACTGGATAGCTTTAAAAGGGGCTTGGACAGATTTATGGGGTAGAAGTTGATCTCTGGCTACCAATCTTGATCCTCCTTGATTTGAGGTTGCAAATGCCTTAACAGACCAGGTGCTCGAGAGAAGCAGCAGCAGAAGGCCATTGCTTTCACATCCTGCATGTGAGCTCCCAAAGGCACCTGGTGGGCCACTGTGAGTAGCAGAGAGCTGGACTAGATGGACTCTGGTCTGATCCAGCAGGCTAGTTCTTCTTATGTTCTTATTTTGCTGTGCGGAAATGACAAGAGTTTTTAACTAAAGACACCTTTTCCACTCTTCCTCCTAACCAAACTTTCCTTCTTGCCCAAGGATGGATGCTGCTGCTGGAAATAGCTGCCTGACTTCCAAGTAGGTTTACCAACCTCCCTGCGAGTGATGAAATTCTCCAGGGATTACCATTGTTATCCAGACTAGAGGGATACGTTCCCCGGGAGGATATATTAGCTACCTGTCTGGGGTTTCTGGTCTATATGTGGAATGAGCAGTCAGGTGCCCAAGGGGAGGTCATTAGCTACAGTCTTAGAGTTTTAAAATTTAAAAAAAAGTTGTGAACTAAAATAAAATTTCAATCCACTAGGGCAGAAGGGCACTGGGAAAACTACATCCCAACATTACAAGGTGTTGCAGAACGAAGGCTATTTATGCTCTTGCGTTCTGCCTTGCAGCCAGGTTACCTTTCCTTCACTATAAACTTCCCTTTTTGCATTGGTCGTTTCCGCACAAAGGCAGAAGCGGCCGGGTCGGCGTTTACGACGCCGACCCGACGACGCTGGGACCGTCCACACGGACGGTCCTGGAAACAACCGGGCAGCCGGCGCCGCGGAGCGCCGGCGCCCGGCCGATAATCCAGAATTGGTTCTTCGGCGCATCGCCAAGGCCTGCAGGGACACACCAGCCCTGGCTCCTTGCGCCGCTTCTGCTCCAGCTGACTCCAAGCGCAGGGGAGATAGTCCCGGAGCCTCAGCGAAGCGCCAGAGGGCATGAGGACAAGGTGGGTGCCGAAGGTGGGGGAGGCGTTCTGCTGAAGCCGCTTTCGCTGTTCGCTATGGCAGCGGGAAACAGGCGGCAAGCGTTTCAAAAGAGCGCTTCCTAAGCGTTGGGAAACGTACTGCCTCCGCTGACGGGCGGGATGTGCGAGGGCGGCGTGGATTTAGGCGATGCAGCTGCTTCTGCGACGAATGGCAGCCTGGAGACGGCGTTTTTACCATCTCCAGGCCGCCATTCATTGCCCGTGCGAAGACGGCCATTGTTTTGTGCCCTTTCTGAAGCCACCACATACCAGACTTCCCTCTGTGATACACCTCTGAAGATGCCAGCTACAGATGCAGGCAAGACGTTAGGAACAAGCTCTACCAGCAGTGGCGTAGGAGGTTAAGAGCTCGTGTATCTAATCTGGAGGAACCAGGTTTGATTCCCAGCTCTGCCGCCTGAGCTGTGGAGGCTTATCTGGGGGAATTCAGATTAGTCTGTGCACTCCCACACATGCCGGCTGGGTGACCTTGGGCTAGTCACAGCTTCTCGGAGCACTCTCAGCCCCACCTACCTCACAGGGTGTTTGCTGTGAGGGGGGAAGGGCAAGGAGATTTGTAAGTCCCTTTGAGTCTCCCACAGGAGAGAAAGGGGGGATATAAATCCAAACTCCTCCTCCTCCTCCTCTTCTTCTTCTTCTTCTTCTTCTTCTTCTTCTTCTTCTTCTTCTTCTTCTTCTTCTTCTTCTTCTTCTTCTTCTTCCTCTTCTACTACTACTACTACTACTACTACTACTACTACTACTACTACTACTACTACCAGACCATGGCCCCACAGCTCGGAAAACCCACAACAACCACCAGAAATCTTGTTCTTTTCCTGAACTATAGCTAAAAGCGATGACCTAAAATGATGACCAGCAAACGACGTCCTAAAATGACGACCGGCGAATGGATAGCCAGTTTGCTTCTACCTGGATCCCCAGCTGCTGATGGCGAGTGGCGAATCATCTCAAATAAACGTCTGCGGCAGGGATGCTCGCCTCCGCTACCAAGCGGGCGGATTGGAAGAGGACACAACGTGGAGAAATGCCAGCCACCAGGCTCTCTTCCTCCGACCTTGTCACCGTAAGCGGCTGTGACATTTTACCTTGCTCTCTCCGAGGCATGTTTTCATCTCTCTTTCATAACGTTTCCCCCAACATGAACACAAAAGGGATTCTCCAAGAAGGACCAAGAGAGGGTGGGGGTGGGGAAATGTCATTAAAATTGCTATTTGCCGAAGTAATTCTGCCTACTTTCAAAGCTTGGCTGATCTCTCCGCCTTCTGAAAATGACATCTTCTGATCAGAATTATCTCTCAGGATGAACAAAGGTTCCCAATTTCATTTCTTTTAATATTTGTCAGTCTTCTAGTCAGCCATTTCAGTAAACTGCTTGTTTCTATTGTTTTTGTGGATCTGCTGCTATGTTTGTTTGTTTGTTTGTTTATAATTGATTTTATATACCGCCCCTCCCCCGAAGGGCTCTGGGTGGTGAACAACACAACATAAAACAACAATTACATTAAAAACCCCATTAAAACAGCAAATTAACAACATTACATTGGCGTCCGGCGTAAAAACTTCATAAAGCCACCCTGGAAAGAAACAAGAGAAGAGAGCGGAGGGCCCCCATAAGTATTAAGGATCCCAGAGTGTAAAGGGGAGAGGAAAGGGGGGAAAGGGGCGCACATCAGCAACCGGCCCCCCAAAAAACCCGGTGGAACAATTCGGTCTTACAGGCCCTGCGGAACTCTCCAAGATCCCGCAGGGCCCGAATAGTTGGTGGTAGAGTGTTCCACCAGGCAGGGGCCAGAGCTGTAAAGGCCCTGGCCCTGGTATATGTGTGCTATAAACAACGCATTATAAACAACGGGTTGGATTTCAGAGATCCATTTCTCTAACAGCCACACTTTCTGCTGAGGCAGAGAAGAAGAAGAAGAGTTTGGATTGATACCCTGCCTTTATCTCCTGTAAGGTGACTCAAAGTGGCTTTCAAACTCCTTCCCTTCCTCTCCCCACAACAGACCCCTTGTGAGGTAGGTGGGGCTGAAAGAGTTCAGAGAGAACTGTGATTGGCCCAAGGTCACCCAGCAGGCTTCATGTTCAGGAGTGGGGGATCAAACCCAGTTCTCCGGATTAGAGCCTGCCACTTTTATTATTGTTGTTGTTATTGTTATTGTTGTCGTTGGTGTTGTTGAACTTAATAGACCGCTTAACCCCAAAAGAGCTCTGAGCCGTGTACAAGGCCATACAGGCAATAAAACAGCAAAAACATAAATAGTATCGAACCATTAAAATTCCATGTATTGTCGAAGGCTTTCACGGCCGGATTCAACTGGTTCTGGTGGGTTTTCCGGGCTGTGTGGCCAGGAAAAGAAGAAGAAAAGAAGAAGAGTTTGGATTTATATCCCACCTTTCTCTCCTGTAAGGAGACTCAATGTGGCTTACAAACTCCTTTCCTTTCCTCTCCCCACAACAGACACCTTGTGAGGTAGGTGGGATTGAGAGAATTTTGAAGAACTGTGTAGCCCAGGGATGTGCAACCTGCAGTTCTCCAGATGTTCATGGACTACAATTCCCATTAGCTCCAATTGGCCATGCTGGCAGGGGCTGATGGGATTTGTAGTCCATGAACATCAGGAGAACCGCAGGTTGCACACCCCTGGACTAGCCCAAGGTCACCCAGCAGGAAGGTAGGCATGCACAAACACATCTGGTTCACCAGATAAGCCTCTGGAGGAGTGGGGAATCAAACCCGGTTCTCCAGATTAGAATCCACCAGCTCTTAACCACTACACCATGCTGGCACTCACACTGCTAGTTTGATGTAAATCTGAGAAGAAAATGCAAATTTGGAGGCAGCCGACATACCTGGAATTCTTAGAAACAAGGGAGGCATTGAGGCGTTCTTTAGGAAAATCGGTCTAAAAACATTGTGGATGGCATCTTCCCTTGCTTCTAACACAGGCAGGGATCCCGAGCCGAACCCAACATCAATTCCTACTTATGTACAGAAAAGAACAAAAACGGCAGAATGCATTTTCAATGCACCGCACCAGCAAATTGAACAATGCTGGGAATTAAACTTAAGTGAGAAATGGATCCTGACATTTCTGAAATGGAACTCTTAGTACACAGTTTATGCATCGCAGGAATGCTCAGCTCCTTTGCGCTCAAACCCGGCGCATTTTCTTCTTGCAGAGTTGGGAGCAGACAAAGGAAAAGCAGTCTCATCTAGCATAAACAAACGCCCCAGAAGCGTGGAAAGGGTGGCTAATATTTGCATGGAAGAAGCAATCTCTGTAAACTCTCCCGCCGTCTGCATGCCGAAGAAGGAGCGTCAATTGGTGATGCTTTCAGAGTTTTCTTAAAGGCCAGGAGCTCTGCAGTCCTAAATGCTGCAATCAATTGGCATTTATCTGTAGAGGGGGAAAACAAGGTCTTATATTGTGTACATAAATGATGCGTGTTGTATGAATGCATTGAGTTAACTCCCACAGGTCTATTCTGAGAATGGCATCATCTTCCCAGTGCAAAGAGTCTTCCACAGACATAAGAAGCTTTTCAGGAGCCTTTTATGTCCAAGGAAAGTGTAGCCTAGTGGTTAAATGCCCACGCCGTATTTTTACCATCTCCAGCATTGCCGGTACTGTACTTCCATCTATATCTATATATATAAAAAGCTAACAGTATTTTTGTTGATGATAGTATACCTCAGTAACTGCTGAGCCAATTCCTCTGAAAATTCCCAGCCACTATAGTCAGCCAGGCAAGAGTGTTTTTAGATGTTCACATACCTGAAATTTCACACCTGGCCCCGGTAAAACACCTTTTTCCTGGCGCTCCATGGTGAAGGACATGCAGCTGCCTGTGTGTAACTGTCACCCTTAGAATGTTCGTGCTGCTTATACCCAGGTAAAGGATCATGACCAGCCAGCCTAGATGTGTGGGAGGGGTGCCTTTCCATTCCCCCCCCAAGGAATGCGGGCACACACATAACTGACATCGCATAGTATCAGGCTGCGTGCTTGCATGAGCACGTACTGCTAGCATCTGCAATTGATTGGCTGCTACTGTTCCTTTTCCATTTCACCACAATAAGCCACAGCAACGCATGGCCAGGCCCCGCTAGTATGTATATATAATGTAATTTTACTTTTTTTAAAATTTATTTATTTATTTATTTATTTATTTATTTATTTATTTATTTATTTATTTATTTGACTTTTATACCGCCCCATCCCCAAAGGGCTCTGGGCGGTGTACAGCATAAAATATCAACATAAATAAGTGGCTAAAACCTTTAAAACAGCGATAACAATAGTAATAACAAAAATAGAGGCGTCCAGCCAACCCCATTTTTAAAATTCTCCCCGGAGGAGGGGGACGAGTCCCAGGATGATAGGCCCAGATGTAAAGAGCCGGCTAGAGTTCTGCCATTTCAGTGGCCTCAGCACAGTCCCTCAAAATAGCCCGGCGGAACCCTACTCCGATCTTACAGTCCCTGGAACTTATTGAGAGTCCGCCAGCCCCTGACAGCTGGAGGAAGGGTGTTCCACCAGGCCGGGGCCAGAGCCGTAAAAGCCCTGGCCCGCGTGGAGGCCAGCCGCATCATTGAGGGGCCCGGGACCACTAATAAATTGGCCTCCACTGAGCAGAGAGGCCATGCAGGAACATATGGGGTGATGCGGTATCGAAGATACGAGGGTCCCATTTATTATGCTGCTATGGGAATTTGCTTCCGAACGAACATGAGAATGAGCATTCATTTTTATCAAAAAAATGTCAAAACCATTATTTTGTGCATTATAGAACGTGGTACAGTGGTTCCTCGGTTTTCGTCGATAATTCGTCTGAAAGGAATCAACGAAAACCAAATTTGACGAAAACCGAGGCACCATTTCTCACAGGAATCAATGTAAATCCAATTAATCTGTTCGAGGCACTCCAAAAAGTGCCTCAAACAGATTAATTGGCTTCCCCAAACCCCAGTCCGGAGGCAGAGGGAGCTCCTTATTTGGGCAGTGACATCAGGGGGAGTCACTGCCCTAATAAGGAGCTCCCTCTGCCTCCCGGCTGGCTGGGGTTTGAGGAAGCCCAAATAAGGAGCTCCCTCTGCCTCCCGGCTGGGCTTCCTCAAACCCCAGCCGTTTTCGGTATTCGTGGACTTTTTCTGGGCAAATTTTTTCTGGGGTTGAGGCATTTAAAAAAACCCTGGAGGCAATCGATTGAGAGAAACCGTAAGAGCAAAATTTTTTTGCCCAGGTAAAAAATTTGACTAAAACTCCAAAACCGGAACAAAAACCAAAGTCAACGATAACCGAGGTACCACTGTACTTTGATACAAGAGCATGTATAGTTCATTGAACAACTATCAGACTTTTAAGTGGATGAGGGGAACGGGGTTATGCAGGTGGAGTAATTTAGAGCATAGAAGTCAAACTTGCGGCCCTCCAGATGTTATGGACTACGGTTCCCATCATCCCCTGCCAGCATCATGCTGGCAGGGGATGATGGGAACTGTAGTCCATAACATCTGGAGGGTTGCGAGTTTGACACCTGCGATTTAGCGCAACAAGAAGGTTTGGCACACTGAGTTCTGTGACAGGGGAATATAAAATCTACCGATGTCTTTGTGTGAGACAGAGTATAAACAGTATATTTATTTTTTTAATTGCTTCCATTTCTATGCCACTCTCCTCTGTCATGGCAGGCTCTGAGCAGCTCACGTCAATAACATACATATCAATTTGTTGCTAAGATCATCTTGCTTTCCAGAAAACTAGAAAGTGGCAGATGTCTCCCTGGTTTTTTTTTTAAACGGGCCCAGAGAGAATGCAGGGAATTACCGGCCAGGTAGCATAACATCTGCTGCAGGTAAATTAGTAGGAACTGTTACTAAAGATAGAATTATTAAGCACATAGAAAATCAAAGCCAATTTGGGAGCCGGGGAATCAGCATTTCTTTTGCAAAGGGAAGTCCCGCCTGTAACATTCTGGAGTTCTTTGAGCAGGTCAAGATGCAGAGAGAGATGGGTGATTTGGTAGCTGTCACGTATTTGGACTTCTGCGTAAGGTTAGCAGACTGCCATCATAGAACGGTCCTCTCGACACTGTTGAGTCTGGCACTGCAGGGCAGATAGAGGACAGGTTGTCAAATCATGGTCGCAGGCTTGAGGAACCAACAGGTCCTCCATCTCCTGGTCCTCTATCTACTATTCCATAAGTACATAAGAACATAAGAACTAGCCTGCTGGATCAGACCAGAGTCCATCCAGTCCAGCGCTCTGCTACTTGCAGTGGCCCACCAGGTGCCTTTGGGAGCTCACATGCAGGATGTGAAAGCAATGGCCTTCTGCTGCTGCTGCTGCTGCTGCTCCTGAGCACCTAGTCTGCTAAGGCATTTGCAACCTCAGATCAAGGAGGATCAAGATTGGGAGCCATAGATCAACTTCTCCTCCATAAATCTGTCCAAGCCCTTCTTAAAAGCTTAGTCCAGGTTAGTGGCCACCACTACCTCCTTCTGTAGTGGCAGCATATTATTCCAAACACACCAAATCACTACGCTATAGCATTGAAGAAGTGTTTCTTTCTTTATTAGTCCTAATTCTTCCCCCCAGCATTTTCAAATGAATGCCCCCTGGTTCTTAGTGGCATTGTGAGAAAGCAGAGAAAAATTTCTCTCTGTCAACATTTTCTACCCCATGCATAATTTTATAGACTTCAATCACATCCCCTCAGATGTCTCCTCTCCAAACTAAAGAGTCCCAAACGCTGCAGCCTCTCCTCATAAGGAAGATGCTCCAATCCTTCAATCATCCTCGTTGCCCTTCTCTGCGTTTTTTCTATCTCTTCGATATCCTTTTTGAGATGTGGCGACCAGAACTGAACAACTGAGTACTCCAAGCGCTTGCGTCACATCACTGCTTTATATAAGGGCATGACAATCCTTGCAGTTTTATTATCAGCTCCTTTCCTAATGATCCCCAGCATAGAGTTTGCCTTTTTCACAGCTGCCATGCATTGAGTTGACATTCCCATGGAACTATCAACTAAGATGCCCAAATCCCTTTCCATGATCAGCTACTAGAGATTCCCCTTTTTCCTTGAGTTCCTGTGCCCATGATTTATCGCCAGGAGGTCCTATAAGACTGCAGTGGGTTTCCCATAAAACCCGGGAGTCCAATTTGAGTTCCCCTGCATCTGGTGCAATACCTAACTTAGAAGGGCAATCAAGGATAAGATCTTGGGGGTTGGAGAAGATGGAAGATTCTTCGGGCAGCGCCATGCTCAAAGTTGCAGATCCAGCGGTGTCTGGCAACACGTCCTAACCTAAGTGGAGTTCTTGGAAGAAGTTGTTTCGTAAGAAGGTGTGTGGACATTAGGCAAAACCTGGACAATAGAGGGTTTGTCTTTTCATGCCAAAAGGACTTGCGGGCGGAGGTGTGGACCTTCTTGCTTGGTTTTCCCACTTATAAACGAAATGAACAATAGACAACTTTTTGTGGATAAGAAATTGGCCATAGCCAGAGGTTTATTGACAAGAAGCAAAAGAAATCAATTGGGCAGCATGGGAGGGGTGATCCTGGCCTCTGGGCAGCCCGAGTGCTGTCTCCCAAAGTCAACTGAGTTCTTCCAACCCGTCTGCTGGAGGAACTGAACGCAATGGCAACATTAGAGTGGAGCATTCCAGGTGGGCGTTGTGCCCTTGTCTGGTGCCCCCTTCCAACTGCAGCTAGGGGCGCAAGCCACGTAGTCCCCCGCGGGGCGTTCTAACCGTGGGTTCGCTCCACCCCTACCTCTTAAGGAGGTGCAAAGACAAGGGAGCTCCCCTAGCTCCCCCTTTCAAACACATCACCCTCCATGCGCAAACCGCAAGCCAGGCTATGACAAAGCATGCAAACAAAACAACATATAACAAAGGGAGGGTGGGTGGGTCACCGTCCGGAGTCCGGAAGAAGAGTGGGCCCAGGCCACGTGGCTGGAGCCTTCCAAATAGGCCTGGGTCTCGCCGTGCCCATCTCTGATGACGCCTTCCTGCAGCATCGCGCGTCAATACTCCAGGAGCGCCCCACCAATCAGGACCCAGCCTTCGTGCATGTGCGAATGTAACCCCCATGCCCAGAATGGGTTGGCCCAGAATGGGTTGACCCAGTAAGGGGGTGGAGACTCAGAGCAGCAGAAAGGCTGAAAGAGCTCTTTGCAGAAGACAAGGGTACCAGACTCGGACCTTGATTTCTATAAGCCCTTAACACCTTGTTAAGGTAATTACAATATTGTTGGGAACTACTGGGGAAGGTAGCGTTGTTGCTTTTTGCTATGTTGTAAATGTTGGAGTTTATTGTTTCAGGGTTTTCTTTTTGTGGTTGTAAATGGGTGAGAGTTCTCCTCAGTGGACCTTCATCATGTTGTGCAATTCCTGTCCATCAAGCCCTTTGAGTCTTCGTTGTGTGAGCCAGCCAACTTGCAGCTAGAAGAATTTGGACTTGGCAGTATCAGTAGACTGTAAATAGAAGGACTTGAAATAATCGTGTTCGCAACTTCTTGAACAGGACCTTTGAATTGTAGCGATCGCTAAATGTTGATGTTTTAAAAGTGTTAATTGTAAAGAAAAGTAAACCATTTTGTTGTTTAAAAATTGTTGTTGCAACTCATTCCAAGTACTGCCCCACA
Source organism: Sphaerodactylus townsendi (assembly GCF_021028975.2). Lineage (NCBI taxonomy): Eukaryota > Metazoa > Chordata > Lepidosauria > Squamata > Sphaerodactylidae > Sphaerodactylus > Sphaerodactylus townsendi. Next base: position 64,825,556 of record NC_059433.1, read on the forward strand.
GAACCCACAAGCTGAGGTTACACGAAGCCTTGCCCTGGCCCCTTTCCTGCCTGCCCTTAGCTTGAGTGGCAAGCTCCAGCCCTCGGCTGGGCCTCAATTCTCTCCGTGATAGGCAAGGCCATGGGCTGATGCGCAGCCGTTTCTTCTGTGAGCTGGCCCAGTCTGCTCACAATTTCGTCCTGCTCCCCAGAAGATAATAGTACAAAAGACAATTGGTTAAACAGCAGGAAGCAGAGAGTACAACATGTTGTTTGCAAGTGAGCAGAGGCCCCTTCCGCACACGCAGAATAATGCACTTTCCATCCACTTTCAATGCACTTCGAAACTGGATTTTACTGTGCGGAATAGCTAAACCCACTTTCAAACAATTGTGAAAGTGGATTGAACGCGCATTACTCTGCAGCTGCGGAAAGGGGCAGAGATTGGGATTGAGACTAATGCCATTTATTTTATTCCTAAGCGATTCGGAATATGGATGAGCGGTGGGGCCGAGGTGGTTGACGGTACTGAATTATTCAGGTTGTGAAAGACAAGAGGGATCATGAAGAACTCATACAAAAGGTCGGCGCTGACAAGGGCAAGGTGATGCACAGGGAACAAAAATTCACAACTACGCTTATGAGGTCTGAACTGACTAAGGCCAAGACTGAAAGAGATTTCGAGGACTGCGTTGGAGAGCTCGATGAAAATGTCAATGCGGTGTGTGGTGACAGCAAAAAAGGCAAACGCTATCAGGTGAGTGTTAGGAAAGGGCCTGAAAATGAAACCATCAGTATAGTAGCGTCCTTCAGTGCAGCTACTCTGCGCCTGCACTTGGAATACTGTGAACAGTTCTGATTCTCAAAAAGGATATTGTAGAAAAGGGGGAAAAATCGTAGAAGAGGGCAAGATGCTTGCAGTGCCGTCCTTATGAGGAAAGGCTGAAGAATTCAAGAGTTCTTCAGTTTATGAAAAGATCAGCTAAGTGGAGACATGAATGAAGTGTATGGAATCATGTATGGCATTGAGAAAGAAGAAAGGCAGCCCCATCCAATGGGTCAGGCAAGGAGGAACCCCCAAGGAGGCTTCTTGGCAGGGGCGTACAGCCCAGGGGGACATATGAACATAAGAACAAGCCAGCTGGATCAGACCAGAGTCCATCTAGTCCAGCTCTCTGCTACTCGCAGTGGCCCACCAGGTGCCTTTGGGAGCTCACGTGCAGGAGGTGAAAGCAATGGCCTTCTGCGGCTGTTGCTCCCGAGCACCTGGTCTGTTAAGGCATCTGCAATCTCAGATCAAAGAGGATCAAGATTGGTAGCCATAAATCGACTTCTCCTCCATCAATCTGTCCAAGCCCCTTTTAAAGCTATCCAGGTGAGTGGCCATCCAAATTTCTCCTAAGAAGCTTGGTTCAGGTGCAGGAATTGTCCTCACCTCCTCTTGGGTGAAGACAGATGCAAAGAATTCATTCAGCTTCTCTGCAATCTCCCTGTCATCTTTTAGCACACCCTTTGTTCCTTCGTCATCTAACGGGCCTACCGCTTCCCTTGCTGGCTTCCTGCTTTTGATGTACTTGAAGAACTGTTTGTTGCTGGTCTTGATGTTCGCAGTCATGCGTTCCTCATAATCCTTTTTTGCCTCCCTTACAGCTAACTTGCTTCTCTTTTGCCACCACGGGCCTATAGGGACATGGGGTAACCCATATGGGGGTCAAATGTCCCCGGGCTGCGGCCATTTAGTCACGTGGGGAACGGAAAACCACCCCACACATACGCCCCCACCCGAGTCCATACACTGACTTCAAGACCTGGTGCCAAAAAAAATTGTTAGGTGTGGGAGGGCGGCCGCTCATGGGGGAAGGCAGAAAACTCAGATTTTGCGGTGGGCTATATTTCCCCTAGATACGCCTCTGCTTCCCGATGGCATAGGGCAGTGTTGGCGAACCTATGGCAAGGGTGCCAGAGGTGGCACTCAGAGCCCTCTCTGTGGGCACTCACGCACAGAGTTCATCATGTGGGAGGGGGGTGGAATATCCCCCCCACACACACATACATCTAGGCTGGCCTGGACATGATCCTTTACCTGGGAGTAAGCTCAGTTGTTGGTATGGGGCTTGCTTCTGAGTAAACCCTCCTAGGATTGTGATTCACCGCATTTGCAGCGTCACCCAGTTAAGCTTCCACCAAGCTTACTCCCGCAGTAACGCTTGCGCCTTTGAGCCAACCACCGCTTTTTTCTAAACTAAAACCTCAGTATTCTGGTTAAATTGCTGTGTTGGCACTTTGCGATAAATAAGTGGGTTGTGGGTTGCAGTTTGGGCACTTGGTCTCAAAAAGGTTCGCCATCACTGGCATAGGGCATAGGTGTCAAACTCGCGGCCCTCCAGATGTTATGGACTACAGTTCCCATCATCCCCTGACAGCATGATGCTTGTCAGGGGATGATGGGAACTGTAGTCCATAAACACATCTGAGAGCCAGTTGGCTGAAGTTTTGACACACACCTGTGGCTTGACACCTGCATAGGGAGAGACCACAAAAAGTTCGGTTCTCCACTCTTGGGAAAGCACCCTGTTGGGCATCACGTTGAGCCTATGCCATCTTTTTTGGTGGCATGTAAGTCCAAAGCCTCAGCCACTGGTACAATAGGGCAGTGACCAGCATCTGCACTAAGGCCACCCTGGCTATGCCTTCCAGACCGTCCCCTACTATGCCAGGACAGGGGCCTTGGGGATGCTGGCACAGTGTTCCCAGCACAGTGTCCCATCACTGAAGTTCCCTTGGGGAGAGCAATTACCATTGTTACGTGAGCATTACTGTTGCCCCCCCAGTAGATTCTCCCACCTTTGGATGTAGGTTCACGAGAACCCATATTTTCTTTGCTCATCCATAATACTAGCACTTAGGGTGGGATCGGTTGTTCCCCACGGAGGTCCTTGACCTCCCCTGGCTCCATCCTCAAATCTCTACAAGTGTTCAACTCCTGGTCACTAACGATCCTACTCTCCACTCAGTGCAGTCTTGTAGGGGACCGGTATCCCTAATATATCCCCCATGGTTCTGCAACCTGTGGCTCTCCAGATGTTCATGGACTACAATATCCTCATCCAACAACCTGAGCACTACACTACCCAGGCCTTTAGTGGTTGACCCCCCTCCCCCGGGACCCTCTGACAGATGCCAGTTCAGAGGTGGGATCAACTTCGGAGTTCTCACGTTCCCAAGAGTGGGTTACTAATGATTTGTGTGTGCCGAGAGGGTTAGCCAGTGGAGTCAGCTTCCGCCTCCATGCCCCTCAAGCTTCCTCCCGAAGTATCCTGCCTTGAACGCGTGAAGGTTCCATATAGCAATTCGTGCATCAATGTAACTTCCTGAACTGGGTGAATCCCTTTCAGGTCCTGCAATTCATGGATCCTCAGCCTTTCGTACCTTTTATCTCACCAGTTTCTATCAAAGAACCTGTGGGTTTCACCCTTGCTGTGCTCAGATTTGTGAGTTGGGGCATTTTCTATAATGTGATGATGATTTCGAAATGACCTGGTACAAAAAAAATTTTTTGGAGTCATGGTGGGGTGGCTGCCCATGGGGGGGGCATCCAACTCAGGGTTTGCCCAAGGCTCAGGTTTGCCTAGGTACGCCTCTGCCCCCTTTGCTGAGGGGGGGGGCTGGCGAGGGAACCTGTGACTAAAATTTTTGGATCCCACCACTGTGCCAGTTACAGGGTGGTTCCAGAGGTGTGTCGGGGGGGAAATCGTGCCTGGAGACAGCTCCTTCCCTGGGCAACATCCGCACTCCCCCCATGCTCGGGGAGAAAGTTAAGCCTGCACAGTGACAGGGCGGGGCTTGGTGGCATGGGGCTGGGGCGCACGTCGTTGGTCATGTGGGGGGGATGCCAGGTGCCCCCCACGTGACCAAAAGGCATGCACCTGGGGACATGGGTTACCCCATGTCCCTATAGGCTCATGGTGGCGAACCTTTGGCACTCCAGATGTTATGGACTACAATTCCCATCAGCCCCTGCCAGCATGGTCAATTGGCCATGCTGGCAGGGGCTGATGGGAATTGTAGTCCATGAACATCTGGAGTGCCAAAGGTTTGCCACCACTGCTATGGGCCATACTCCTCTGGGTGGTGGGGTGGGGATTTTTAATAGGGTTTTTAACTGATTTTATATATTGTTTTAACTGTGTTTTTATTCTGATTTTAACTTTCTACATTTCAATGGGGTTTCATCCCCATTTGTTAGCCGCCCTGAGGCTATGGTATAGGGCGGAGGGGTATAAATTGCAGAAATGAATGATAAATATCCCTCTGCCCGATGAAGAGTTGTGGTGAACTTGAAAGCTCGCCTGCTGTTCTCTGTCATCCCGTTGGCTCTAATAAAAGGTATTATGTGGGTTATGTCCTAGTTTTCCTCCGAAAAAAAATGCCCTGCGGCTAATGCTTCGAAACCCAACCTCCGACACATAAAGAGTCATGTTCGGCTCGACCCCAGTTTCGGGAGGTTGCACAATTTGAACAGCAACAGTTGATTCAAGATGTTGTTATGCCAGCTATTTTTGGCTCCTCTCCCGCACCAAGGAGGAGTTCTGGCAAAGCTGCCTTCTGCCGCCGCAGCCAGCCGCACGCCATCTGGAAGGACCCTCACAAGGTGTCTGCTTCTCGGCATGATTGGCAGTGACGGGGGGGGGGGGCTTGAAACGTCGATGGCTTGATTCCTGCAAAGAGAGAAGCGACGTTTTCTCACTGCGATGCCTCCGTTCTGGCTCCCAATTTGTATGGCTCGCACATGCCTCCACGTGTCACATTGTAGCACACTCTATTTTCTGCCCCAGTGTCGTTGTAACATTCTCAATCGAGGCAGAATCGATGAATGCCGTACAAGGTCTGCTTGAGAGAGCACTTGAAGCCTCCATGTGTTGCTTATGAACCAGTGGCGGGGAAATAGCAGGAGTCGCAAATGAGAATGGATGGGCCCTATAAGGAAAAGGTGGATGCAGACCCTCTTTCCCCCACCCCACACACATACGACAAAAGAAACTGAAGAAGAAGAAGGAGGAGGAGGAGGAGGAGGAGGAGGAGGAGGAGGAGTTTGGATTTATATCCCCCTTTTCTCTCCTGTAAGGAGACTCAAAGGGGCTGACAATCACCTTTCCATTCACCGCTCACAACAAACACCAGTTCCTCCAGATTAGATACACGAGCTCTTAACCTCCTATGCCACTACGAACTACTCTATGGATGATGCAAAGTCATCTGCGATAGAATTTGGAGAAATGCTTTTGAGAACTTTTTCGCTGTAAGAAGAGGAGGAGGAGGAGGAGGAGGAGGAGGAGGAGGAGGAGGAGAGGAAGAAGAAGAAGAAGAAGAAGAAGAAGAAGAAGAAGAAGAAGAAGAAGAAGAAGAAGAAGAAGAAGAAGAAGAAGAAGAAGAAGAAGAAGAAGAAGAAGAGAAGAGAAGGGAGAAGGAGAAGGAGAAGGCAGAGGGAGGAGAGGAGGAAGAGGAAGAGGAAGAGGAGAGGAGGAAGAGGAAGAGGAAAGAGGAAGAGTGGAAGAGGAAGAGGAAGAGGAAGAGGAAGAGGAAGACAAAGCAAAGCAGGAAGAGGAAGGAGGTGGGTTTAAGATCCAGCAGTGGCGTGGGAGAGGTTAAGGAGGTTAGGAGGCACCGTGTATCCCAACCTGGGGAACTGGAGTTTTGATTCCCAGCTCTCCCCGCCTCGAGCTGTGGAGGCCTTATCTGGGGAATTCAGGATTAGCCTGTGGCACTCCCACACACCCAGCTGGGTGACCTTGGGCTAGTCACAGCTTCTTGGAGCTCTCTCAGCCCCACCTCACCTCACAGGGTGTTTGTTGTGAGGGGAAGAACTGAGAGAGATTGTAAACAGCCCTTTTGAGTCTCCAGCAGGAGAGAAAGGGGGGATATAAATCCAAACTCTTCTTCTTCTTCTTTATATCCCCCCCTTTCCCTCCTGTAAGGAGACTCAAAGGGGCTGACAATCACCTTTCCCTTCCCTGCTCACAACAAACACCCTGTGAGGTGGGTGGGGTTGAGCGAGCTCCAAAGAACTGTGATTAGCCCTAGGTCACCCAGCTGGCATGTGTTGGAGTAAGGAAGCTAATCTGGTTCTCCAGATAAGCCTCCACAGCTCAAGCAGCAGAGTGGGGAATCAAACCCGGTTCTCCAGATTAGAGTGCAGCTGCTCTTAACCACTTCACCACACTGGCTCTCAAGAAGAAAAGTTTTGATTTCTACCCCCTCCCCTTTCTCCACTGTAAGGAGACCAAAAGCGTTTACAAACTTGTTTCCCCTTCCTCTTCCTATAACAGGACTCCTTAGAAGTCGTGGGTGGGGGCTGAGAGAGTTCTGAGAGAACTTTATTCTTAGCCCAAGCGTCACCCAGCAGGAATGTAGGAGTGGAGAAACAAATCTGGTTCACCAGATAAGAATCCACCGCTCAGGTGCATCAAACCCAGTTCTCCAGATTAGAGTACACCTGCTCTTAACCACTACACCACACTGGTTCTAGATCAGAACCAGGTGTAGTGGGCCATATTGGGCAGCCAGTGAAAAACAAAGCAGATATTGGAAGAGTATGGAAATGTGTTGAAGAGAGCCAAAAATATTCACAACCGCTGTGCATTTGGGATTATGGGGACATTTCTTAAGGGGGAAATGCTGGTGTACAAAATGCATTGCCAACTCCTACATGTGGTTAATGTAGGAGTTGTGTGTCATAGTCATGAAATGCTATCAGTGAACCAAAATGCTTTTGAGAACTTTGTGGCTGTAAAGAAGGGACTGAGGTCTAGGGGGAAGACAGAAGGGTGGATAAACAATATAGTTATATGTACAAAATAATGATTAAAGCAGCCCATGCAACAATAGCCTTGGGCTGGAAAGAAAAGAAAAAAATGGACACTTTCCAGAGATGGTTAGAATGATATCTGTAGGAACAAAGGGACAATTTGATATTTTCGATATACTAACCAAAAAATAAGACGTGTGGCAAGATAAACAGAAATGGAAATATTGGAGGATATGGATAATATATAGGTGGACTGGATGAAAGAAGCCTCGAAGTCAACGTAAGAAAATATGGGAGAAGAGGCTACAGAGAAGAATGAACTTACTGAGGTGTTTGTGTGGCAAAAACTATGAAGAAGTAATGAGGGAATAAGAAATGGGGAGGGCAAAAATTGTACGCCTTGAAAATGTATTGAAGAAGGAAATTACTATAAACTGTAAAATTCAAATGATACAATAAATTTTTTTTTTAAAAAAAAAATCAACTAAGATCCACTAAAAGAGTTGATGCTAGGGTTGGTCAATACTAAAAAAATTTGGTAAAATTCGGATTTGGGTATTTTGGGGCATAAAATGAAGTTGCATGCCCGAATCCGGAATCCATAGCCGATCCGGATATGCCCGAAAGAGACTCGGGTAAATCCGAAAAAATTCAGGTCTGTTTATTATTATTTTTTTTTTTTTTTTTTTGAATTTTTTGAGGTGTTTTTACACGTTTGTTTGGCCTGCAGGGTGGCGCAATTTTAAAATCCAGCAGCACTTAAACTTTCAGGATATCATCTGGAGACTGTCCTGATGATTCTCCAAGTTTAGTGCAAGTTTGGTTCAGGGGCAAAGTTATTTATGACCCTCAAAGAAGTGCTCCCCATCCCCATTGTTTCCAATGGAAGCTAACAGGAAATGGGGCTACACTTTTGAAGCTGTCCATAACTTTGGACCCCCCCTGAACCAAACTTCTACCAAACCTGTGGGAGTATCATAGGGACAGTACTTGTATGATACCCCTGAATTTCTGGGGACAGTAGCTCTAAAACTGCACCCCTCATAGTCACCCAAAATTTCCCCAGATTCTGTGCTCTGTAGTGGCTGGCTGGCTCCATTGCAGCTCAATGGGAATTTCTGTGGGAGGAGGCTGGGGAGTGCGCATTTCTCATTAAGGGTAAACTCCATTAAACTTCTTCAGGGTGTCTTCAGGAGAATGCTCTTCATGACACCATCCAGGTTTGCGACACGTTGCTAAGGGTTCAATGTTATGGGTAGGGTCCATCTCCCACTGCCCCCATAAGCAAAGTTCCTCAAACCTGGATGGTGTCAAAGACTCCTGAAGATACCCTGAACATTTTGTGACACTGTACCTTGATAAATGTACACAGCCCTCCTGTCCCCATTGACAGCAATGCAGAAGTCACTGCAGAAAAAGATCTTGGGCAGGCACTGATTGCCTGGGGCGCATTTTTAGAACATATCAGCACCAAAATATCATGGTATCATCAGGAGACTGTCCCTGATGACACCAAGCTTAGTGCAGTTTGGTTAGAGAGCAAAAGTTATGGACCCTCAAAATGGTAGCCACAATCTCCTTAGCTCTCATTGGAAACAATGGGGGATAGAGGCTTGAGGGTCCGCCAACTGCCCCTGAACTAAACTGCACCAAACAGAGGCTGTCATCAGGACAGTTTCCGATGACCCTGAAATTTGCGCCACTAACACAAAAATTCTGGTTTTCATGTTTCACCGCCCTGCACATGAAGCCTGCTGGAGGTGAGTGGTAGGTGAAACACGCAAACCAGCATTTTTAAAGCTAGTGACATAAACTTCAGGGGTATCATCAGACTATCCTGATGATACCCCAAAGTTTGGTGCAGTTTAGTTCAGAGGCCAAAGTTATGGACTCTCAAGGTGTAGCCCCATCCTATCAGCTACCACTGGAAACAATGGGGATAGTTGCCTCCCTTTGAGGGTCCATACCTAGAACCAAACTGCACCAAACTTGGTGGGCAACATCGGGACAGTCACCTGATGATATCCTGATAATTCTGCGTGCCGATATTATCTCAAAATACCTGCGTCCCCTGCAGGCACCCCAGAAATTTGTTCAAGATTCTTTGTTCTGCAGTGACTTGGCTATTGCTGTCAATGGGAAATTTCTGGTAGAGGGCCGTGAGGTGCACATTCTGAAAGGTATGGTCCACAAAACTTTCAGAATTATCTTCAGGAGAGTCTGACACCATCCAGGTTTGGGAATTTTTTGCTTCAGGGTTTAATTCTATGGGACCCAAAGGGTAGGGTCCATCTCCCACTGCCCCCCCTGGAAGTAAGTTCCCCAAACCTGGATGGTGTCATCCAGAGACTCTCCTGAAGATACCTGAAAGTTTTGTGGGTTTACCATGAAAATGTGCACTCCACAGCCCTCTATCAGAAATTTTATTGACAGCAATGCAGCTAAGTCACTGCAGAACAAAGAATCTTGTGCAATTTCTGGGGTGCCTGCAGGGGTGCATTTGTAGATGTATCCCAGTACCAATAGTTCAGTGTATCATCAGGAGACTGTCCTGATGATACCCTCAAGCTTGGTGCAGTTTAGTTCAGGGGCCAGATATGGACAAAGGTAGCCCTCATCTCCTTAGTTCCCATTGGAAAGAATGGGAGATAGGGACACCCCTTTTGGGGGTCCATAACTTTGGCCCCCCTAAACCAAACTGTACCAAAACTGGAGGGTATCATCAGGACAGTCTCCTGATGATACCGTGAAAGTTTGGTGCTGGTATGTTTAAAAATGCGCTCCCTGCAGGCCGAAACGTGAAAAAAACCCCAAAAATAAAAACGCAATTCGGCTGGTAATCCGAATCCCATGGATTCGGATCTGTTAGGATTCGGACAGCTCAGATTCGGCCCCTGCTCTTCCGAATCCGTCCAAATCAGTGCAGATTCGGTAAAAATTAGGATTTGGACTGTCCGAATCTCCAACCCTAGTTGATGCTCCAAAAGTTTCTTCCAGGGAAGAACGTCTAGTTTTACCACAGAGTTTCCAGGGATTCCTAGAGGTATCTTCCGTCACTTCCAAGAAGCTCTAGGAATCACTGAAACTCTGAAGTCAGAACTTCTGTTCAGTAGAGGAGACCTTATTTTTAATTTTTCCCCTGGGGTGCTGCCCCCCATGTTGCTTGGCACTGCTAGGATGGTTGGCCTATTTTTTAATTGCCCCAATTCCCTTAATGACCCTTCCTTCCTGCTGTATTTAATTCCTGGGTTTGTGCATGTGTGTTTGTGCGTGTGTCTGTGTATCAGTTCAAGGAAAATGTATTGTCGAAGGCTTTCACGGCCGGAATCACTTGGGTGCTGTGTGGTTTCCGGGCTGTATGGCTGTGTTCTAGCAGCATTCTCTCCTGACGTTTTGCCGGATCGTCTGAAGATGCCAGCCACAGACGCAGGCGCAACGTCAGGAGAGAATGCTGCTAGAACACAGCCATACAGCCCGGAAACCACACAGCACCCAAGTTTAAGGAAAGTTTGATGATCTTTTGGTTTTAATTGTTAGATGCCTGGGTGGCTCTGACTGAGCAGAAAGGCAGAATATAAATGCTGTAAACAAACAAATAAATAAATGGATTAAAAAGCAGTACAGGCCCTGTTCGAGCATTAACAATCTAATTATACTACACTGTCATTTCGCTGATGGTTATGACATATCTTGAGCATTTTGAGAAGGTGAGATATACGTTAAAAAGGCAGAAAACTCAATGAAAAAACCGAGACGTGCACACTGGTAGCGTAACATTCTCTCTCTTTTTTTTTGCACATCATGACCTTTTCTGTATTTGTTTTTTTCAACGAAAGGGACATTTAGGAAGGAATTACCTGAATGGCTGCAGTTCTGAAGAACTGGAAGGCTCTGCATCGGCTTTGGGCAATTACACCTACCGTGTGTAATCGAATGAGCTGTTACTCTGCCTTAATGTACCATCTAAAGAAGAGGAGTACGTATCTCTTTTTTTCCCCTTTAGCGGTGGCGTTATTGTGGCAGATAATTGATTTGCCAGGTCCGACGCGCACCTCTGCAAGTTACTCAGACTTCAGAGTTCTTGAAAACATTTTTCCTTTCAACATTTTATATATATATGAGAAGGCAATTAAATGAGGGACTGGTGTTTTCGGCGATAAAATACAGCATCCTGAAAGGAAAAGGTCAGCGCAGCAATCTATTTTGATGTGGTGACCTGGCAATAATAATAAATTTACCCTCCTTGCAAAAAGGGCTGGCAGAAATGCACAGCTGTCTTGCTAAAGCCTAGAGAGGAGTGTGAGTCACAGGCAGCAAGGCCTGGAAAAATGGAAATGAGAGAGTAGCTCTGGGAACTTTCCTCAAACTTTGTGGTTTTACCATAGAATTTCCAGCGATGCCCAGTTCTATCTATGTCACTTCTGCATTCCGTTCTACCAGCTGAGGGGACTCACATGATTTCAGGGTATCAGGTTGGTTCTGAACTATAAACCTTCACCTCTGTTTAGATTTATGCCCCACTTTTCTCAGCCATAAAGAGTCTCAAAGTGACTTACAAATTCCTTTTCCTTTCCTCTCCCCACAACTGACATCTTGTGAGATAGGTGGGGATGAAAGAGTTCTGAGAGAACAGTTACTTGCCCAAGGTCACCCAGCAGGTTTCATGGGGAGGAGCAAGAAGAAGGAGAAGGAGAAGGAGAAGGAGAAGAAGAAGAAGAAGAAGAAGAAGAAGAAGAAGAAGAAGAAGAAGAAGAAGAAGAAGAAGAAGAAGAAGAAGAAGAAGAAGAAGAAGAAGAAGAAGAAGAAGAGGGAGGGGGAAGGAGGAGGAGGAGGAGGAAGAGTTTGAATTTATATCCCCCCTTTCTCTCCTGTAGGAGACTCAAAGGGGCTTACAATCTCCTTGCCCTTCCCCCCCTCACAACAAACATCCTGTGAAGTACGTGGGGCTGAGAGAGCTCCGAGAAGCTGTGACTAGTCCAAGGTCACCCAGCTGGCGTGTGTGAGAGTGTACAGGCTAATCTGAATTCCCCAGATAAGCCTCCACAGCTCAGATGGCACAAACCCAGTTCCTCCAGATTAGATACACGAACTCTTATCCTCTTATGCCACTGCTCTCCAGATCAGCCTCCACTGCTCTTAACCATGATACCATGCTGGCTCTCTAAAAGTTTCTCTGGAAAGGTTTCAGTTACAACATCAGTTGTTGTGATGTTCATCTTCAGAGGTGTATCACAGAGAAAAGTCGGTTTCTCTGTGCTACACCTCTGAAGTTGCCAGCCACAGATGCAGGCAAAATGTTAGGAACAAGATCTACCTGACCACGGCCACACAGCCCGGAAAACCCACCACAACCAGTTGAATCCGGCCATAAAAGTCTTCAACAAGACATTAAGGGAAATTCCTTGTCTGCTGTTGCCATCCACCAAACATCTGCTACAAACCATTCGGAGCTGTCCTCGCTGCTGACCTCCTCTTCAGCAAATAAGCAACAGAACATTTGCATAAGCAATGAGAAGTGTAATTAAAATCACCAACACATTACGTTCACGTCAGAACCCACAATAACTTTGGGCTTTGGGCAAAAAAGGAAGAAGGGAAAATGGTCTAACAAGGTGCCAGTAGTTAAAAACCAATTAAGCATGCCTATTAGTTGTCCATTATCATCCCTGACTAGTGTAAATGAAATAAATGGGTAGCTAAAGGCCATCCTGTTAATGGCTAAATAAGTCTGTAAATATTTCCGAGTCTGTTAGGAGTGTTATACTTGCCACTGGCAAGTGGATCGCACTCCTTTAATGCCCAATGAATGTAATATATGCAATATATAACGGAGTCTATAAAAGTGAGAGTGGGCTGTATGAGCCAGTAACGATCTTCCGCAAGGGCCAGACTGTACCTCTTTTCCATCGCCTCTGAGTGGAAATTGCAGAGGTGGTTTGGCAACCTTTTTTTTCTTACTGAGGAGAGTCACACAGCCTTCTCAGATTTCTGGAATCTGGGTTCGTTTTGAACTATAAACCTTCCCCTCAGCCAGCATGTTGTAGTGGTCAAGAGCAGGTGTTCTCTAATCTGGAGAACCAGGTTTGATTCCCCACTCTGCCAATTGAGCTGTGGAGGCTTATCTGATGGACCATAATACAGTGGCGTACCTAGGCAAACCTGAGCCCTGGGCAAAACCTGAGTCTGGTGCCCCCCCCCCAACAGATAAGACCTTCAGCCTGGAAAGGCAAAAAGCCTTCAGGCTGCTGCCGGTGCTCCTGCTGTTTTCCTTGGACTTCGAACAAATGGGGGGGGGAGGGGTGCCGGTGGAACAAGTTTCCACCCCCTCTGAGCCGGGATTACGTCAAGTAAGTTGGAGAGGAGGATCCTCCTGGAAATAAAAACTTACCAAACCGCCCCCCCGAGCTCATCTCAGCTTCGCTCCTCCCCCCTCCCCTCCTCCCTGCTCTGTTTTGAAACGGGATACAGGCTCCAGCCGCTGCCTTTCACCAGGGCTTTATCGCCTTCTGCCCAGCTCCGATGCGCACCAGCCGCAGCAAGAGCGCCTCGGTGCTCCGCCTCCTCCTCCGCACTCCGCTGAGCGCTCACCTCGGCGGCTGGGCGGCCGGAACGGACAGCCTCGGTGGGGACAAGCTCACCGGCTGGGGCTCCCAGCCTGAGGCAGCAGCCCTCTTGCTGCGGCTGGTGAGCATCGGAGCTGGGCAGAAGGCGATAAAGCCCTGGCGAAAGGCAGCGGCTGGAGCCTGTATCCCGTTTCAAAACAGAGCAGGGAGGAGGGGAGGGGGGAGGAGCGAGTGCAGAGAGATGAGCTTCGAAGCAGGGGTTTACGGGGTTTTTTTGGTAAGTTTTCATTTCCTCCTCTCCAACTTACTTGACGCAATCCCCAAGTGGCTCAGAGGGGGTGGAAACTTGTTCCACCGGCACCCCTCCCCCCCGTGTTTGTTCAAAGTCCAAGGAAAACAGCAGGAGCACCGGCAGCAGCCTGAAGGCTTTTTGCCCTTCCAGAGCTGTGTGTGGACTTGGGTGGAGACCTCCGTCTCCACACTCAGCTGCGCACTTCCTCAATGGCCGGTCTGCTGGCTGCCGGCACAGACAGCCCGGGGACAAGCTCGCCAGCCGGGGCCCCCAGCGGAGTGCAGCAGAGTACCCTCACCGCTCACTTGGAGGGGAGAGTGGTAGTCTGGTTCCCGGCGTTCCTTCAGCTTGTGGGCGGCGCCAGCAGGCAGAGCCAGGCAGGGGAAGTGTAACTCAGCCTGCAGGCTGCTCGGCCGGCCAGAGTGGGTGGGGCCGCTCAGACATTTTGTCGCCCATCACGTGACGCACAATTTCTACGCCCAAGGCAGCTGCCCCTTCTGCCCAATGGGTGGTCCGCCTCTGCCATAATAGCTTGTGCACTCCAACACATGCCAGCTGGGTGACCTTGGGCTAGTCACAGTTCTTTGGAGCTCTCTCAGCCCCACCGACCTCACAAGGTGTTTGTTGTGAGCGGGGAAGGGAAAGGAGTTTTTAAGCTCGTTTGAGTCTCCTTACAGGAGAGAGAGTGGGATATAAATCCGAGTCTTCTTCTTCATCTTCATCTTCTTCCACATGTTAAGAACATAAGAACATAAGAACAAGCCAGCTGGATCAGACCAGAGTCCATCTAGTCCAGCTCTCTGCTACTCGCAGGTGCCTTTGGGAGCTCACATGCAGGAAGTGAAAGCAATGGCCTTCTGTGGCTGTTGCTCCCAAGCACCTGGACTGTTAAGGCATTTGCAATCTCAGATCAAAGAGGATCATGTTGTACAGGTAGCCAGTATATAGGCTTTGGGTTTGCTGCTGTGTGGTAAGTTTTGTGGTGGCCCAGGAGATCTCTGAGATCGCTGAAGTTGGATTCATATACTAAGAAGGTTTATTTGGTACAGGTTAGTTTTAACAGAACAAACCAGCAGTGTGGGTCTCCAGGTAGAGGAAAAATGAGACCCAACTGAGGCACAGAAATTGTCCCAGAAATTTACATTCTGAAGTCATAATTATACTACTACAATGCTCTCAGGAGCAGACTTTTATTGACTCGCCACCGGGTTGGATCCTCTTTCACGCTCAGGATTCCACCCACACCAGCCTGCCCTTTCCCCAGGTAAATGGTACAAGGTCTGCTTGTTATCACCTTTACTCCCCGCAAAATTCCTCTCGGTTCCAGATATTTACCCTCAACACTATCTATATCCTAGGACTGTGTAAATTCTCCATATGTTTTGACCATTTGTGTGCTTGTAGATTTTTTATTTTATTTTTCAAATAATACTAAAACATTTACTCCTGATTCCTGTGGATTTCTTGCAGAAGTCACCTCCATAAACTCTGGTGGAAACAATCCTGGTTACTCCTCTCATTAAGTTCTTTCTGACCCCACTAATTCCCCACTCTAAGGCCGTTTCTGCACAACCACGCTGTGGGGGTGCATCGTCATAAACAATGCAGACACACACAACCGGGACCGTTCGCATGGATATTCCCAGTAGAGGTGGGGAAGACAGCACAGCCTGTGCAGAGGCTGCACCATCCCCTGAATGCCTTACTGTCCCCTCCGGCCTTCTGGCACATCACACAGGCCAGGGGACATGCCTCCTGCCCTGCACAACAGCTCTGGAGTCGCAGGGCAGGGGGGCGTGTCCCCTGGCCTATACGATGCGCCAGAAGGCTGGAGGGGATGGTAAGGCATTCAGGAAAGGGGGGGAATGGTGCCTTCCAGCCACTGCTGTCCGCACGGCAGCGGTTGGAAGCGCTGCTTCCGAAAAACTTTGCTCAGGGAGCGAGGTTTGAAAGCAGCGTCTTTGCACCACTGGGGGGGAGAGAGGGCGGCACTGCTGTGATGCAGCAGCACCTCCCATGTGAACAGCTTACTAGGGATGGCGTTTTTGCCGTCCCTAGGACGCTGTTTATGGCCCGTGCAGAAAGGGCCTAAGAGACAGACCCCAGCAGTTAGGGTAACCTTCAGGAAATGGCACCAGAACCTCAGGATGCTGACATTCCCACCACATATCCTGTCATTCCCTCCCCCCAACCAGCTACATGATGGCAAAGATGTGCCTGCTTGCAGTGGTATATCCAGGGAAATACTGAACACTATTGGCTGGTTATAGGGGAAGAAAACCCTCAGGTGATCCTAATGTTCTATGGAGAAACGTGGCCCTTGCCTTCTGGAGGCAAGGCAAGAAAAGGACACTTAAGTTAAGTGGAGGATACTTAAGCTTAATGGTCTGCACTTAGGCTTAATGTTCCATGCCGGGGAATGCCAGAGCTTTAATCACCCAGTAAGCTTTAGTCACCCAGTAAGATTCATAATAAAGTAAGGAACTCAGGTTGTGTCCATCATTCTTCATTACCTGAGCCTAGTTCTAGGCTGAAGGCTATCCTTTTCCCATTCAAGTAGATGGAAATCTCCTGTAGAATTGTCATAGGGTTTGCTGGAGCTTTTCTGCGTGTGTTTCTTTGCTGATTGTGTTCCTGTATTGTGTCCTGTATTTTGTTCTCTTTTTCATTTCATTTTCTTTTCTGCATGTGTTTTTCTCCCTCTAGTGGTTGCTTCAATATTTGAGGAGGTATAAACTTTCAAGAATCAGCACTTCCTTTGGGAGACACATCATGTAATGCATGTTGTTCTTGTCCTCTTTGGAAGAGAGAAGAGAGAACTATCAATCAATCTTTATTATGGTCTCAGACAATCATAGTCACGCAGAGAACTAACAGGACGGGGGTGGCAATCTGCATATGTGTACATGAGCATATTTTTCAAGTCACCATCAACACAAACCTTGCCAAACATTTTTTACAGGTATGCTCACAAAAACGAGAGCAATTTCAGAGGCAGCATTGGGGTGTTTGTCCATTACTAAGTTCATTAGGATTTTGCGTACTGCTAGGTAATAATACAAAAGGTAAACGACGGGCTAGAATCTGCCGGAAAATGAATCAAGTGCCTCGGCCGTTTGTTCACCTCTGCAAAATGAAGTGCATGCTTATGGATTTCAGTGGTTCGAGCTCAGATATTCATTTCCTGGTGGAATTGAAACACATCATTTCATCTTGTTCAAGAGAACCTCTCAGAAGGCCCAAGAGATGGCGGAGAAAGGCAAACACAGTTTGCTTGTGGCATTTCATGCTGCATCAGTTTTCATAGGGGGAAAAATGGTTACACTGGCAGTTAATTTCTGCCTTGCTCACCTTTGATTGAAGATAAAGACATTTTGTGAGGAATTGAATCCCCTCCCCATCACAGGCAATTAAAGACCACCCCCACCACCCCCCGCTTCCCCTCTTATCTAATTAATGCAGAATGTCAAATTGGAAATCAGCAAGTTGGGCAGAAAAAAAATTACAATGGCTTGAGAAAAAAAATTAATTAGCTTTTCATTAAGACTGTAGAGTGCAAGAGTATCTGGATGAGCAAAAATGTTAATAATCATGTGCTGTTCTTTGAACTATAATTAAAATGTTGAGTACAAATGTGAGAAAAGAAATCACTTACTGTCCTGGAACCCAGGGGAATGGGTCTTGAGAAGCAATCATAAACTACAGGTGGTAGGAGATGTCTTCTTTTTTTTAAAAAAGTGATCAAAATGAGGCTGCATGTTAATCTAAAGAAATTGGTCTGAGGTTTGCTGTAACTATATGCTTTCAGTGTGTACATTCTCTATGTCTTCATGGAAGGAGAAGGAATGACATCTCTCAAAATTATCCTTATTTATTCTATTTTGTTGTAATGTTGCCATCAGGAGGGTTGAGGTAGAGGCATGGAGGAAGGGTATTATAGGCAACATGATATTTCCAGGGAAAACCTGGAAACGATGACAGATAATTCTAGGAATCACCAGAAACTTTACAGTAAACCATAAAGTATGCAATGATTTCTAAAGCTACCCACTTTCACTTCTGGCTTTTCTATGGAAGTGACAGCATCATGCTAGCAATGCTTTCAGTTCATTTTTTCCTCTTGTTATCGCTCTAAAATATTATGGGATCTCCCACACACACAGACACCTGGGGGGGTATCTTCTCACTGTGCAGTCAACAAATATTCATTACTAGCAGGGCCCGGCCACACGTAGCTTTGGCTTATTGTGGTGAAATGGGAAAGGAACAGTAGCAGCAAATCAATTGCAGAGGCCAGCAGTACATGCTCATGCAAACACTCAGCCTGATACTGTGCGATGTCAGTGATGTGTGTGCCCACATTCCTGGGGGGGGGATGGAAAGGCACCCCTCCCACACATCTAGGCTGGCTGGTCATGATCCTTTACCTGGGAGAAAGTTTGGTTGGTGGCAATGGGTGTGGATTCTGAGGAAACCCTCTGAGGGGCGCGACACAGCCATTCAAAGTATGTCACGGTTGCTGTACCGAGCTTACTCCTGAGTAATGCGTGCCTGGTTTTCTTAACTGTAACTGTAGTATTCAGGGAATCTAGGGTGCCTGGCCCCTCCCTCCCTTCCCTCTCCCTCATGTGTATGTGTGTGTATGTGTTTCACTTCCACTCGAGTTACTGCCTATGTACTGTTTCCACTGCTCATATCTGGCCATCTGCTCATATCTGGCCATCTAAGCAGCATGAACATTCTAAGGGTGACAGTTACACACAGACAGCTGCATGTCCTTCACCAGGGAGTGCCAGGAAAAAGGCGGTTTACCTGGACCAGGTGTGAAATTTCAGGAACGTGAACATCTAAAAACACTCTCACCTGGCTGACTATAGTGGCTGGGAATTTTCAGAGGAATTGGCCCAGCAGTTACTGAGGTATACTATCATCAACAAAAACACTGTTAGCTTTATATAGATAGATAGATTTTGTTTCTTTTGATACTGGTTTAGGTATGTATCTGTTCTCCCATCTCTCCAGATTTTTATTTTGTAGCTGCATCTGTATTGTGACCATGCATTGTATGGTTTTTCTCCATCGTTTATACTGCATTATTATAATTAAAACGGATGGTGTTTATCGACGGAATGCATGGTTTTATAGGAAATAGGAGTGCAAGGCAAATAGAAGGCTGCAGAGTCACGACTTTGATTTCGTAGAAGACGGAAGTGAAATCAAAAAGGGGATTTGGGTGTTCCTGTTGAGTTCCTGTCTGACCAGTAGTAGCTGGGGAATCATTTTGCTTTCTCCTTACTGCTCTTCTTTTCTAGGAGGAGGGAAGATTTGAGGAGGGGGTTCAAAAAGTCAACCCGACAGCCTGGAGCAGAACAATTCAGGGAAAGCCTTACCACTTGGTGTTGCCAACTCTATGAGCTGTTGTGCAGTGATAAAAATACTTTCCTAGGAGTAAGCACCACTGAATAAGATGGAACTTCTAAGAGTTGCTTCCCTCTGTTTGCCCCGGGGTTTTTTTGCCAGAAAGCCAGCATGATACAGTGGTTAAGTGCAAGTGGACTCTAATCTGGGGAACCGGGTTTAATTCCCCAGTAGTCTTATCCTAGAAGTCCTGAATTGGGTAGGAAGAAGACAGAGAAACGTTTTAAATCAACTATCCCCTTTACAAATCCTTTCTTCAACCAGGTTAGTTTTACCAAAACACTACCAGCATAGTGTAGTGGCTAACAACAGTGGACTCTAATATGGCGAACTGGGTTTCATGCTCCATTCCGCCACATGAGCAGTGGGCTCTTATCTGGTGAACGGGGTTTCTTTCCCTGCTCTTCCACATGAAGCCTGCTGGGTGACCTTGGGCTAGTCACAGTTGTCTCAGAACTCTCAGCCCCATCTACTTCACAATCTGTCTGGATTTGGAGCAGCAGTGGCATAGGAGGGTAAGAGCTCGTGTATCTAATCTGGAGAAACCGGGTTTGATTCCCAGCTCTGCCGCCTGAGCTGTGGAGGCTTATCTGGGGAATTCAGATCAGCCTGTGCACTCCCACACACGCCAGCTGGGTGACCCTGGGCTAGTCACAGCTTCTCGGAGCTCTCTCAGCCCCACCTACCTCACAGGGTGTTTGTTGTGAGGGGGGAAGGGCGAGGAGATTGTCAGCCCCTTTGAGTCTCCTGCAGGAGAGAAAGGGGGGATATAAATCCAAACTACTCTTCTTCTTCTTCTTCTTCTCCTTCTCCTTCTCCTTCTCCTTCTTCTTCTTCTTCTTCTTCTTCTTCTCCTTCTTCTTCTTCTTCTGTTGTGGAGAGAGGAAAGGAAGTAGTTTGTAAGCTACTTTGAGACTCCTTTCGGTTGAGAAAAGTGGGATATAAATTCAAACTCTTCTTGTTTTGCTCAACTGTGCTCAACTTTGAACACTGTTTACTTTTAGAAATGGGATATCTTCCTTTCTACATATGTATTGTCGAAGGCTTTCACAACTAGAGTTGCCTGGCTGTTGTGGGTTTTCCAGACTGTGGCTGGGGTCTGTCAATTTTTGCTCCTGTGGTTTTGCCTGCATCTGTGGCTGGCATCTTCAGAGGCGTGACCCAGTAAGATATGTTTCTCTCTTTCCACTGCAATCTTTTCTCCCCATCTAATGTATGTTTTAAGACCTTCCGAGAGCTCTTTTGCAACAGGCAAAATATATACAAATCCCCCAAATAAATAAACAGAGCACCTAGCACCAACTTTATATGAAATAAATGTTCTTTCTTAGTGGACTCTTGAAAGCTACAACCCACTAAAAGGAAGATCAATAAAGCATTTGGCTGGAAAAGTTTTTTTTAGCAAGGAGTCTGTTGGAAACTGGACTTTAATACCTCATCATGCAAAGAGATTGGAAATTTGCATCGTAAAATTGTTACTGGGGGAGGAAATGGGAGCCATTCCGGACTTCGCACGTGGCGGTGTAAAATACAGGGAGTTACTGCAGTGCCGTTAGGCTTTATGATACACTTCTGCAATCCTAACCTGTCGGTATTGAGAAATGCAAATGTATCCTTTTGGAGACCTTTTATTTAATTTCAGCATCGGAAGGTTGGTGCTGAAGCGCAAAAGCAAAACTGTAAAAAGGATCCCACCGAGTTGAAATCCATTTGGGCAAAGACCCCCCGGAAATTTGTTTAGGGTTGAAGCAGGAGAGGGGATGGAAGATCCAGGATTGGCTCCCCAGTACATTTTGCTTTCATAAATAGCTCCCTTGGGAGGCTGAATTGGACCACAATTATCACAGGGGAGAACCAATTGCACTATTTTTCTCAATAGCAAACAGTTCCTCCAGAGCCTACTATGGACAATCTGTATATTTGCCAGCTTGGTTGGGAGGGGTGTGTGTGTGTTCAGGCAATGAATCTGCCTTATATTGAATCAGACCATCAGTGTAACAAACTAGCCAAGTCCAGGCAAAAGTAACTGTTATGAGTTCTTTATTGAGCTGGCATTCTTAGTCAGAAGCAGGCAATGCGAGAACTGAAACCCAGTTTACAACCCATAGCTTTTAGCAGGCAGGCTCCCGCCAAAAAGTAATAAACAAGGCAGGATTTCACACGGGGTTTCACACAGACTGGCAAGCAAGTAACAGATAACCAAAGCAGCTAAATTCCCCTTCCCGGACGTTGAGTCAAGTAAGTCCAGCAGAAACCTCGCCAAGGTCAGAAAGCACACACACACACTTTACAATCAGTCCACCACAATTGGTATTGCTTACTCAGACTGGCAGCTGCTCTCCAGGGTTTCAGGCAGAAGTATTTCACATCACAGTCCTTTTAACTGGAGATGCCAGAGATTGAACCCAGCACCTTCTGCAAGCCAAGAAGAGACACTACCACTAAGGTCCATCCCTTGCACTGTGGTCCCAATCCAAAGGTGAGAGCTAAGTAGCAATAAAATTGATCAAGACGTCTGCTGATGGATCACCAACTTGATGGACCTTGGAGTCTCTTCCAACTCTATGATTCTAAGATCAGTCACAGCAAGAGAGCGACAGGTCCAGGAAGCCCCATACAGCTTCCTAGTAAAATGGAAATTTGAACAGAGAACTCTAATCTGGTGAACCAGGTTTGTTTCCCCAATCCGACAGTTTTTCCACTCCTACAACTTCCCAAGATAGTTTTGGGAAGCTCCAAATTTCCTCGCCGCCATGTTTGACAGTTGAACATATCGTGTTCAAAAAAGTCAGTCAGAGGTGAGTTGGTCACTGTTCCGTTTGCGCGGAACAGCTGTAACTCCTTGCTGGACTGTTGTGCATGGAGGTTTTGCAAAATTGTGCTTATTCAAAAGGATAGCTGGCCATTTGCATTGCTAAGAACTATTGAGATGAATGCCGGGCAGGGTTTTTATTGAAACACAGCTTTTATTTATGACTGAATTACATGATTTTGGAAGGATCTGTGAGTGATGAAGAATACAATGTCAGCATTGCACTGGCATGATGCGAGACCGCATCACCCCATATGTCCCTACACGGCCTCTCCGTTCGGTTGAGGCCAATCCCTGGCCCCTCAATGATGCGGCTGGCCTCCATGCGGGCCAGGGCCTTTATGGCTCTGGCCCCGGCCTGGTGGAACACTCTTCCTCCAGCTGTCCGGGCCCTGCGGGACCTTGGCGAGTTCCGCAGGGCCTGTAAGACGGAGGTGTTCCGCCGGGTTTTTGGAGGGACCAGCCACTGAAGGTGCCCCTCCCCTTTGGCTCTTAACATCTGGGCCCTTTTCCATCTAATGGGACTCGCCGTTCCCTCCCTCTTAAGGAGGATTTAAAATTAGGGTTTGTTGGATGCCTCTTATTATTCTTACTGCTGTTTTTTAAAGGTTTTAATTATATTATACTTGTATTGAGATTTTATGCTGTACACCATCCGGAGCCCCTCGGGGATGGGGTGGTATAAAAGTATAAATAAATAAATAAATAAATAAATAAATAAATAAATAAATAAATAAATAAGTAAGTAAGTAAGTAAGTAAGTAAGTAAGTAAGTAAGTAAGTAAGTAAGTGAGTGAGTGAGTGAGTGAGTGAGTGAGTGAGTGAATGAATGAATGAATGAATGAATGAATGAATGAATGAATGAAATGATCCAGAGATAATAATGGTAAAAATGGCTTCTACTATAGAGTTTTTGCCCAAATGCCAGAGTGGCCGTGCATCACTTGTGATGCAATAACATTGCTTCCAGTGCATGTTGGAAGTTACATCACTCTATTACTGGCAACATCACTGAGACTCTGGGCTAGACTTCTGCCATTGGCTGTAAGTCCCTCTGCCCCCCCCCAGTTGACAGGGATATCTGCCAACCTTAAATGGCCACTAGCTTAGTTGGCTTTGATTAGACAGATTCATGAAGAAGAGGTCCTTCAATCACTATTAGTCAAGATAACTCAAGAGAGCTTTCATATTCATAGGCACTAAACCTATGAATATACTAGAAGGCACCATTGTAAGAAAGCCTTAGTCTCTATGCCCTGTTTGTTGGTTTTCCAGAATAATTCATTGACTTCTGTATGAAACATAATTCTGGACTAGATGGACTACTGTTTTCTCCAGTGTTGCTGCTGTGTGTTCTTATGTGCCTTGATGTGAATAGTTCTCATTAAAATCAACACATCTGTTAATATTCCATTGTTACCAACTGGAAAGAAAAGGTCAAGAATGGTATTAAAAATGATGAAAAAGTAATAGCATCAAAAATGAGGCAAACCAAGTCCAGCGGTAACTTGCAGAATCCAAAAGATAAAAACTGGACCTTCTCAAACGGGTCCCTAAAATAAAACATTTCTATATGTAACAATAAATCTCAATTCTAATTTGAAGTCAGGGGGGAAAAGAACCCTGTGCTTTAGTTCTCCAAACTTTGGGAAACGCTGATAAAATAGCATGATATTTTTAACCAGTTTCATAAGCGCACAGCAGTAAGAGCCAGGATCCAAAGAACAGCATTAGATACCCCCCCCCCCCCAGGACTTGGCATGCCAAGTGAGATTTCTGACTTTTGTATTTCATCAGGAAAGTCCCACGCCATGAATTATTTTTGAAAGTCAGCTCCGGCAAACCAAATTCTACTGCGGTTTCTTCCATCCTTAAGGAGCAGGAACTGAAAAGTACAGGGAAAGAAACCTTTATGAAATAAAAAGGTACTTGCCTACATTCAATGAAATGCTTCTGTTATTTTTATCACCAGTTGAGAGGATCTCACTTCCTCTGAATGGAAGAGAGATGTTAAAAGATGGAGCTTTACCAGAGGTGGGATCCAGCAGGTTCTCACAGGTTCCCGAGAGTAGGTTACTAATTATTTGTGTGTGCCGAGAGGGGGTTACTAATTGGTGATTTTGCCATGTGATTATTGCCTTAGTTAAGCGCAGCGCGCAGAACTTGAAGCAGTCTAGCAGGAGGTGCACCGGCGTGCGTGGCAGCCTGCGCCTGCGTGCATTTGTTTCCCGCCCAAGGACCGGCGCAGCGGCTGTGTCCTTGCCACAGCCCCACCCAGGAATGCCCCACCCTGGAATGCCTGGCCACGCCCCCGTCATGCCCCGCCCAGCCCCACTGGCGCTATGCCACAGTTTGAATCCCACCACCATGGGAACCTGTTACTAAAATTTTTGGATCCCACCACTGAGTGTTACCCT
The DNA here is from genome assembly GCF_021028975.2 of Sphaerodactylus townsendi. NCBI lineage: Eukaryota > Metazoa > Chordata > Lepidosauria > Squamata > Sphaerodactylidae > Sphaerodactylus > Sphaerodactylus townsendi. The sequence continues at coordinate 64,849,841 of NC_059433.1, forward strand.
AAGAGTCTGGCTAGCGTTGCTAACCACAGGTTGGGAAGTCTTTGGAGATTTGGGAGCGCTGCCTGGTGAGGACAACATTTGTCGAAGGGGGGGGAGTTCAGCAGGCATGTTATGCCCTAGAGACCGCCCTCCGAAGCATCCATTTGATCCAGGTGAACAGATCTCTGTCACCGGGACATCAGTTATAATTATGGGAAATCTCCAGGCCCCACCTGTATAAGAACATAAGTACATAAGAACAAGCCAGCTGGATCAGACCAGAGTCCATCTAGTCCAGCTCTCTGCTACTCGCAGTGGCCCACCAGGTGCCTTTGGGAGCTCACATGCAGGAGGTGAAAGCAATGGCCTTCTGCTGCTACTGCTCCCGAGCACCTGGTCTGCCAAGGCATTTGCAATCTGAGACCAAAGAGGATCAAGATTGGTAGCCATAGATCAACTTCTCCTCCATAAATCTGTCCAAGCCCCTTTTAAAGCTATTCAGGTTAGTGGCCATCACCACCTCCTGTGGCAGCATATTCCAAACATCAATCACACATTGTGTGAAGAAGTGTTTCCTTTTGTTAGTCCTAATTCTTCCCCCCAGCATTTTCAATGTCTGCCCCCTGGTTCTAGTATTGTGAGAAAGAGAGAAAAATTTCTCTCTGTCAACATTTTCTACCCCATGCATAATTTTATAGACTTCAATCATATCCCCCCTCAGACTTCTCCTCTCCAAACTAAAGAGTCCCAAATGCTGCAGCCTCTCCTCATAAGGAAGGTGCTCCAGTCCCTAGATCCAACCAAGGACCATCTTTTCCCAGGGTTTCGTATGAGACATACAGATGAGCTGTGATTTGGCAGATCCTGGTGGTCTCCCAACCGGAACCTGCTATTGGTTGTTATATTGCTAAATGACTATTTTTAAAAACCCTCCTTTTTTGCTCTTGTTCTTTTATAAATCTATTTTGGCTATTGTTACAGTGCTACTATGTTATCTGCTGCTATTTTTAACACTAGGGACTGAAGAGGCCCCCTATTGTAACAGTGCTGTGCTTCATCTAGTCCAGGGTCGTGGTAACCTGTAGATACACCATGGATTGTCCCTGCCAGCATGGCCAATTGGCCACGCTGGCAGGGGCTGATGGGATTTGTAGTCCATGAACATCTGGAGAGCCGCAGGTTGCAGACCTCTGATCTAGTCCAACTTCCTGTTTCACACAGTGCCAGAGGCGTATCTAGAGTGGGACAGCGAAGGCATATGCTCTGGGTGCCATTGGAGGGAGGCACCCTCAGCAGCAGGTTTCATTCCCTACCAAGAATTTCACTCTGCCCCAGACAGGTCCAGCTTTAAATTGTGGGCTGGGGTGGGGGCGGGGTTTTCATTGCTTCCCCTAGGCACTGTTTTCCATAGATGCACCCCTGCACAGTGCCCAACCAGGGGGGTCAACAAACAAGGCCAAGACCAAATCCTGAGGTTGCCTCGCAACCCTGGTATTCACATGTTTCCTGCATCTGGATAAATCTCATTATGCTTGCAATGTTAAATGTATTCTTCTTTAGCTGTCTTCCTTCTCTATACTAAAAAAAAACCCTCCAAAGGCTTTAGAGCTCCCTCACAGTGTAAATTTTCCAGACAGTTGCTTGTTTTACTTGACGTTTTCCTGCAACTTTTCCAATGAGTAGAAGTGACCTGTTTGTAGGTTTGTCAATGCTGGGTTGGTGAATCCCTGGAGATTTTTTTTGGGGGGGGGGGCGGTAGACCCTAGGTAGGGCTCAGTTTGGGGAGGAACTTCAGCAGGCTATAATAAGTGGTGGGATTCAAATAATTTAAGCATAAGCATAAGCATTTTATTGTCATTGTGCACACACAACGAAAATTACATCAGCTTTCCTCGATGCACACAATTCCAGACCCATACCCCATTCTCACTTTCCCCTTCCTCCACCCATCCCTACACAGCCCCAAACACATCAACACGAAGCCGCGGAGTTCAGCATCGCCACAGCTCTAGAGTAGAAGCTGTCTCTAAGCCTCTTTGTCCTAGTTTTGATAGACCTGTATCGTCTGCCGGATGGTAACAGTTCAAAAAGAGAGTGTGCTGAATGAGACGGGCCTCTCAGAATATTTTGGGCTTCTCTTTAGGTTTCGGAATTATAGAGTTCTTCCAAGAGAGGAGGAGGGCAGTTTATAAATCCCTTCGTGACAGTAGTGATCACCCTTTGGGAGCGCTTCCTTCCTATCTGCCACTGTGCAACTGGGGAAACGCACAGAGCCACAGATGCAGGGTAGGTTAAAGACACTCCTCTATAGCACATAGCGGTAAAGGGACACCAGGAGTTTTTTCCATTCCGTTAGTTGTTTCCCTTAAAAGTCTCAGATAAGGTTGACACAGATCTTTGCTGGGCCTTCTTAACCACCGCGGCAGTCTGTACGCCCCAGGTCAAGTCCTCTTTAATCATGACGCCCAGAAATTTAAAACTAGCCACCCGCTCTACTTGATCTCCATTTATAGTTAACAACCGGTTATGGTGGTAGGATTCAAATAGTTCAACAACTGGTTGTTTACAATCCCACCACTGACTGTAATGCCTTAGAATCTATCTTCCAAAGCAACTGTTCTCTTCTAAAGGCGGGGGGTAGAATGCGGCTCTCCAGTTGTTCATAGCCTGGTCCATACAATTCCTTATCAAGCCCCTACCAGCATGGCCAATTGGCCATGCTGACAGAGGCTGATGGGAATTGTAGTTCCTGAACAACTGGAGAGCTGCAGGTTCCCTACCCCTGTTCTAAGGAACTGATTTCTGTAATCTGGAATGCAGTTGTAATTCTGGGAGATTTCCATGCCCCGTGAGGAGTCTAGCAAGCATAGCTGTATGAGATGAGATGGGTGCTTCCACTTGGGAGTGCAAACTGAGAGGCATTTCCTTCCTTCCTCAACTGGAAGAAGAACAAGGAAGCCGAGTAAATGTTTCCCCCCTCTTTTCCTCAACAGCGTCAGTTCACCGTCCAAGACCTAAGCAGTCTATTGGTGTGGTCAATTGGCAGTGAGCCCCATACAGGTGGGGCTGGATTCTATGGGGCTCACTCAGGAACAGCATTTGCACAAATCACGTGAAAGCGGCATTTCTTTTAACTCCAAATCCTCCCCTGCACCGAATAACGCCACAAAGATTTATATAGCTGGACTCATTCAATAGTCATTTCATTGAAGCAACTTCCTTCGTGGGTTGCAAAACTTCTTGATGAGCCAAGTCCCAGTTCTACTCCAATCCATCAAGATGCTTCCAAAGAGCACTTTAAAAAAGGAGTTTGGTTCCAACGAATCAGACAACGCAGGAACCCGGCTGCAATCGGTGCCTTGAAAGACATAACCCTGAAATAACTGTATAACTGCAACATTAACACCCGTAATACTGCATTTTAATTTCCCCCTTTACTCGTAAACTTTCCACACACATAATTGTCCAATTAGTTTATACAAGGTGAGAAGATCTTAACTAGCTCCTCAGCAAAACCAAGACTCTGTTTATGCTTCTTGGTCCACTCCTGCTTGTTTATGCTTGTTGGTCCACGCATAAGAACAAGCCAGCTGGATCAGACCAGAGTCCATCTAGTCCAGCTCTCTGCTACTCGCAGTGGCCCACCAGGTGCCTTTGGGAGCTCACATGCAGGATGTGAAAGCAATGGCCTTCTGTGGCTGTTGCTCCCGATCACCTGGTCTGTTAAGGCATTTGCAATCTCAGATCAAAGAGGATCAAGATTGGTAGCCAGAGATCGACTTCTCCTCCATAAATCTGTCCAAGCCCCTTTTAAAGCTATCCAGGTTAGTGGCCATCACCACCCTTCTACCTGTTTATGCTTGTTGGTCCACCCAGTTCCTTCTACCTGACCATCAGGGGACATGTCCAGTACAGTGGTGGGATCCAAAAATTTTAGTAACAGATTCTCATGGGGGTGGGATTCAAACTGTGGCGTAGTGCCAATGGGGCTGGCAGGTGGGCACGATGCGGGCGTGGCCGTGCATCTCTGGGGTGGGGCTGGGGCATTCCTGGCTGGGTTGTGGCAGAGGGACTGCCCAGCCTACTGCGCCGATCCCATGGAAAACCGGTCGCGAGACGCAGGGGCAGGCTGCCACGCACGCTGGTGCACCTCCTGCTAGACTGCTTCAAGTTCTGCGCGCTACTGCTGAGAGGAGAGGCATAACTAAGGCAAAATCACCAACTAGTAACCCCCTCTCAGCACACACAAAAAATTAGTAACCTACTCTCGGGAACCTGTGAGAACCTGCTGGATCCCACCTCTGGTCCAGTAGCATGGGAGAGGTGTGTGTTCTCCATTTGTTCCCAAGCAACTTAACTGTATTTGTCCCAATGCAACCAAACAAGGATCTAAACAGGGAGTTGGACTGGTGATGTCTCTGCGTTGCTGGCAAATCAGGAATCCTCAGAGTTAGACTGAGGCTCACCTCTTAAGACTCTCAGGATGTTCTTTATCAATACTTCCCATCAGTTCCTGCTCGCCAGCATGGCCAATTGGCCATGCTGGCAGGGGCTGATGGGAATTGTAGTTCATGAACATCTGGAGAGCCGCAGGTTGCAGACCCCTGTGCTAGACTCACCAGAAGGAAGCTAACAGCCAGTAGGGGACTATTTTCTGGCAACATACTGACATCACTGGCAATGGGATGATGTCATATCCAGCATAACCAGATGTGACATCATCACAGTGTCAGTGAGGGCTATCGCATTCAGCCAAATCGCGATGATTGAACCATCGAGATTTGACCCAATGCTAGAATGCTGGTGGCGGTGCCCCCTTCCCCCAATTTCCCCCTCATTTTTCTGCCACTTTCAGCTAAGCAGAAATAGGAATTGCCAGAAAGGGGCAGAAGTCCCCATTGTCTACTCCAGTCTCTGCTCCTCGGTTGTCACAACAGAGATGGGTGCATCAAAACAATCCCTATTTATTAGCAACAAGTGTTGAAGTGAGCAATTTGACATGCTTGGACAAAGAAGAAGAAGAAGAAGGAGGAGGAGGAGGAGGAGGAGGAGGAGGAGGAGGAGGAGGAGGAGGAGGAGGAGGAGGAGGAGGAGGAGGAGGAGGAGGAGAAGGAGACGGAGAAGGAGAAGGAGAAGGAGAAGGAGAGAGAAGGAGAAGGAGAAGGAGGAGTTTGGATTTATACCCCACCTTTCTCTCCTGTAAGGAGACTCAAGGTGGCCTACAAGCTCCTTTCCCTTCTTCTCCCCTCAACAGACACCTTGTGAGATAGGTGGGGCTGAGAGAGTTCTAAAGAACTGTGACTAGCCCAAGGTCACCCAGCAAGAATGTAGGAGGGCTACATCACTCTAATCAAGTATAAGTGTTATCTCCTTGAATGGGACATCCCTCTTCTTGTCTTAACCTGGGAGCCTCTCCCTCGGACCCCTCCTCTGTATGAGTGAGTTCTTTGTTCTTCCCCTTCTCCACATGCCTTTTCATGAAGTCACACATCTTCACAGATCTCAACTGTAGAAACAACACTTTACATTCCCTTATACATGGTACTGGATACGCTGGCCGCTTTTGACAGCGAAAATGCTCTGTCGATTATGCTACTCTCTCCCTTCGGTTGACTGCAATCTAAATAAATCCCCCCAAAGCATATTGCAAATACCAAAACTTAATTTATTCTACTTGAATGAAGGTAAGTTTTACTATTTGCAATATTCTACTTGGGGGATTTATTTACTGCACTCCCCTCCTCTCATTTACACCAGGGGGAAAGACACTTGGACGCGACTGTGCCATTTTGCAACCAAAGGATCTTCTTAGAGGCGTATGCTTTCTTTCAGAGGAAGCATTGCGCCCTCTGAAATGTTACCTTTGGCTGCAGAAAATCGTCCCCCATGAAAAACTGGCATGGCCGTATAAGCTGTGTTGTGTGTGGGAAGGTTTTACTAGACCTTAACCTCTAAGGCTCAGGCTGGTGATAAAGATAAATGCTTTCTTATTTTTTACATCCCCACAACAAACCTTTCAGGCAGGTTATTACAACCCCCCCCCCCCCCGGTTTCCAGACAGGAACCCCGAAGTGAGAAATGGCAGATACAAGATAGCTTAGAAGACACTTGGCAGCACTGGGATTAGAACGGATGGTTTTCAGGCCCCAGGCCCAGGTCTTTGTAGAAGAAGAAGAGTTTGGATTTATATCCCCCCTTTCTCTCCTGCAGGAGACTCAAAGGGGCTTACAATCTCCTTGCCCTTCCCCCTCACAACAAACACCCTATGACAGAGGTGACGAACCTTTGGAAAGGAGGCAATTGGCAGGGGCTGATGGGAATTGTAGTCCATAACATCTGGAGTGCCAAAGGTTCGCCACCACGGCCCTATGAGGTAGGTGGGGCTGAGAGAGCTCTGAGAAGCTGTGACTAGCCCAAGGTCACCCAGCTGGCATGAGTGGGAGTATACAGGCTAATCTGAATTCCCCAGATAAGCCTCCACAGCTCAGGCAGCAGAGCTGGGAATCAAACCAGGTTCCTCCAGATTAGATACACGAGCTCTTAACCTCCTACACCACTGCTGCTTGTAGTGTCAGAGCATTGTCAAACAGGGGCCTGATCAGCAAAATCTAGTAGACAGTTATCACATGACTTAGCCTCACTTTGAGCTTAATTGATGCTGCATTATGATTGGACAGTACAATGTATATAAGGCTGAACTGTACATAGCTCTGAGAGACACTTGTCTTCGCACTGCGTGGCGGAGCACTTTGTCTGTGCCAACAACTTTGTGAACAATAAAAGCAGACCCGCTTCTGGGAAGCTGAGCTGCTGAGTGTGTTGGAGTTCCTACCGCATTCCAGTGAGTTGTGCAACTCTGCTGCCTGGGGTTTTACCCCCTCCTCCACATGTAGAGCAGGCAACGTTGCCTTCTTCCAGATCAGACCATCAGTCTTTCCAAACTCGGTATTGTCTCCTCAGACTGGCAGCAGCTTTCCAGGGTCTCAGAAAAGGAATTTCCCATTGCCTAGAGCACAGGTGTCAAACTTGCGGCCCTCCAGATGTTATGGACTACAGTTCCCATCATCCCCTGCCATCCCCTGCCAGCATGATGCTGGCAGGGGATGATGGGAACTGTAGTCCATAACATCTGGAGGGCCGCGAGTTTGACACCTATGGCCTGGAGCAGTGATGGCGACCCTTTGGCACTCCAGATGTTATGGACTACAATTCCCATCAGCGCCTGCCAGCATGGCCAATTGGCCTCAGAACCAATTCGATATTTTTTTTGAGATGTGGCGACCAGAACTGAACACAGTACTCCAAGTGCGGTCGCACCACGGCTTTATATAAGGGCATGACAATCCTTGCAGTTTTATTATCAATTCCTTTCCTAATTATCCCCAGCATAGAGTTTGCCTTTTTCACAGCTGCCATGCATTGAGTTGACATTCCCATGGAACTATCAACTAAGACACCCAAATCCCTTTCCTGGTCTGTGACTAATAGCACTGACCCCTGTAGCGTGTATGTGAAGTTAGGATTTTTTGCTCCTATGTGCATCACTTTACACTTTGCTACATTGAACTGCATTTGCCATTTCTTAGCCCACTCACCTAATTTATCAAGGTCCGCTTTTATTATCAGGTGCCTTTGGGAGCTCACGTGCAGGAGGTGAAAGCAATCGCCTTCAAGGTTCAACACCACGGGCCTAGAGCCTGTTCATTTTGAAGTGGAGATGCCGGGGAATTGAACCGGGGACCTGCTGCATGCAAAGCCGATGCTCTACCACTGAGCCACTGCCCTTCCCCATTCATGAAGTTGCCTCTCTCTGATCAGAACCTTCATTCATCCAGGTCAATTGTTTGACTGACAGCAGCTCCCTGGGGTCTCAGGCTGAGGTTTCCCCAACCCTTATTTCCAGGTCCTTTTAACTGGAGATGCCCTGGATTGAATCTGGAACCTTTTGCAAGTCAAATAGAGGCTCTTCCGCTGAACTGTGGGCCCTCCCTTCATTTTCAGAACACAGAAAGAGGCCCCTTCCACATATGCAGAATAATACACTTTCAGTCATAGGTGGGATCCAGCAGGTTCTCACCAGTTCCTGAGAGTGGGTTACTAATTATTTGTGTGTGCCGAGAGGGGGTTACTAATTGAGTCTGCTTTTCCGTTAGAAATTCCATTAGGTCCACAAATCATCAAGTCCTGTTGTTTCCTATGTGGCTGGTTAGCGAAGGTAGAAAACGGGATAATTCTCCCTGTTGGGCTGTTTTAAAAACATGTTTTAGCAATATGGTCAAGTTCCTTGTTTAAGGAAAGTATCCTTCTTTTGATTTCTAGAAACAAAATTAAGTATTTGAAAGTATTAAGTATTTGACAGGCAGTCGATTAGAGGAGAAGTAGTTGTTTCTGTTGGCAGTAGACGATAGGACTTGCTAGAATGAGTTTATGAAGTTGCCTCCCTCTGCCTCAGAACCTTCATTCATCCAGGTCTATTTGACTGGCAAAAGGTTCCAGATTCAATCCAGGGCATCTCCAGTTAAAAGGACCTGACAGAAAGATGCCAGCTGGAAATTAGGAACTTTTTTTTACAGTGAGAGTTTTTTACAGTAACAGAGAAATTATTAATGCCCCGCCCCTGGAATGCCCGGCCACGCCCCCGTCATGCCCCGCCCAACCCCATTGGCGCTACCCCACTGTTTGAATCCCACCACCATGGGAACCTGTTACTAAAAATTTTGGATCCTACCACTGCTTTCAGTTCACTTTCACTATTGCTTGCAAGTGGATTTTGCTCTTCCGCACAGTCAAATCCAGCTGCAAAGTGCATTGGAAGGGGACTGAAAGCGCATTATTCTGCGTGTGCGGGAAAGGCCTTAGACAAGCAGCAAGCTTGACAGCAAGTTTGCTGAGAATGGCTTCTTACTCAGATCGCTTCTTGTCCAGTGGTGGGATTCAGCCGGTTCGCACCACTTTGGCAGAACCGGTTGTTAAACGGTGCTTGCAAACAACCAGTTGTTAAATGATTTGAATTCCACCACTGTTCTTCTCCTTTGACACATTCCAGCTCCCTCTCTGTGTTTTGGAATCACTCATCGATCTGTCTCTCTAATTTAGCCTCACAACTTCACAAGAGGTAACGTCAGGGGAATGCCTTGGCCTTTGTGTCCAGTTCTTGGACCTACAGAGGAACTGGTTAGCCACCCTGTAAGACAGGATCCTGGACTAGATAGGGCACAGGTCTAATCCAGCAGGGCTGTTCTGATGTTCTTACGGATATCTCAGCCTTTACGCCCCGTTGTTGGCCCACCAGAGGAACTGAAGAAGAGTTAGTTTTTATAGTCTGTTTTTCTCTGCCTTTAAGGATTCTCCAAGCAGCTTACAATCACCTTCCCTACCCATCCCAACAACAATAGTTCTTGTGTCATGTGTAGCAAATGTAGTCAGAGATTGGATCAGAGGTGGGATCCAGCAGGTTCTCACAGGTTCGCGAGAGTAGGTTACTAATTATTTGTGTGTGCCGAGAGGGGGTTGCTAATTGGTGGTTTTGCCACGTGATTTTTGCCTTAGTGACGCCCCTCCTTTCAGCAGTAGCACGCAGAACTTGAAGCAGTCTAGCAGGAGGGGCACCGGCGTGCGTGGCAGCCTGCGCCTGCGTGCATTCGTTTCCCGCCCAAGGACCGGTGCAGTGGCTGCGTCCTTGCCACAGCCCCGCCCAGGAATGCCCCGCCCCCGGAATGCCCAGCCATGCCCCCGTCATGCCCCATTGGCGCTACGCCACAGTTTGAATCCCACCACCATGGGAACCTGTTACTAAAATTTTTGGATCCCACCACTGGATTGGATCAATCTGCTGCAGGGCTGCAAAGCTGTGCTCTGGACTGGAGAGATGAGATATGGGAAGTATTGGGTGAAATAAGGTTCTTTTATGGCCGATGTGCCTAATTCTCCTTCATTTTAAAGGCAGGTGACTCCTAATGGGCAGCCAACCAACATTTGTGCAATATCATGCCGGCCCCAAACTCAGCCAGCTCATCAGCCAGCTGCTCATCCTATCCTGCCAGAAAACTGGGCTGGAAGATATTAGCATTGCAAATGTCATCCCAGAATCCAAGGGCTGATGTTGCTCAGCACCAAGATATTCTCCTCTATGAAGGGCTGCCTTAGGAGACCACCTTTGTAAGCAGCGGTGGGATCCAGAAATTTTAGTAACAGGTTCCCATGGTGGTGGGATTCAAACTGTGGTGTAGCGCCAATCGGGCTGGGCGGGGCATTCCGGGGGTGGGGCATTCCTGTGCGGGGCTGTGGCAAGGATGCAGCCACTGCACCGGTCCTTGGGCGGGAAACAAATGCACGCAGGCACAGGCTGCCACGCACGCCGGTGCACTTCCTGCTAGACTGCTTCAAGTTCTGCGTGCTACTGCAGAGAGGAGGGGTGTCACTAAGGCAAAAATCACGTGGCAAAATCACCAATTCGTAACCCCCTCTCGGCACACACAAATAATTACTAACCTACTCTCGGGAACCCGTGAGAACCTGCTGGATCCCACCTCTGAGAGTAGCTCTAAGAATTTCTGGAACCTCTATGGTTTTACCATAAAGTTTCCAGTGATTCCTAGAGCTCCCCTTAACACTTCCTGTATCAACTTCCAGTAAGTACATGAGGCTGTATTTTTTTTAAAAAAAATAATCCCACAATGCTGTGTCCCTTCCCAATACTCCCAGAGCTACGTTGCATCAGTGAGGATGCGGCTGTATATGATACCTTTATCAAGGGGAGGGAAAGGTAGCGGTTTGGGTGTGTTTTGAAACATTGTGAACAAGAACAGCTAGTTATTTCTTTGACACTGCAATTATTGACTAATGTGAGTTGCAGAAACGCTTCTGAGGATGATCTGCACGGCATTTTTTTTGTTTCCTGAACCTCTGTTTTCCTGCCTTCAAATCACCAGTGCAATTTTGCAAGCGTGATATCCGACTACATCACAGTTTTCTAGACTAATCCTCCTCCATAATAACAGTTGCGAAAACCTGTCAGCATGAGACACAGACTGGGGGGATCCAGGAGCTGCCTTTTAAATATGCACCTATCAAAGTACTCACCGTTATGATAAGGGGCCCTGTGCTTTACTAAGGATTGACAGAATGCCCCTTGCTTAGCTTCTGACAGCCTCATGTACTTACTGGAAGTTGATACAGATACAAGGAATGATAAGGGAAGTTCTAGGAATCACTGGAAATTCTATGGTAAAACCATAGAGGTTCCAGCAATCTCATCAATAGCAGAAACTAAGCAAGATTGGTCCTGGTTAGTACTTGGATGGGAAACCACCAAGGCAGTTCAGGGCTGCAAGCAATGGCAAACCACCTCTGAACACTTCTTGCCTTGCAAACCTGACGGGGTCTCCTTAAGTCAGTTGTGACTTGATGACAAAAGGTCTGGAATCCATGACCTACGAAGAGAGGCTTAGTGAGCTGGGTATGTTTAGTCTGGAGAACAGAAGGTTAAGGGGTGACATGATAGCCAAGTTTAAATATTTAAAAGGATGTCAGGTTGAAGAGGGAGCAAGCTTGTTTTCTGCTGCCCCAGAGACTAGGACAAGGAGTAATGGATTCAAGGTACAGGAAAAGAGATTCCACCTAAGGGCTGTTCAGCCTTGGGCTGGGTGACCTTGGGCTAGTCACAAGGAATGCGGGCACACACATCACTGACATCGCACAGTATCAGGCTACGTGTTTGCATGAGCTGGCCTCTGCAATTGATTTGCTGCTACTGTTCCTTTCCCATTTCACCACAATAAACCACAGCAACGCATGGCCGGGCCACGCTAGTGAATAAATAAATATTTTGAATCCTGGATTGCCTCAATAAGTACTGGTTTCGTTGGCTTCTCTTTGTAGCCAGAGCAGTGTCTTCAAATGATGTCAGGGTTAAGTCAGAATGTCTATATTTAGACTTAATTCAGGGTGGTCAATAGAACAATTTCAGAGCCTGGTTTCCCCTCCGGGCAGGCACGTAGGAAGGGGGGGCGGGGTTCATGGAATGCATGGAATGGAACAGCAGGATAGTTGCTCGGTGACCAAACCCACCCCACAAAAAATCTACACCTACGGCACTGCCTCCGGGTTTTTACAGACCTTAACTAAACCGTTGTTTGTGGAGTAACCTGCATTCAGACAGCTTCCTTATCCTTTGTTAGCTTAATCAAGCCATAGTTCTGCATAACGCCTGAATGGAGCCAACGTCTGCTCAGTCTGTGAGTTGAAACCAAGGGGCTGGAATCTACTCTTTGTATTATTATTATTTATTATTATTTAGACTTTTATACCGCCCCATCCCCGAGGGGCTTTGTAGAGAGGTTTTCAATAGTTGGTGTCTTAGAAAACGTGCAGAGAAGGGCAACGAGGATGATTGAGGGACTGGAGCACCTTCCTTATGAGGAGAGGCTGCAGCGTTTGGGACTCTTTAGTTTGGAGAGGAGACGTCTGAGGGGGGATATGATTGAAGTCTATAAAATTATGCTTGGGGGAGAAAATGTTGACAGAGAGAAATTTTTCTCTCTTTCTCAAAATACTAGAACCAGGGGGCATCCATTGAAAATGCTGGGGGGAAGAATTAGGACTAATAAAAGGAAACGCTTCTTCACGCAACGTGTGATTGGTGTTTGGAATATGCTGCCACAGGAGGTGGTGATGGCCACTCACTTGGATAGCTTTAAAAGGGGCTTGGACAGATTTATGGAGGAGAAGTCGATTTATGGCTACCAATCTTGATCCTCTTTGATCTGAGATTGCAAATGCCTTAACAGTCTGGGTGCTCGGGAGCAACAGCCGCAGAAGGCCATTGCTTTCACCTCCTGCGTGTGAGCTCCCAAAGGCACCTGGTGGGCCACTGCGAGTAGCAGAGAGCTGGACTAGATGGACTCTGGTCTGATCCAGCTGGCTTGTTTCTTATGTTCTTATTTAAGAAATAACTAGGAAAGTGAGTTACCGATGTTATTCCATCAGGGGTTAAATACTTCCAAAATGCCTATAATCTGTGTTGACTGACTCGTGTCAGTTCTTGAAATGTCCCCCTCCCTGTTCACATTTTTACAGAAGGAGGAAAGAAACAGTTTGCTGCACTCTGAACCGCAACACAAAATAACCCTCCTTGCCTGGCCAAAACAAGAGTGTCCCTTTCTAATCTGTGGCAAACCCCGAAGAAACAGCCTCGGTTTGCTGTTTTCTGCTTGGCTGCTTACAACACTGCGTCGAACTAATAAGCGACTCATTGTTTTGTCTATATGTGCAATTATATACATGACAGGTTTCTGAAAAGTTCATTTATCATCCCAGTAATACAGTATGTTCCTTACCTGCCAAAAATATATACTGGAAGAAATTGCCTCCCCCACTTCCCCCGTTACCCCCACGTCAGCCTCTGGCTATTTGACATATGTTGAAAAACTGAAAATACAGAGTATTTTTTTCCCTCCATCTGTGAAGGAAAAGCTACTCCACAGTGCCTTCTAGTGTGGATGCGGGTTTTGCGCCCCATATTCAAAATGGCAGATTAGAAGCTGCTATTGGATCATTGCCCTGACCTGGATACAGAGGCGTATCTAGGGTGGGATAAGGCAGAGGCGTATCTAGGGTGGGATAAGGCAGAGGCGTATCTAGGGTGGGATAAGGCAGAGGCGTATCTAGGGTGGGATAAGGCAGAGGCGTATCTAGGGTGGGATAAGGCAGAGGTGTATCTAGGGTGGGATAAGGCAGGGCAACCAAGGCAGGGCACTGCTGCTCAAGGGTTGCATGCCTGTGCCACAGTCTCTGGGAGTGATTCCATGTGGAGTTTGGGGGCAGGGTGCACCAGTTCGATGCTGGGTTCAGCGTGGTGGAGTCCAGCATCTAAGCATTTTATCTGATTGGTTCCAACTTGATATTGCTGGATCTGTCTCCCAAACTCCACCTGACCAGAGGTGGAGCTTGGGGGCAGAATCAGCAAGAGAAAGTTGAATCCCGTTAGACCCAATGGTCAGTTGGAGGCTGGGCCCAGTCTGACCGGGCCAAACTTTAAATTGCAGAGTGAGCATGGTGTAGTGGTTAAGAGCATGGGACCCTTGCAACTCCAGCTGTGGGGCTATGTCATTTCTGGCGAAAACCCATAAGTGACATGGAATAAATTTAGGAAGCACTAGAAACTCTATGGAAAAATCATAGATGTTCTGGTAATTCCTAGAGCTACCCTTTATGACTTCTGGTTTTTTATGGTGCTGCTATTTTTTTCTCCTGTCGTCACTGGGAGTGGAGGTGTGCAATGGGAGGTGGGGTTGGGAGCCATACTAATATCTAAGACGGATGGCAATATCTTTGAAAAGAGGAAAAGAGATTCCACCTAAACATCAGGAAAAACTTCCTGACAGTAAGGGCTGTTCAACAGTGGAATGTACTACCTCGGAGTGTGGTGGAGTCTCCCTTTTTGGAGGTTTTTAAAGAGAGACTGGATGGCCATCTGTCAGGAGTGCTTTGATTGTGTGTTCCTGCATGGCAAGGGGTTGGACTTGATGGCCTTTGGGGTCTCTTCCAACTCTATGATTCTATGAAAAGCTACCACATCAACTCTCGTGAGCCTCTGTGTTTTAAAATTCTCATTAAATCGCTGGCTTGCTCTAAAGATAGTAAAGCACAGCCCTGCCTGCAAAATGTTGAGAAGTGTGCGTTGCAAATAGACAACACACACAACAGAAACACGGAGAATCACATTGTTTCTGTGAGGCTGCCACCAAAAGGAGGCACTTTGGCACGGCCCCAACAACCTCCCTGGTAGAATTGGGGCGGGGGTTGGGGGGAGAGGAAAGAACCCCGTTTCTCCACACAGCGAGCCTGGCTGAGCTTTATGCCCAGCTAATGGCTTCTGAGGAAGGTTTATAGGATGCAGTAGTGAAGGCAGATGGGGATTATAGAGGGATAGTTCGTAAAAAATAGAGTTGCTGGGTAAACCTTCCGAGATATCTATTGTATCAGAACGATTGGCTTTTGAGAGAAAAGCTGGCAGGCTTTGAGCGTAATTCCCAATGAAGATGGGGGAATATATGAATAGAAAAGAGGCGGATAGGAGGGATTGGGAATGAAAGAGCTGGAGAAAATACCTAACAGGAGAAGTTGAGCATGGAGAAACCAGGGACGGGACCTCAGGATCTCTTTGAGTGGGAGGAAGTAATGATACTATTCAAGGATGACAGACACTGTAATAAGCACCATTGAAACATCCAACATGCAAGATATTTCAGGTTGCATCCTGGAGATGATTGCACACAGTGGTGCTTTCTCCCGGAACAAGGAGCATTTGTGTATTTGTTTTCTTAAGTTATATGCATTCAATTGTGTGGTGATGCATGTTTGGGAGAGCTAACAACAAGAAATCACTGAACACACACCTTTAAAAAGTCAAATTGAAACCAAGAAGAATCCCTAACATAGATGGAAGCTGTTGTGGCCATAGAACAGTGGTGGCGAACCTATGGCACGGGTGCCAGAGGTGGCACTCTGAGCCCTCTCTGTGGGCACACGTGCACAGAGTTCATCATGTGTGTGTGGGGGGAATCGCTCTACACACAAACACACACACTCACACACAAACACACACACAGCTTTAGGCTGGCCTGGGCTGCTGGGCTCGATTATTAGCATTAAACCTAAGACCTAGTTTTGGGGAAGTAGTGTAGGTAACCCTGTTAAGCACTGTTAAACCCCACTGATTTTCATACAAAGAACTAAAGCACGATCCTTTACCTGGGAGTAAGCTTGGTTGCTGGCAATGGGGCTTGCTTCTGAGTAAACCCTCCTAGGGTTGTGATTCACCCGTTGGAAGAGTTGCACGGTTGCTTCAAAGCAAAGCCACTGACTACCACCAAGCTTACTCCTGAGTAACGCATGCCTCAGAGCCAACTGTTTTTTCTAAACTAAAACCTCAGTATTCAGGTAAAATTGCCGTGTTGGCACTTTGTGATAAAGTGGGTTTTGGGTTGCAATTTGGGCACTCGGTCTCAAAAAGGTTCACCATCACTGCCATAGAACAAACCAAGTTTGCTTTCACGTTTTGTCAAAGGCTTTCACGGCTGGAACCACTGGGGTGTTGTGGGTTTTCTGGGCTGTATGGCCATGTTCCGGTAGCATTTTCTCCTGACGTTTCGCCTGCATCTGTGGCTGGCATCTTCAGAGGATCTGTTTACCATTAGCCTCTACAGCTCAAGTGGCAGAACAGGGAATCAACCCCAGCTCTCCGGATTAGAGTGCACCCGCTCTTAACCACTACACCACGCTGGCTCTCAGCTGTGACGTGATTGAACCTTGCATCCCTACACAACTTTTGGTTGCAGTGCTTCGGTAATTATAAAGCAGCACTGCCTCACACTCTCGTTGTTTTTAGGCAATGGCAGAGTGACATTCACCTAGGAATTGCAGAAGTCTGGTGTAGCCTGCTCCCGAGGGGGAGCCAATCATGGACAACTTTACAATAACAGCAGCAGACACAAAATCAATACTGGCTGCATTAGAAGAGATCATTAAGGGGGCCGAGCTGCTGTTGTCGCCCGGGAAAGAAAGAACCTATTTGGGGAGGGGGAAGGGACTTCTTTTGTGCTCTACTGACGGAGTAGGCCTGACAGCTGAATAGGGAGCGCTGATGTCAGACTGATCTCTCAGGCCACTGGATATTTTGGGATTGTGTTTTAAGAGCCATCGAACGACAAGCAGAGGCACTAAAAGGGCTTTCTGAAAAAGAAGATGTCAAAGTTTCCGGAGAGAAGGGGAATAAAACAAGGAATAACGAGTGAGAGGGAGGGGAATTGCAGCAGGAAATTTATTACTGAAACAAAGGAAACCAAGGGAAGGAGTCACGTTTGTGGCTGAGTCTGTGTGTCCCTGAAGGTGTGCTGAACTCTCTGCTTTGAGAAGCCGAGAGAGCAGTTGAAAGCATCAGGACTCTTAGTAAACCATATCAAACCCTATTTTTGCCATACTTTGTCATCTCTGGCAGTGCCCCATATTGGTTCTATCTTGGGCGCTGCCAGCCCCTCCCAGCCTTAAGACCAGGTGCCACCAATATGGTTTTTCAGACTGTTGTTATTTCATTTGTTATGCTGCACTTTGAATTTTAATTGTTTAGATGTGTTTTTAATAAGGTGTCCAGAATTCCAGCTTTTTTAAGCGGGGCGCGCGCGCGCAGCCGCAGGAGCGCACTGCCTTCTGGGGCGCTCCCCTGTGACAGGGCGGGAAACGGGAGCACCCCAGAAGGCAGTGCGGCAGCGCGGGAGGCTGCCACACTGCCAAAACCCTGTTTCCCGCCCTGTCACAGGGGAGCGCCCCAGAAGGCAGTGCGGCAGCCTTCCAAAAATCAGGACATTTTTAAAAACCCGCGGGACAAATTAATCAAAAGCGGGACTGTCCCGCCAAAAGCGGGACATCTGGTCACACTAGTTTTTAAGTATTTATTGGATGTTACAGTGTATTGTGAACTGCCTAGAGCCCTTCAGGGATGAGGCGGTCTATGAAATCTAAATAATAATAATAATAATAATAATAATAATAATAATAATAATAATAATAATAATAATAATAATAATAATAATAATAATAATAATAATAATAATAATAATAATAATAATAATAATAATATTAATACAGTGGTTGGATCCTGAGACACTGGAGCTACAGAGAGCCAGCAAGGTATCATGGTTAAGAGCAGTGCACTCTAATCTGGCTAATGGGTTCGATTCCCTACTATTCCACATGAGCAGTAGTCTCTTGTCTAGTGAACTTAATTTGTTTCGCAGCTCCAAAGCATGACGCCTGTGGGGTGACTTTGGCCTTCTTCACTGAAGAATCCATGAAGACAGAAGTCCAAGCATCAACAGTGCTCTCCTCCTGGTCTCCATTGTGCTCTGATTTCTTCCCTTCCTCCTAGATTCATTATTAAAGGGGCAGATTGCCAACCCAATTAAAGTCTTGGCTTCCCATGGCAGCCTTGTTATTTCACCAAGGGCCGAGCTGCCAGGTTAATCAAACTACTGGCCGCTCCGGTTATCAAAAATGTAATTTCACCAACGAGCCTCCTTTGCTGCAAGGCGAAGATGGAAATAGCCCGAGGCCACGTCGGACTTCATCTTCAGGGAGAAATAGACACCTCAGCATGCAGGAAGAAACTTGGAAAATAACAGTACCTAAGAAACAGCAAGGCTGACACTGTTACACGACTTGGTGTCCTCCATGAAGTGGTGAAGGAGCAGCAGTGGCTTAGGAGGTTAAGAGCTCGGGTATCTAATCTGAAGGAACCGGGTTTGATTCCCTGCTCTGCCGCCTGAACTGTGGAGGCTTATCTGGGGAATTCAGATTAGCCTGTGCACTCCCAAACTGGGTGACCTTGGGCTAGTCACAGCTTCTCGGAGCCAACTGGGTGACTTTGGGCTAGTCACAGCTTCTCGGAGCTCTCTCAGCCCCACCCACCTCACAGGGTGTTTATTGTGAGGGGGGAGAAGGGCAAGGAGATTGTAAGCCCCTTTGAGTCTCCCGCAGGAGAGAAAGGGGGGATATAAATCCAAACTCCTCCTCCTCCTCTTCTTCTTCTTCTTCTTCTTCTTCTTCTTCTTCTTCTTCTTCTTCTTCTTCTTCTTCTTCTTCTTCTTCTTCTTCTTCTTCTTCTTCTTCTTCTACTACTACTACTACTACTGAATCAGACTTCCTTCGCTTCATTTAGGTCCGTATTGTCTACTAAGACTGGCTGCAACTCTCCAGGGTTTTTAGGTAGAGGTCTTTGACGTCACCTAGTACCTGATCACCCTAACTTGGACGGCTTAGGCTTGACCGATCTCATCAGATCTCAGAAGCTAAGGAGAGTTGGCCATGGTTGGTGTCATGCCTGTAGAGATACCCTCATTCTTTTCCTTATTTAAGCCTCCATTGTACCCTTACTTAGAATGGGTTTAGTTGCTTTGTTCACCAGATAAGCCTCTGCCACTCAGGTGGAGGAGTGGGGAATCAAACCCGGTTCTCCAGATGAAAAGCCACCTGCTCTTAACCACCACACCATGCTGGTTCTGCCTGATGATGCTGCCCCACTGGTCACTGTGTCCATTCTGAGCATCTTCCATCACCCATCTTCTACCACCCATCTCCTCAACCCGACCATTATTAAATCTTTCCCTAGGTCTGGTCTTGCACATGGGTAGCTTGGTGTGAGGCCTCAGTCCCAGAATAAAGCAATCTGTAGATTTAACACTATAGACTTTATTGGTGATCAAGGCATAACGAGAGATAGAAGATTTCTGAGGATACATGGCAAGGGATAGATCTTAAATCCCCACAACCTTGGACCCGCTCTCTCCTGGCCAAGGTGCCGCAGCTTCAACACAGAAACAAAGGAAACAATACAGCAATTCTATTACAAAACGTTAACACAAAAGGCAGGAACAATTGCATCTAGGAGGAGCAAGCTGCCTTTATAGGGCCTCAGCCTCTTTTGATGCCTTTGAGGCAAAGTGACCTACCCACCCTCCCGGAAGGGATGGGACATTTTAGTTTCTTGTCTGAGTCAGAGGTGGGATCCAGCAGATTCTCACAGGTTCCCGAGAGTGGGTTACTAATTATTTGTGTGTGCCAAGAGGGGGTTACTAATTGTTGATTTTGCCATGTGATTTTTGCCTTAGTTACGCCCCTCCTCTCAGCAGTAGCATGCAGAACTTGAAGCAGTCTAGCAGGAGGTGCACCGGCATGCGTGGCAGCCTGCGCCTGCGTGCATTCGTTTCCCACCCAAGGACCGGCGCAGTGGCTGCGTCCTTGCCACAGCCCTGCCCAGGAATGCCCCACCCCCAGATTGCCCGGCCACGCCCCCATTGTGCCCCGCCCAGCCCCATTGGTGCTACGCCACAGTTTGAATCTCACCACCATGGAAATCTGTTAGTAAATTTTTTGGATCCCACCACTGAATGGGGGGAACAGACAAGTTGGCGCCTAACCCAAGGCCGATGGCCCTCGGAATGGAGGGTGAGCCCCCCTCCTCTCAACACCGGTCAGGGTCCTTGACTTCGCTAGTCCAAGGAAATGCCCTCTCCAGATGCTGTTGCTTCAGGCCCCTCTGTCTACCCTCTACTCAAGTGGCCATACCTGAGCTAAGGGCTGACTGCCCCCAGCTGGGCTCTTTCCTCCATCTCTTAAATGCACTTCACCCTCCTCTGGTCTCTTGGAGTCACACATGACCTTGAAATGGGTTGAACTGAAATCTTCAGGCAAGTCACATTGTGTCAACAGCAGCTGAAATATCTAGAACCATTCCGCCTAGAAGGTCTATATGTTACTTATTTTGCCGTTTTGTGAGTTTTCTTTTCTTTTTACTGGTAAATACCATGTGAATTCTGGCTTCCTTTTCTAATACATCATTTGCGGCCAGAGGTGCAGAGGCTACTCAAGTAACTCACAGACATGGCATGGATTGAAATAGGGCCACAGCCCTTTTTATTTATGTAGTTCTCAACAAGCGAAGCTGGGCGAGCAGGAGGAGTGCATGATCTCAGCCGGTCAGCCTCCCTGGCTGATCACGGCTTCACCCTATTTTAGGGAGTACTTATCTTGTGGGCCACGGGGCATCCGCCCCATTCCTTTTGTGGCCCACCCATCTGCGGTGTCAGGCTCGCCTGCAGAGGCCCTTAAAGGCATGCTCCCTGTGCCCTCCCCTCTCCAAGCCTCTTATGGAGGTCCCCAAGGGCCGGGAGGGCTGGCATGCAAGCCCGGTCTCCCTCAAAACTATGCGCTCCTCTGCCTCAACCGCCCCTCAAGACTGCGACCAGTGGTGGGATCCAAAAATTTTAGTAACAGGTTCCCATGGTGGTAGGATTCAAACAGTGGCGTAGCGCCAATGGGACTGTGCGGGGCACGATGGGGGCATGGCTGGGCATTCTGGGGGCGGGGCATTAATAATTTCTCTGTTACTGTAAAAAACTCTTACTGTAAAAAAAGTTCCTAATTTCCAGCTGGTATCTTTCTGTCCGTAATTTAAACTCATTCTAGCAAGTCCTATCGTTTACTGCCAACAGAAACAACTACTTCTCCTCTAATTGACTGCCTGTCAAATACTGAATACTTTCAAATACTTAATTTTGGTCCTAGAAATCAGAAGAAGGAGACTTTCCTTAAACAAGGAACTTTACCATATTTCTAAAACATGTTTTTAAAACAGCCCAACAGGGAGAATGATCCCGTTTTCTACCTTCGCTAACCAGCCACATAGGAAACAACAGGACTTTATGATTTTTGGACCTAATGGAATTTCTAATGGAAAAGCAGACCCAATTAGTAACCCCCTCTCGGCACTCACAAATAATTAGTAACCCACTCTCGGGAACTGGTGAGAACCTGCTGGATCCCACCTCTGACTCAGACAAGAAACTAAAATGTCCCATCCCTTCCGGGAGGGTGGGTAGGTCACTTTGCCTCAAAGGCATCAAAAGAGGCTGAGGCCCTATAAAGGCAGCTTGCTCCACCCTGAAGCCTACATGCATCAGAACGCTATTGTCGGGTGGGAAGGCGTAGCCGTCTGGCAGCCCAGGGACACACATGCTCCTTTTCCAGAGCCCTTACCACGTGCCCTGCCCCCTGTCGCAATTACGGGCCTAGCTGACTCTGGTGTCATTATTTTTGATGTTTACGTCATCATTCTGTTCCAGGGATTTTCATCATATTTGATAATATCAGCCCTGGACTTGGTGAGAAAGTTAGCTCGCTACAAAAAGCTATGGCCTAAATTGAGGTCTGAGTTTAGAATTCTCCTCTTCTCCAGAGGGTATTTTGCTAAACCATGGCTGTGTGCTCTCAAAGCAATAGCATAATAGGATTCTGCATTTAAGAATAGCAGCAAAAGTAGTTTATGCACCACACTGGCAAAAGAACACCATTCCCAATATAGCAGTGTGGACCATGGAATATAAAGAAACGTATATGATTATTAAATTGACTTTTTAAAAAGGTGAAGATTGAATTGGGTGGAACTTAGCAATCTTTCTTTTTTCTAAAAATTGATAGCCATGTTTTGGAACTTTTGAGCAAGCATTAATCTTTCTGTTTACTGTGTTTCCCCGAAAATAAGACAGTGTCTTATATTAATTTTTGCTCCCAAAGATGCGCTATGTCTTATTTTCAGGGGATGTTTTATTTTTCTGCTCCACAGCTGCATGCTCTGGTGTTCTGTTCGATGGGCATGGTTCCAAACAAAAATTTTGCTACGTCTTACTTTCGAAGGATGCTTTATATTTAGCCCTTCAGCAAAACCTCTACTACGTCTTATTCTCCAGGGATGTCTTATTTTCGGGGAAACAGGGTAGTAGTTATAATCAATATATCCCCTAAGCATGTTAGGGAACTGCACCAAAGTTCCCTACCACTGAATGGCATAGAACCGTGGTGGCGAACCTAGGGTACTCCAGATGTTCATGGACTGTAATTCCCATCAGCCCCTGCCAGCATAGCCAATTGAACAACCTGCAAGACCTCTATGAGAGCTCCCACTACTGGCAGCCACCTGATCTCTTCAGTACTAATATGATGTCTGCTCCATTGCATAACTATACAGTTTACAGGAATATTGGTTATAATAGGTTTATTATTGCTGTCAAATGTCTATCTAACCTTTGGGTAAAAAGCTCTAAAGAAAGAGAGCTTAACTTCAGAGTACCTTGTGGATGCTTGTATTTGTATAATTGCTGTATTCTGGGTCACTCTGCTATGATCTCCCTGCTACAATTGATGCAGTAAGTGATCTGGAGACCCCTTGGCAGAGGTGGGATCCAGCAGGTTCTCACATGTTCCCGAGAAGAGGTTACTAATTATTTGTGTGTGCCGAGAGGGGGTTACTAATTGGTGATTTTGCCACGTGATTTTTGCCTTAGTTACGCCCCTCCTCTCAGCAGTAGCGCGCAGAACTTGAAGCAGTCTAGCAGGAGGTGCACCGGCGTGCATGGCAGCCTGCGCCTGCGTGCATCTGTTTCCCGCCCAAGGACCGGTGCAGAGGCTGCATCCTTGCCCCAGCCCTGTCCAGAAATGCCCCACCCCCGCAATGCCCCGCCTAGCCCCATTGGCGCTACGCCACAGTTTGAATCCCACCACCATGGGAGCCTGTTACTAATTTTTTTGGATCCCACCACTGCCCCTTGGCTATCTTCTGGTTGCATATTGGACCTTTTCACTCTACTATATGTGATCCCTGGCACATCTGGTCCAGATCTTTGGGCTGGGTTTTCCCTGGTATTATTCATTCGTTCGTTCGTTCGTTCGTTCGTTCGTTCGTTCGTTCGTTCGTTCGTTCGTTCGTTCGTTCGTTCGTTCGTTCGTTCGTTCGTTCGTTCGTTCGTTCGTTCGTTCGTTCGTTCGTTCGTTCGTTCGTTCGTTCGTTCGTTCGTTTGTTTGTTTATTGTTTCGTTTTTTATACCACCCTATTCCCAGAGGACTCAGGGCGGTGTACAACATAAAACCTACTACAACCAAACAGGGAGCATGATTAATAAATTACAAATATACAGGCTCCATCCATTTAAAATATTACTAAATCCCTTTAAAAACAGCAGATTAATATAAAGAACAACAGTTTATGATAAAAAGACATCCAGCGAAACCCAGATTTAAAACCTTCTCCGAGAGGGGGAGAATGGCAGACCCCTTAACATAAGGGACCTTGGTGGAATAGGAGCGAGGGGGCACCTCATTCAGAGGCTGGTCACTTCAAAGGCCCGGTGGAACAATTTGGTATGTTGATGATACCCAGCTGGTTCTGTTGATGATGGGCTGCCCAGCCCCCCACCCTAGGTGCTCAAAAAGAGTCCTTAGAAGCTGTGGCTGTGGGGCTGATGAAGAGTAGGCTGAAGCTAAATCCATCAAAGATAAGGTGACCAGATGGTCACCTTTGTGAACCAGGACAGGGGGTAGGCGGCCGCAGGAGCACACTGCCTTCTGGGGCACTGCCGTTTCCTGCCCTGTGACAGGGCAGGAAATGGCAAGCCCCAGAAGGCAGTGCTCCTGCGGCCACGCGCGCGGGAGGCTGCCGCACTGCCTTGTGCCCCAGAAGGCAGTGCGGCAGCCTCCCAAAAATCGGGACAATTGAAATAACCCGCGGAACGCGAGACAAATTGTTTGAAGGTGGGACTGTCCCCCCAAAAGCTGGACATCTGGTCAGCCTGATCAAAGATGAAGGTCCTGTTGCTGGACCAGCGGGAGATGCCTGAAGGCAATTTGATGAGCTGCACCCTCCATAAAAAACCTGGGTGTGATCATGGAGTCCTCCTTATCTGTGGACTCCTTGCTTGAGTTTCAGTGAAGGAGTATATTATTCCCACCTTGTACTGGCTGCACTGGTTGCCAGTCAAATTCTGGGTCATGTTCAAGGTGTTAGTCTTAACTTTTAAGGCCTTTTTGTGGTCTGGGAACCTCATTTCTTTGGGACCACATATCCTCATATTGCCCATGAGGGGCTCTTCGTTCCTCTGATGGGAACTTATGGTGGTCCCCAGCTCTACGAACTTTAGGTTGGCTTTAGCCAGAGCCAGGGCTATTTTGGCTCTGGTTCCAGTCTGGTGGAACTATTTAGTCGATTCTGCACTTGAGTTATTGACCTAAGTTCGAGCTGCGTTCGACCTAAGTGCTCCGCACAACCACTGGCATCAACGTGGTTTTGTACCAGCTTCGCCCCGTGTAACGGTCAAATTTCCGACTCCAGTTGGGAACTACTACTTTTTCAGGGAACCACGCTCGAACTCAGCTCGATTCCAGTAAAGTGCGGGATCTCTGGTGCCAGGAGTCCCCCATTCAGCCAATCACAGCTGGAGTGTTTGGACATCGCATTACAGGCTGCGCCAATCAAGAAAGCATGCACGCTTCGTCCCCTCCATTTCCTGTGGCAGTTTTTTTTTTATAGCGTGTAGTGTGGGGATAGATGGAACGTAATGGCACGTGGGAACAGTAGCCGAATTGGAACAGAGTGGCGAAGAGGCACAGG
This sequence comes from Sphaerodactylus townsendi, assembly GCF_021028975.2. Lineage (NCBI taxonomy): Eukaryota > Metazoa > Chordata > Lepidosauria > Squamata > Sphaerodactylidae > Sphaerodactylus > Sphaerodactylus townsendi. The sequence goes on from NC_059433.1 coordinate 64,874,814, forward strand.
ATGATTCCACCCTCCGAGCTGGGATCAAGCTGGTTGCAGTGGGGAACAACAATGGCTTCGACCCAGGTTAGTACCCTTCTTAGGGAACTGGGTCGAACCTCATTAAGACCCCAGCCGATGTCGGAATAAGCCCTTTGTCTGCTGACACCAGGGCCTTGTGGAAGCGTACTCAATTCCACAGGGCCTGTGAAATGGAGATGTTCTGCCAGATTTTCGGCTGAGACCATCCATCCATTGTTACCTCATCAATTTAGTGGCCTTCTTACCACCAAACACTTCTGTTCATTAATTGCCTTGAAAATCATATATGCTGTTGCCATAAGCTGCTGGTGACTTTCCACCACCAAAGGAAACCTGGACTCCTTTGTTCAGCAGAGGAAAAGCTGGCTGGAGCCTACAATCTTTGTTGATTTAAATCCCATTGGTATGTCCCATTCACAGTTTGCCAAGTCGGGCATATGGCAATATTTAGTCTTCAGCCGTACCCAAAAGCTGGCATGTAATGGAATTTAGCAGCTGTCAGCTCTGGCAAAAGGTTTGTGGTTGTGGTTAATATTTGACACCTGGCAACAAGATCTGATGAATGATACCTGCCAAATTCATTAGACTCACGTGGTGGCAAAAAACCTAATGCAGCAATCCCTGGCACATTTACCTGCCAGCAAACCCCATAGTGAGTCTTTCTGATAAGTACAAATGCACGGAATTGCTCGGTAAATCTATAACATTTTAGACAAAATTCAAATTTCCCCTTTCTCTCCCCTCCTTTTTTCCTTTCCCTCCCTCCATTCCCAATATTGGGGTGAATGCTAGTTATCAGGGGGATGGTTTTGACTGAACTATTATCCCTTAATGAAGTTCATGGTGCTGAGATATGGCGGATTTTATTGCTTTTACTGTCATTAACAAAGTTGTACGCCGCCCTGAACATGCATACGGAAGAGCAGCCTATAAAATGAATAAAGTAATAAAATAAATAAACTTTAAAAACTGGGGGGAAATGGCCAATTTTTACTATTTTAAATATTTATCATACTTTCCACTTAACAGGTTCTGTATGATTTACTTTATTTTAATCTCAGAGGAGGTGGGGTTGTGTGTGTTCTATGCTAGCATATTGTTTTCGATGTAGTTACACATGTTTATAGTTCTGTTTTTTAACAGTTTTCAACTGCATTGCATTATCTTATGGGCTTCCCTCAGGCCCCTTCCGCACATGCAGAATAATGCACTTTCAATCCACCTGCAGTTCACTTTGCAGCTAGATTTGACTGTGCAGAATGGCAAAATCCACTTTCAAACAATTGTGAAAGTGTATTGAAAGTGTGTTATTCTGCATGTGTGGAAGGGGCCCGAGTCTTGCTATGCAAAAGGAGGGTGGAATATAAGTGTAAATAATACATACATATGCACATATGTACTGCTACAATTGAGCTCCCAGATATTGGTATTGGGCTTTTTCGCACACACGGTTTGTTCTTGATTTAATATATGAGGTTGTCACGGTTTCTGCCTTTTTTTGCACACACTTGAGCCGTAATGTGCCTCAACCCCTAGTCTGTCACTCATTTCAGCCTTTGTCTCACATTTTTCCTGTTGCTCGATAATTGTGCAACTTTCTTGGATAAAACGGATTCCCCCCACAATCTGGTGCCTAGAGCAAAACGCAACTTGAACAAGTGACTGCGAGGGATCACGGCCACTGTGTGATGCGATTTCCTCCAACCAATCAGGAGGCAGTAGAGCTTGTCAGTTGCGCATGCACATTTCACTGTTTCGTTTCCGTCTCACTCTTCTCCCGCCCCTCCTCGCAGTCGCTCATGCAGTGCATTCTTTCCAACGCCGCCCCGATATCTCGAGATAGCGAGTTCTCAACGCAGTGGTATGCTGAGATAGTGAAATCATGCTGACTCATTAGCTCGTTTGTTCGTGATGATGGGGCCAAGCATCACATGGAACACGCCCCTAGACGGCAAAACAGCCAATTGGAACTCTCCTTTGTACTACATTCCAGGGCAATGCAAAACCAAGGGGTTTCTGAAGCAACAAGAACATCCACAACAACCTGGTGATGTGTGAATGATCTCGAGCGATGAAACAGCAACAAAATGGTCAGGATGTCAATGTGGATTGCCTTAATTCAAGAACAAACCGTGTGTGCGAAAAAGCCCATTGATGGGTATTTTGGATGTGATTTTGCTTTCCCAGGACAAATTTTTGATTGTAGCATCTGAGCACTGAAATGAATGCTGAAGATGAAACTGTTTTGCACCTGAGGGCAGTCACATGGGCCAAGAGCTTTAAATGAGACTCTCACTTCGGCCAAACAGAAATGCCTTCCTCACTGCACTGCAGTTTCATTGGTCGTCTGCTCCACCTCTTCCTAGATTGCTAGCAGGGGGTTTCAGACTTGCCTCCTTTCAGACACCTTCCTCCACGTCTTCAGTTCTGGAAGCAGGGGATATCACACATTTGTCCAGTTGACACATTTCTAGTAATTGTAATGGATTGCTACGGCTCCCCCCCCCCCACCTCCATACAACACCTTCCAAGCAATCTGATGTGATGGATGGGCTGTCAAAATTCAGCTCTCCACTGATATATTACTCACCTGGTAAAAGGTTATCATGATAGGGCAGCATGAAAAGGAAATGCTACTTGGGTCCCCTTCAGTGTCTATATTTATGTCTGGCTCACAAGGTTACTCAAGAGGACTTCCTTTTTTTAATTAAAAAGAATACTGTCAACTGAGGCTTCATAGGGTTTTTTCCCTCCTTTTAACACTTGGATAATAGCCCCGATACCCATGACACTGAGTTGACTTTATTTGGGAAGGTATTAAATGTTACAGCTGACACATCGTTGAAAACTGCAGCTCCTCACTTCCATCTCTTCTGTGTCAGTAATGTTGGGCACAAAATCATGAACTTCTTTATTCAGCTGATGTAGTGATGATCACATGATCAGTTGACTTAGAATCACAGAGTTGGAAGAGACCCCAAGGGCCATCAAGTCCAACCCCCTGCAATGCAGGAACACACAATCAAAGCACTCCTGACAGATGGCCATCCAGCCTCTCTTTAAAAACCTCCAAAGAAGAAGACTCCACCACCCCCTGAGGTAGTGCATTCCACCGTCCAACAGCCCTTACTGTCAGGAAGTTTTACCTGATGTTTAGGTGGAATCTCTTCTCCTTCACCTCGAACCCATCACTCCTGGTCCTAGTCTCTGGAGCAGCAGAAAACAAGCTTGCTCCCTCACAAACATGACATCCCTTCAAATATCTAAACATGGCTATCATGTCACCTCTTAACCTTCTGTTCACCAAACTAAACATCCCCAGCTCCCTCTCTCCTCGTAGGGAATGGATTCCAGACCTTTGACCATCTTGGTTGCCCTCCTCTGGACCTGTTCCAACCTGTCAATGTTCTTCTTGAATTACCGTGCCCAGAACTGTACACAATATTCCAGGTGAGGTCTAACCAATCCAGCATAGAGAGGTAGAAGAAGAAGAGTTCAGATTTATATCCCCCCTTTCTTTCCTGTAGAAGACTCAGAGGGGCTGACAATCTCCTTGCCCTTCTCCCCTCACAACAAACACCCTGTGAGGCGGGTGGGGCTGAGAGAGCTCCGAAAAGCTGTGACTTATCCAAGGTCACCCAGCTGGCATGTGTGGGAGTGCAGATAAGCCTCCACGGCTCAAGTGGCAGAGCAGGGAATCAAACCCGGTTCCTCCAGATTAGAATGCACCTGCTCTTAACCACTACGCCACTATACTCCTATTGATACACTATACTCCACTATACTCCTATTGATACGCCAATATACTCCTATTGATACAGCCCAGAATCACATTGGCTTTTTTGGCTGCCACATCACAATCTCTGACTCACAACAGCTGACTCCCTACTGACTTTGAAAGAAAATTAGACACATTCCTGGAGGAGAGGTCTATATGTGGCAATGAGCCATTAAGGACTGAAGGGAACCTCAGCATTCAGAGTTAATCACCCTCTGAATCACAGTGCCATGAGGTAACTTAAGGGGAAGGCCTTGGCCTCTGTGTCCTCTTGTTGACCTTCCAGAGGAACTGGTTGGCTGCTTTGTGAGACAGGAAGCTAGATTAGATAGATCACTGGTCTGATCCAGCAGGACTCTTCCTTTATTCTAAGAACATAAGAACTAGCCTGCTGGATCAGACCAGAGTCCATCTAGTCCAGCACTCTGCTACTCGCAGTGGCCCACCAGGTGCCTTTGGGAGCTCGCGTGCAGGAGGTGAAAGCAATGGCCTGCTGCTGCTGCTGCTGCTCCCGAGCACCTGGTCTGCTAAGGCATTTGCAATCTGAGATCAAGGAGGATCAAGATTGGTAGCCATAAATCGACTTCTCCTCCATAAATCTGTCCAAGCCCCTTTGAAAGCTATCCAGGTGAGTGGCCATCACCACCTCCTGTGGCAGCCTATTCCAAACACCAATCACACGTTGCGTGAAGAAGTGTTTCCTTTTATTAGTCCTAATTCTTCCCCCCAGCATTTTCAATGAATGCCCCCTGGTTCTAGTATTGTGAGAAAGAGAGAAAAATTCTTATTCTTACCCAGCTGTTGGCCCTCTGTCTCTGCTCACACACTCTCCGAATAAAGCAGACTCAATGGTTAATTAAATCTGAACTTATTCGCAGAGAAACTGTAATGGATTTCCCAATTGGCTATTGCCAGAACTGGCATTCAATAAACATAGGAATGGGTATTTCTGGTTGTTGTGGGTTTTCCAGGCTGTGTGGCCGTGGTCTGGTGGATCTTGTTCCTAACGTTTTGCCTGCATCTGCGGCTGGCATCTTCAGAGGTGTATCACAGAGGGAAGTCTGTTGCACACTGTGCGTGCTAGATTTCTGACCTAATGCCACTGGATTTCTTTCCTATCAGGCTTAAGGTTTTCAGCTGTGGTCCAGAAAATCCCTGAAGATGTTGAGGTGGAGAGGAAAATGAAAGGCGAGGGGGAGAAAAGGAAAGCACGGAAACTGGATGAGCAGCAGTGGCGTAGGAGGTTAAGAGCTCGTGTATCTAATCTGGAGGAACCGGGTTTGATTCCCAGCTCTGCCGACTGAGCTGTGGAGGCTAATCTGGGGAATTCAGATTAGCCTGTACACTCCCACACACGCCAGCTGGGTGACCTTGGGCTAGTCACAGCTTCTCGGAGCTCTCTCAGCCCCACCTACCTCACAGGGTGTTTGTTGTGAGGGGGGAAGGGCAAGGAGATTGTAAGCCCCTTTGAGTCTCCTGCAGGAGAGAAAGGGGGGATATAAATCCAAACTACTCCTCCTCCTCCTCCCTGTCCTCGTCCTCGTCCTCGTCCTCGTCCTCGTCCTCGTCTCGTCCTCTTCTTCTTCTTCTTCTTCTTCTTCTTCTTCTTCTTCTTCTCCTCCTCCTCCTCCTCCTCCTCCTCCTTCTTCTTCTACCTCCAGAAAAAACACTTGCCCAAAACAGGGAACTACAACAAACTGATTTATAGCATGAATGACAAGTCTAAATGCATTAATAGTATTATAAATACATTCTTGTACATGAACAGAATAGCACTGGAATCAAGTTCATTCATAAATCCCACAGACAGGAGACCATTCATGAGTAGAAGCAATGTTTCCAAAGCCGTCACAAGGCATCACAAACTGACTATCCTCCACAGCAGCCATTTTCTCCAGGGAAACGGATCGCTGTCATCTGGAGATCAGTTATGGTCCTGGGAGAACTTCAGGAAGTTGGCCCCTTAAGCATTCTGACCTGCAAATCTTGTACAGGGGGAGAAACTCCAACTGGTCTTCTTAGGAGCAGCAGTGGCGTAGGAGGTTAAGAGCTCGTGTATCTAATCTGGGGGGACGGGGTTTGATTCCCGCCTCTGCCGCCTGAGCTGTGGAGGCTTATCTGGGGAATTTCAGATTAGCCTGTGCACTCCCACACACGCCAGCTGGGTGACCTTGGGCTAGTCACAGCTTCTCGGAGCTCTCTCAGCCCCACCTACCTCACAGGGTGTTTGTTGTGAGGGGGGAAGGGCAAGGAGATTGTCAGCCCCTTTGAGTCTCCTGCAGGAGAGAAAGGGGGGATATAAATCCAAACTCTTCTTCTTCTTCTTCTTCTTAATCCACCCATGTTATTGGATCCAAAAGCTTGGCAAGAGGTGCATTGAATTTGCCAGGAACATTAGTGATTTTTAAGAGCATTCTGAACCTACTACCAATTGCATTCTCACAGTGCTTAAAAAATAAATTGCGACGCTTCGTATAATTACATCACTCTTTACTTTGCTGCTTCCTGGTATTCCTCCAGGCGTGCCGAAGAGTCCGTCCAGCTTCCCAACTATTATAAGTTGTAACACTGTCTGTATTTACCCCATCGTTGATCTCCAGTATCCATCCCAGAATAATTCCTTAATTATTTTTTCTTGTAATTAGCATTGCCCCCAATTATGAGGGTCTCCTCTGCAAAAAGTTTCAGCGGTGGTGTGCTATTATCGGGCAAAAGATTGCACTTGCTAATTTTTAATTACAGTTAAACATGTGAGATCCTTTATACTTGCCAGGAAAAGAGGTTTGTTTATTTCCCATATTGGCATTTCAAATTTGGCCGACAATTCGAGGCGATTCACTTGCTACCGGATGAAATAGGGAGACCGCAGACAGCGGGGGGCAAATTCCACCCATCAGATGCAGAAATGACTCGTATAAAGCAGACTATTTACCTGCACTTCAAAATGAATGTGAAGGAACGCTTCGGACATGTCCCATCCGAAATCCATCTTGTGGCTTAGATTCCTCTGCCAAGACAAGATAACAGAGCAGGAATCCCTTGAAACCACAGATCTTATTGCACCTCTCACACGGTGCATCAGAAGTTTTCTGTATTCATGATCGTTGCTGGAGAGTGGCCAGGGAGATTCAATCCATGCAAGATCTCAACAAGTCATGGACGTTCCCATGGAGGTACAGTGTTTCCAAGGAAGCTGGAGTTAATGTCCAGTCCCTTTGATCTCCAACTCCCTCAGGATTCTGTTTATGCCATCCCCTTTGCCTTCAGTAAGAACACCAGTTGGGAGAATATGGGGGGTGGGGGTGGATTTGAGTAGAGAAATGCTGGGGATTCAAGGATTCCAGACTATAGAACATACTGATGTCATCACCAAGAGCTAGTACCTAAATGGGTCTTTTTCTTCTTCTCAGCAGTAGAGAATAGGATGTTATGGAGATTATGAATCTGATAAACCCTCTTTTCCCTGGACATGTCTGCCATGGAACGAGGGAAAAAGTCTTTTGGTTAGTGCCAGAAATTGCAAGCCAGCTGTGGTGACTTCTGGATTGGCACTCATATGAAAGAGGAATTATTCAGACGTCTCTCATAACCAGCAGCCATTTTATTCTAGGCCTTGGCCTTCTGAGCAAAGTCGCTAACTGTATTCTGACTGACCCACTCAGGAAATTCTTTTATTTCTCGATGGGGACTATAAAGAAGATTCACATGGATGGACAGTTCCAACACTTTTTGAGTGCCTTTCCACAGAACCCTTTCACTGGCTGTTTCCCCCCTTTTAAAATGACGTCGGTATCGTCTGGTCCAGGACCTTTTTAGCACGAGGGTCGTGTTCCTAGGCTTCCCCACTGCCTCGCGCTCCGCGCAGGGTCATCAAAAGGCGCAGTTTTGAGCAGTACCAGAATGACCCGCGCTGAGAGCATAAGAGCAGCAGAGTGAAGGCTGACTCGTTGTTGCCGCCCCTGTAGTGGGGAGTGCAGGTGGACCCCGCGCTACTCGGCGAGATTAGCATGCAGCAAACGGTGAGTGGGGAAAGGGCCACTGATGAACAGACGATATGCTCCGCTCATCAACCCCAGAGACCAAATATCAACTTAAAGCCTTCTTAATTGAATCACTGCTAAATTGAATAGCTTTCTGCATTATTTATCCAGTGCCTTATCCTGCTTTGATTTGCTTTGCCTGGAATCAATCAGAAACTGCTGAGGCATATACGTGTCGGTGTGTCTCTCTGTGTGTATTTCTGTATCTGTATGGAAGTGTGAAGTCTGCCGTCCTAGGCTCTTGGTTATGAAACAAGTCCAAACTTGAAGAAGAAGAAGAAGAAGAAGAAGAAGAAGAAGAAGAAGAAGAAGAAGAAGAAGAAGAAGAAGAAGAAGAAGAAGAAGAAGAAGAAGAAGAAGAGGAGGAGGAGGAGGAGGAGGAGGAGGAGTTTGGATTTCTATCCCCCCTTTCTCTCCTGCAGGAGACTCAAAGGGGCTTACAATCTCCTTGCCCTTCCCCCCTCACAACAAACACCCTGTGAGGTAGGTGGGGCTGAGAGAGCTCCGAGAAGCTGTGACTAGCCCAAGGTCACCCAGCTGGCATGTGTGGGAGTGTACAGGCTAATCTGAATTCCCCAGATAAGCCTCCACAGCTCAGGCGGCAGAGCTGGGAATCAAACCCGGTTCCTCCAGATTAGATACACGAACTCTTAACCTCCTATGCCACTGCTGCTCCTTTTAATTCTAAAACTTCCTTTCAGAATTAAGTTCCTTGCTGATCCACATTTGGGGTGTCGTCTTCTGTACCCAAGGTTACAATCACCAAGAGCTGGTTTTTTTCCTTTCACGGGATATGTGGGGCAGCATGTGGAAGGATATGGGATAATTTGATCTTCGAAATCAGATCTTCGAAACTAAGTAAGGTCAGTACTTAAAAGGGAAACCACCAAGGGCGACTCCGCAGAGGAAGGCAATGGCAAAATGCTTCCCACTTGCCCAAGAAGGTCCTTGCTGGGGTTGCGATAAGTTGGTTGCTACTTGACAGTACAACCGTGCAGTTCGTGTGTATGTGTGCATATGTGCAGCAGATGGGAAAACAAGTACTATTCTTTCTGTGAATGATAGTGGGCTTGCAGGATACAGTCCATTGCTACCTGCGCATAGTAAAATACAGCTGAAAGACACTGCATGTTTTCTTTGTAGCTCCTACGACCTTGGTGAGTTCCGCAGGGCCTGTAAGATGGAGCTGTTCCACCGGGCCTTTGGCGAGACTGGCTGCAGATTTACTGCCCCGCAATGAGGCTGCCATTTCCATTCTGGCAGGACCGTGATTCTGTTTTGGGTCCTGCCTTTCCCCTCCCGGCCTTTTTTTTGATCAGGCGCTGTTCTTTTGTTTGATGTTCTGCTGTCTTATTTCTGTTTTATTCATTTTAATGTATTTGCTGATGCATCCTTGTTTTAATGGGATTATTCTATGTTTATATGCTGCGGCACTGGTTATTGCCGAACCTGTGAACCGCCTCGAGCCCTTCGGGGGTGAGGCGGTCTACAAATATAATGAATGAATGAATGAATGAATGAATGAATGAATGAATGAATGAATGAATGAATGAATGAATGAATGAATGAATGAATGAATGAATGAAGGATCTGGGGAATGAGTTATGGAATGGGAGGATCTAGCACTGTCTTATCAGATCTCAGAATCTAAGTACTGTTGGCACTTGGATAAGAGACCACCAAGGAAGACGCTGAAGAGGAAGGCATGGCAAACCAGCTCTGCTTCTCACTTGTCCGGAAAGCCCCTTGTTAGGGTCACCATAAACCAATCACAGTTTGATGGAGCACACACAGACACATTATCAGGAGGAAACTTGGGGCTACTTCCTGGTCCTGGCCGTTGGCCTCCTGAAGCCGACACGAAGCTCAAACTTTGTGATTCTCTGTTGTGAACACTTAGCTGGTTCCTCAACCTGGCTCATTCCGTCAAGTACTGCGTCTGCTTTTGCATTTCCTGGGACAGGCTTTCTAGACTTAAACTTGGTTTTCCTCTGTCTATTCATTACATTTTTTATCCTGCTTTTTCACCAAGGAACTCGGGTCAGAGTCCTTGTTTCGCTCTCCTCCTCCTTCTCCTCCTCCTCCTCCTCCTCCTCCTCTTCTTCTTCTCCTCCTCCTCTTCTTCTTCTCCTCCTCCTCCTCCTCTTCTTCTTCTCCTCCTCCTCCTTCTGCTACTCCTCCTCTTCCTCCTCCTCCTCTTCTTCTCCTCCTCCTCCTCCTTCTGCTCCTCCTCTTATTCTTCTGCTCCTTCTTTTCCTCCTCCTCCTCCTTCTGTTCCTCTTCTTCTTCTTCTTCTTCTTCTCCTCCTCCTCCTCCTCCTCCTCCTCCTCCTCCTCCTCCTCAAAACTAGGAGGGGCTGAAGGAGAATGATTGGCCCAGAGTCACCCAGCATGTAACCTGGCAAGGTGGGAATTTGAATTGAGATGTCTTAGATCTTGGTCTAATACACCAGTAGTCCGGAATTGCCAGTTTCCTTTTGCCCTTTTGTCAGATGCTAATTAAATGCTAGTTAAATCCATGGCAAATGATTCAGAGCAGGATGCTAGATTACATGAGATGAAGGATGGGAATGAGAGACCCATTTTTTTTCAACAAAAGATCCACATAAGTTAGATAGGAATCCCCGACTGCCCTACTGCCTGGATCCAAATGTTGCATCTGTTTTTCTCCCCAGCCTGCTCTATTTCAAGTACAAAATCTCAGCTGTGAGGAAAAAATGCTAACTGAATAACACAGAGAACTTGGAGTCTAATTTTTATTTTTATTTTTTTAAAAAAACTATTTTGACACACATAATAAACATAAATATATACACAATACACAAACTTTCATACTCTTACAGTTTATATGGAACTTACTATCCAAAGATACATTTTTAAGGATCATCTTACTCCCTTATTTTCATAAATCTACACATTTAATGATATATTTATTTCACACATACATTGCCTAGATCTTTCTTCTATTTTGGTTAGCTTTATTTTACTTCATTCTTGGTTTCAACCCTATAATTAAAAAAGGTGTTCCATTTTTTAAAAATTCTGAGATTGATTTATCATGTGTAAAAAGATGTTAGTTTTGCCATTACTGCAAATTTATCCTCATCCTCATCCTCCTCATCCTCATCCTCCTCTACCTCTTCCTCTTCCTCATCATCATAACTATTATTTAGATTTATTCCCCATCCTTTATAATGGTCTTTGGTGGATTCCACATGGACCAAAAACAGCAGTGTGAAAATGGTGTAAAATGGTTTAAAATGATGTAAAAGTGTTTACACTGTTTTCACACCGCTGTTGTTGCCCATGCGGAATCTACCTCAGAGAGGGTTACAATAAAAGCCATAATAAAATCCCGTATAATAAGATAGTAAAGCCAATCCTATACCCATAAAACCATAACCACTATAAAGCCAATCCTAAAACCATAAAACATTCTAAACTCTAAAACTTCCACCCCAGACCACCCCAAGAGTGGGAGAAGATTACAGGACACCTTGAAACACTCCCCCCCATCTCAGTAGGGGGGGGGATCAGCCAAATGCCCAGGTGAAAAGGTCAGTCTTCCCTAGGTGCCAAAACTACGCAAGTTTACTCAATCTGCTCATTCACATCCAGAATTTGTTCTGCTTTCTTTTTTGTTGCATATATTATTTTTGCCACTGCCTCTACATACATTTCTTAAAGCATAAGCATAAGCATTTTATTGTCATTGTGCACGCACAACGAAATGTACAGCAGCATTCCTCGATGCACACAATTTCAGACTCATACCCCATCCTCACTTTCCCCTTCCTCCACCCATCCCTACACAGCCCCAAACACATCAACACGAAGCCACGGAGTTCAGCATCGCCACAGCTCTAGAGTAGAAGCTGTCTCTAAGGCTCATTCCGCACATGCAGAATAATGCACTTTCAAACTGCTTTCAGTGCTCTTTGAAGCTGTGTGGAATGGCAAAATCCACTTGCAAGCAGTTGTGAAAGTGGTTTGAAAATGCATTATTTTGCATGTGCGGAAGGGGCCTATGCCTCTTTGTCCTAGTTTTGATAGACCTGTATCGTCTGCCGGATGGTAACAGTTCAAAAAGAGAGTGTGCTGGATGAGACGGGTCTCAGAATATTTTGGGCTTTCTTTAGGCTTCGGGAATTATAGAGTTCTTCCAAGGAGGGGAGAGGGCAGCCGATAATCCTCTGTGCAATAGTGATCACCCTTTGGAGCGCCTTCCTATCTGCCACTGTGCAACTGGAGAAGAGAGCAAGAGAAAAGAGAAGAGAGCAAGTGGGGAGAATAAAGGTGACAATCCCTTCCCCAATTTCAAATGTGAGCAATCTATTACAATCAAGCGACAGTCACACAATATACAGAAGGGCAAGAAGCTGGTAATGGAATTGATCAATTGATTAGGCCGCCTCCATTCGCACTCGATTCTCTGCTGGCTTCCAATTTTTCCAGTCCCCCTTGAGGGAGAACCAGATGGATTCTGCTGTTTAAAATCGCCTTTTCCCTCCCACCACCACCAGCTCATCATCCAAATCAAGATTAACTTTCTGTGTCACTTGTAAGAATATTTACACAAGGGGGGATGCCTTAAGAATAAAATGTGCCGAAAATTCCTTTTAATCATTTCAAGAGCTGCACAGGAAGTGTCAGTCAATTCAGCGGAGGCCCACATCTTCCACTGTCTTTCGCTCAAAAATCAACTTTTACGCAACCTGCATATAAAATTCATTTCACCGTGCTTTAGTAGGAGCCAAGTTTTAATAATACGTTTCTCTCCCATACATATTCCATGAAGTCAGCACTTTCCCCTTCCAGCTGGGGCAAAATTGGATTCTTCTAATAAAGCTATCTGGAGCAAGATTTGAGTCTAGTAGAATTTTAAAGACCAATCAGATTTGTGCGGTAGAACTTTTCGAGAGTCAGAGCAATACCCAGACAAGCCTATTGTCAAGATGGTGGGGGGCATTTTTGCTGGGATCGGCGGGCCCTTCTAGGTATAATCTTAATATCGTGCACAGACCAGTTCCATGAAGCAGAGCAAGATTAAGATGGATGAAAATCTTAATTCAAGGGTTTGATATCAAGAGGGTCTGCCAGATACATGACTTCATTCTTCCCCCTCCAGAGTTAGGAATGCAGAACTTCAGACAATGCCTTTCCTTAAGGGCACAGCCAAGCAAATCTGACTGACCACAGCCCAGTCTGGAGATGACACATCGGACTCCAGTTCCACAAAGAACTTGCAGATGCCCCTGTAACCCATGCCATTTTGGTATTTTTTGGTTTGGTTGGATCTTAGGGCCCAGGGGATAAAAGCTCACTGAGCATGTGCAGTTGGTAAGCTTGCTTACTTATTACCAACTGCAAGAGCCCACCCCCCTCCTCAATTGATCTGGCCTGCAGCAGGAGAAGGAAGGCCTGCAGCTTAATTGAGGGAATGACTTATTTTTTTTACAGGCCCAAATTGAGGGAAGACCTGCAGCAGCGACATCAGATGCAGGAGGCCAGATGAGAGAAAGAAGCCCTGCTTGAGTCATAGTTTGGACTTTATTGCTATTCTTTCATTACTGGACACTGTTAGTGGTGGCAACTGTTCTGAGTGCTTTTTCTTTAAAAAGCACTGGAGATTTTGTACGATTGAGTTGTGCTGTGTATATATACTCACTATATGTTCACTATTATTTATCCTTAAATGATAGAAAATTGTGTTAAGATTAAAAGTTTGTTAATTTGTTCAAGCAATTTCATATTTGTTTGTTAAGCCACAGGGTGCTGTCATATATTATTTCCTAAGTCTCCAATGGAAATTGATGTGGCCAAGGATAAGTAGGTTACACCCACACACAGATCTCATCCATGAATTTGCTGCATTGCCTTACCCCCTTTTCTCCAAGGGGTAACCTTAATCTCAGTAACCACCACCACCACCACCACCACCTCCTCCTCCTCCTCCTCCTCCTCCTTTATCATCATCTTCTTCTTTTTCTCCTTCTCCTTCTCCTTTTCCTTCTTCCTGCTGCCAGACCTGAAACATGTATGGGAAGGCATGTCTGTCCTTCTGTTCCATGTAGTTTTCTCTGTCAAAAGTTCTGTTACACAGTTTTCTTATAGACCTCTGCTAATGCCTATCAAATTTCTAAGTGTCAGCCCTCTTGAGATGCCCAACAGAATCCATATTTTATGTTAAGAACATAAGAAAGAGCCTGCTGGATCAGACCAGAGTCCACCTAGTCCAGCACTCTGCTACTTGCAGTGGCCCACCAGGTGCCCTTGGGAGCTCACATGCAGGATGTGAAAGCAATGGCCTTCTGCTGCTGCTGCTGCTCCTGAGCACCTGGTCTGCTAAGGCATTTGCAATCTCAGATAAAAGAGGATCAAGATTGGTAGCCACAGATCGACTTCTCCATAAATCTGTTCAAGCCCCTTTTAAAGCTAAGTACATATGTTTCCATATGTACTTTCATGATGATGATTCTGCCCTCAAAAAAAAACCCAACTGATATGCCAAGAGAAAAATTAACAATATATATAATTATGCATATAATTCCTTTGGTGTGACATGTTCTGGAAAGAATTCCAAAAAGTGGAAACCATTCAGAAGCATCTCTGTCTAACCATTACCACCAACTACCATCAAATACCACAACGTATGCTTTAATGGTGTTTCTTCTCCCTTTCTTTCCTTCTTTTCCTTTATAAGAACATAAGAACAAGCCAGCTGGATCAGACCAGAGCCCATCTAGTCCACCTCTCTGCTACTCGCAGTGACCCACCAGATGCCTTTGGGAGCTCATGTGCAGGAGGTGAATGCAATGGCCTTCTGCTGCTGCTGCTCCTGAGCACCTGGACTGTTAAGGCATTTGCAATCTCAGATCAAAGAGGATCAAGATTGGTAGCCATAGATCGACTTCTCCTCCATAAATCTGCCCAAGCCCTTTTTCAAGCTATCCAGGTTAGTGGCCATCACCACCTCCTGTGGCAGCATATTCCAAACACCAGTCACACGTTGCATGAAGAAGTGTTTCCTTTTATTAGTCCTAATTCTTCCCCCCAGCATTTTCAATGGATGCCCCCTGGTTCTAGTATTGTGAGAAAGAGACAAAAATGTCTCTCTGTCAACATTTTCTACCCCATGCATAATTTTATAGACTTCAATCATATCCCTCCTCAGACGTCTCCTCTCCAAACTAAAGAGTCCCAAACACTGCAGCCTCTCCTCATAAGGAAGGTGCTCCAGTCCCTCAATCATTCTTGTTGCCCTTCTCTGCACTTTTTCTATCTCTTCAATATCCTTTTTGAGATGTGGCGACCAGAACTGAACACAGGCTCCAAGTGCGGTCGCACCACTGCTTTATATAAGGGCATGACAATCTTTGCAGTTTTATTATCAATTCCTTTCCTAATTATCCCCAGCATAGAGTTTACCTTATTTATAGGCTTGGGCTATTGTTACTGACCATCCACTGTCTATGACTTTTTAAGTTTAGAATTTAGCATTAGTTTTATTGGAAATGTACTGTATCATTAATGTTATTATTTTGTATGTCCACAGCTCGGAGCCCAGCCTTGATTGGGAAGGGGGGAATACCAATGTAATAAATTTTATAGAATTTAAAAATTACAAAATCATGAAATGTAGCACCAAACAGTCCCATCAAAATGCTGAGTTCTGTCATTAAAAAAAATCTGGCTTCTTCAGACTATCACATCCCACGAAACGGATTTGGTGGTCATGAATCACAGCCCGTGCATTTTTTTCCCCACGCATATCTCAGTGGTGCCTATCGCTGACAATGATGTGGTTTGTAAAATCACACTTTCTAATGTGATGCACATATAAATGTATTTGGAAGCAAATCAAAGCAGTTACTAAGAATAACAGTTTATCAGGCTATGATCTGTGACTGCTCAGAAGGGCAAATTATTATTTGTATCTGAGTTCCTCTACAGAGGGAAGGGGAAATCCATATATATAAGCAGTTTATTTTCTACAGGGAGGAAATAATTTTCCTAAGACAGCCAGTGGGGAATGTCAAGGATTATAACATGTAAATAATAAAGAACACAATATAGAAAGATGAAATATTTAGGAGGATTAAAGAAGGCAATAGCGGTCCAGAAAGAGTCAGAATTATTCTACACGAGAAAGGAAATTTTCTGTCATTAGCTTTTTTTCTTCAGCACTCACAAATCTAAATCAAAGTCAAGATCTGATTCACTTCAAAGGAAGAGACACATTTTAAATTTTAGAAATGTTTGCGACCGGCTTTGAAAAGGTAATTGGGGAGGCTGGAATACTGTGTGTTCAGAGACTAATCATGCTGAATCAATTGTTGGCCTTGTTCACATTCTGACTACCAGTTGGAAGCGCATTTCTGATGAGTTGAAAAGCTGTTTGGATGCTTCCAGATGAGTTTGGCTGCATCTGATTTGCACAATACATCAGATTCTCACAGAGGCCCCATGCCACCCATTTGCCACCACACAAAAGAGCCATTCCTTGAGAGCCACTGTGGTGTAGTGGTTAAGAGCTGGTGGATTCTAACCCCCATTGGAAACAATGGGGGAAGCGGCACCCACTTTGGGGGTCCATAACTTTGGCCCCCCTGAACCAAACTTTACCAAAATTGGAGGGTATCATAAGGATGGTTTCTGAATGAGACCCTGAAATTGTGGTGCCGCTAGCATTAAAAATACGCCCCCTGCAGGTAAAAACGTGAAATAACACCTAAAAATACAAAAAAATTCAAACGGACCCGAATTTTTCGGACATACCCGAATGTTCAGGTATATCCTAATATGTTATTTCTCTTATTTGAGCATACAAATAATTTTATACCCGAATAAATCCGAATTTTAGCAAATGTCTAGGGGAGTTTCCCCACTCTCCATGATCCCCCTATGCCGCGCACTGCTCTCAGCGCGCGGCATCCCTGGCATGCGCCCGGGCGTCCCCATGACCCGGTCATCAAAAGGCGCCATTTACAAGAGCGCCAGGGATGCCACACGCTGAGGGGGCGCTACAGCAGCAGCGTCAGGGCGGCTGCGCTGTCGCCGCCCCTGTTGTGGGAAGTGCTGGGGGACCCCGCGCTACTTGAGGAGAGTAGCGCGGGGCTTAAGGTAAGTGGGGAAAGGCCCTAGGGTATTTACCAAGCCTACAACAGTCACCTCACAGCTCGATCATAGTTTTCCCAGGAACTGCCATGAAAGAGAAGGAAGGTAAACTGCAGACTAGGGGAAGACAAAAGTAGTTGACTGATGTGTGGGAAGGAGAGAAGGAAACAGGAAAATGGGACAGGCTGTGGGGGTTTTCAGGGAAGTGAAAGAGGATATAGTGGAGGAGGGAATGAGATGCCTCCCACAATTCCTTGAGGGTCCCCTGCCTGTAGTACAGATTTTAGTGCCCCCCTGCTGACATGTAACACGGAGCCTAAATCACATTCATTCAGTTGAGGAGCATCTTTCCCAGGGTAGCCATCTCACACATCCTTTGTAACCACCTCCTTGACAATTCCAACGACTCCCCAAAGTCCCCCTCTTGCCTTTGGCAGTGACAGTGATCTGACTGAGTCATGTCACAGAAGGAACAGTCATAAACATGCCACCACCAGTTTAAGTACCCCATGAACCATCTTGTTCCAATGGGGAAAAGAACTGCCCTTGTTCCGTCACATGTTTGCATCGTAAGGTTGTCATAAAGATGGGAAGGTCTTCTCCTTTTATCATTCAAACGATTCCAGGGGGACCACTCTCTGAATGAACTGTGCCTGGGTGGGTTCTGGGTACCATGGTTTAATCTTCCCATCCTACCTCTCCTTTTTAAAGAGCCAGTCAACTATACTGAGAAGAGAAATATCTCCTTTCATGAGGTGATAATTTGGATCGTGACAAAGAAGAAGAAGAAAAGTTTGGATTTATAAACCCACCTTTCTCTCCTGTAAGGAGCCTCAAAGTGGCTTTAAAACTCCTTTCCCTTCCTCTCCCCACAACAGACACCTTGGGAGGTTAGTGGGGCTGACAGAGAGAATTGTGACTAGCCCAAGATCACCCAGCAGGCTTCATGTGATATCAGGTTTAGTGAGACTGGAATCCCTTTTGCACAAGCAGAATAATGCACTTTCAATCCACTTTCACAGTTGTTTGCAAATAGATTTTGCTATTCCACCCAGGTCTACAGGTCTACAGGTCAAAACTAGGACAAAGAGGCTTAAAGACAGCTTCTACTCTAGAGCTATGGCTATGCTAAACTCCGCAGCTTCGTGTTGATGTGTTTGGGGCTGTGTAGGGATGGGTGGAGGAAGGGGAAAGTGAGGATGGGGTATGAGTCTGAAATTGTGTGCATCGAGGAATGCTGCTGTAAATTTCGTTGTGCGTGCACAATGACAATAAATGCTTATGCCTATGCTTATGCTTAAAATTGAGCTGCAAAGTGGATTGAAAGTGCATTGAAAGTGCAATATTCTGCATGTGCAGAAGAGGCCTAGGGTCCTGCAGTATTTAAAGCAGTTCTACACTGCCTGTAAGAGAGAGTTAGTCCATCAAGCACATGGTTCGGTTGAGAAGGCAATTATTTGCTATCTGAGCCATTCAGGGATGGCTTGCCATTGCCTGCCTCTGCATAGAAACCCTGGACTTCCTTGGTGGTCTCCCATCCAAGAAATAACCAGGATTGACCCTGCTTAGCTTCTGAGATCTGATGAAATCGGACTAGTCTGGGCTATCCACATCAGGATACAGGGCAGCGCGTAGAGATTATTCCCTGACTCCTTGTATTTCAACAGCTTTTAATGTAACATTGAGAGCAGTTTTTCTTTGACATTTTACACGAAGGATCTTTTATTTTTGTGGGGAAGGGTCATGTACTTTTTGAACAGATGTACACTTTTCTTGTATTAATATTGATCACCACAGAGCCCCAAGGCTTTTCTAAAATAAACCAAAATCTCAAACAAATAAAAAGAAGCATCATCATTTGATTTGGAGAACTTGTTCGGCGTTAACCTTCCCAGTCTACATCTGTTCGAAGCCAGGGAAAAAAAAGAGAAATGGATAGTTCTTCAAATCCCTCTGGGAGCCATTCGGTGGATAGCCTGATCGTATCCATTTTTAATCACACAGAAGTCCCTGCAGATTTTCTCGGGAGCTCTGCCTAACCAAGAATGCTTAGGGTTGCAGGTTTGTCCAGGAATGGTCTAGCTCCGACAGCTTGTCTGCCTTCGGGGAATTATTTAGAGAGTGGCAAGATGCACATCAAATTACGGTTATGTTCCGCAGAAAGACCTAACCTTATTATGATAGTTAGTTTGAAAATTTAAAGCATGCAAATGTTGGGAAAACCAGGCTACAGGAAATCAAGTCTACAGACTTATATGGCAACTGTCCAGTGGCGTAGCATCCAGGGGACAGGGGACATCTTGCATCATGTGTGTGTTGGTGTGGGGGTGTTCTAGGATTAGAGTGGGGCAGATGCGGGTATAGCAGGAGTGCAGGGCACACACGTTCCCCGGGCACAGTTCCCCCTCGCTATGGCATCGTATCTCACACAGTGGGCAACTATTTTCTCTGGAAGGCCAACAAAAGGACATAAAGAAGATGAGTTTGGATTTATACCCCACCTTTCTCTCCTGTAAGGAGACTCAAGGTGGCCTACAAGTTCCTTTCCCTTCCTCCCCCCACAATAGACACCTGATGAGGTAGGTGGGGCTGAGAGAGTTCTGAGAGAACTGTGACAAGCTCAAGGTCACCCAGCAGGAATATAAAAGTGTGGAAACACATCTGGTTCACCAGATAAGCCTCTGCCACTCAGTTGGAGGAGTGGGGAATCAAACTGTGTTCTCCAGAGTAGAATCCACCTGCTCTTAACTGCTCCAGCACGCTGAAGCCTTCCCCCAGCAATGACTCCTAGCACTCATATTTAGACATTTACTGTCTTTGAATCTGAAGGTTTCCTTTAGTCATCATAACTAGTCATCAGTGATAACCACTGTCAGAGTAGCTGAGTTGGTCTGCAGTAGAACTGGATTCTAGTATAGTAGAATCACAGAGCCCAGCAAGATTTTAGGGGTAAGACTTTTCAAGAGTCAAAGTGCCTTTCAACAGATACTTCTATCTGATGGTGGGAGCTTTGACTCTTGAAAGCTCATACCCTGAAATTCTTGTTGGGCTCTAAGGTGCTACTGGACTCCCACCTAACCAGTCATGGTCCAAGATTCCTATCATTCCCTCTCAGAAGGAAGGGTTTTTTTTCCCAAAGATACAGCAGGTGAAGAATCCTTGGGAAATAGAACCACCTTGTGTTGCTATTTCTATTGTGTTTCTATTTTAATTTCTATTTCTATTGTGTTTCTATTTCTATTGTGTTTCTATTTCTATTTCCTACGCCAGCAGTGGTAAAGGAGGTTAAGAGCTCATGTATCTAATCTGGAGGAACTGGGTGATTCCCAGCTCTGCCGCCTGAGCTGTGGAGGCTTATCTGGGGAATTCAGATTAGCCTGTGCACTCCCACACACGCCAGCTGGGTGACCTTGGGCTAGTCACAGCTTCTTGGAGCTCTCTCCGAAAGGAGCAGCAGTGGCGTAGGAGGTTAAGAGCTCGTGTATCTAATCTGGAGGAACCGGGTTTGATTCCCCACTCTGCTGCCTGAGTTGTGGAGGCTTATCTGGGGAATTCAGATTAGCCTGTACACTCCCACACACGCCAGCTGGGTGACCTTGGGCTAGTCACAGCTTCTCAGAGCTTTCTCAGCCCCACCTACCTCACAGGGTGTTTGTTGTGAAAGGGGAAGGGCAAGGAGATTGTAAGCCCCTTTGAGTCTCCTGCAGGAGAGAAAGGGGGATATAAATCCAAACTCCTCCTCCTCCTCCTCCTCCTCCTTCGTTTTCTTCGTCTTCTTCTTCTTCTTCTTCTTCTTCTTCTTCTTCTTCTTCTTCTTCTTCTTCTTCTTCTTCTTCTTCTTCTTCTTCTTCTTCTTCTTCTTCTTCTTCTTCTTCTTCTTCTACCACCTCTGGAATAAGGTAATTCACTTGAATTACCAGTTGTACCCAGACAGCGCAACATGATCACATGACACTGTCATTGACTGAGTGAAGCCACTGGTTCATGAAGGTCAGCGCTGTCAACTCAGATTGACAGTGGCTCTTCAATGTCTTAGGAGAACATTGTTCATATCTCCAATTTCCTGATCCTTTTAAAACAGGAATTGAACCTGGAACCTTCTGTATGGCTCTTTCTGCACAAATCCCCTAAAATGTATCTAAAATGCTTTCAATCCCCTCTTTTGTTCACACTCACCCCCTTGAAATGATTTCTGACCACCATGATGTGTTCCCCCAATTCTTTGAGTTCTTTGATGCTCCAGTGCTTCACGGCCTTTTGCTACATTTATACTCCGCATATACTGGATGTGTTGAAGTCCCCCCTCCTCCCCAAAAAATAACAGAGCAAACTGAGAAAGGCTGCAAACAAACAGGTGAGGGGGAACAGAGTGAGCTCATAAAATGGCACCGAGGAGGAAGCTAGGGAAACAGAGGAGCATGGGAAGCATAGTCAATAGATTGCAAGCAACTGAAGATATTTTCAAAACGTTTCAGCCAGAGTGCTTTAAAAGGGAATTCATTAAAAATGTTTTGAGGCTGGAAATAAAACATTTGGGGTAAAGACAATGTGGAACTCCATGGAGGAAATGTTTTATTTCCTGCCTCAAAATGTTTCGAAAGGGTTTCTGTGGAAAGGCCAAGCCAGGCAGAGTCACAGTGCCTCTCCTGTGGACGTGCTTCCATCTTCTGTGTCCTGCGATACATAAATGGATAACATTCATAGCCCTAGTATGATTTCACCATAGCCAACACAAATGGAACTAAAAAGAGGAATCTACACTAGAACCAGGAAAACCAAAGACGAGTGAGTTGAAATGGGTCAAATTGAGTGCCCCTTGTTTCCAAAACATACACTCTTGGGCTAAGTCCATTGACTGAGTAATTTAAAAACAACAAGCTGGCAGTCATGAAGGCGAGTTGAGTGGGCTGTCAGAGGAGATATCCAGTCTCCGTACAGAACAGCCATAATGAGGCCGAGACGTCCTTTCCCTCAGCCAACAAAAAGAAATATGAGATATCGGAGAAGCACGGCGAGACTCTTTAAAATCTGAACCTCCGTCAGCAACAAGATGAACTGCTAATCAGGTTAGTATGAAGGGCACTAAAGAGCATCAGGAGATCAATTGGCACATCATTTTAATGTTCGTCGGGGAGGCAGGGAGTTGGTAAATTACAGGCGTCTTTGCTGCTCGGAATGACGCTGCAGCTAGCACGTTGCGGGGCTGGAATAATGAAGCCTGCCTTATTCTGCAGGAGTTGCATCTCACTCAGCACTGTATGCATTCTGCCAAGGTCTCCAGCACAGAAAGGTCTTTTCCCAGTGACTACCTCATGAGATCATTGCAATGGAGTCACTGCAATGGAGATGTCTGGAACTGAACCTGAGATCTACTGGAAGATCCAAAGTAGAAGGACTCTAATGATTCATTACAGGCACAGAGAAACAGGACAGCGCTAACCAATACTCTTGTTGTCTCATCTCATTGGCTAGGCTACATGGGAGGACCAATTTAGCTCTCTCATTGGCCAGGCTGCATTAGACAACCAGCTTGGCTCCTGACCCCTGTCACTGAACATCCCACTACAAATGGTAGCAGAGGCAAAAAAAGAATTATGGGACGCCAGGAATTATAACTGTGGTGTATAAAGATATTAGAAGCATGGAGACTGCCATCAAGTTGCAGCCAACTTATGGAGACCCTGAATGGGTTTCAAGCAAGAGACAAACAGATGTGGTCCACCACTGTCAGAGGGGTGTCTCTGGAGACTCCAGGGATCAAACTTGAGACGTTCTGCCTGCAACAGAAATGTTCTATCACAGGGGTGTGGCCCCTCAACTTCAGGCACCCTGACCACTAGATAGTTTTTATGGGTATACCGAATCAGGGATTCGGCTGGTTCAGCTAAACCGATAATTTTATAGCCGAATCAAGCCAAATCCGAATTTACCCTTTTTTTTTTCAGTATTGCTCAAGCTTAGTAGTTTTGCTCTCTGGTGCAGCAGAGTATAAGCCTTTGTCATCTTTCTGGTGATGAAAGACATTTGAAGAGAATAACCATGTCTAATTTCAGTCTTCCCTTCTACAGGCTAAACATTACCCATAACAGTTCTTCACAGGACTTGTTTTCCAGACATCTTGATCTTATCTGAATCCATGTTTACTTGCCTTGATCTTTCTTTAAATGGAGTTCCCAGAAGGGTACACCGGAAGGATAGTGGCATGGTATAACTCAGTCTCATCAGATCTTGGAAGTTAATCAGGGTCAGTGTATGGATGGGAGACCACCAAGGAAGACTCTGCAGAGAAGGCAATGGCAAACCACCTCTGCTTCTCACCTGCCTGGAAAGCCCCTTGTTGGGATGAAGAAGAAGAGTTTGGAAGAAGAGTTTGGATTTATATCCCCCCTTTCTCTCCTGCAGGAGACTCAAAGGGGCTTACAATCTCCTTGCCCTTCCCCCCTCACAACAAACACCCTGTGAGGTAGGTGGGACTGAGAGAGTTCTGAGAAGCTGTGACTAGCCCAAGGTCACCCAGCTGGCATGTGTGGGAGTTTACAGGGTAATCTGAATTCCCCAGATAAGCCTCCACAGCTCAGGCGGCAGAGCTGGGAATCAAACATGGTTCCTCCAAATTAGATACACGAGCTCTTAACCTCCTAAGCCAGTGCTGCTCCCATAAATTAGTTGCAACTTAACCATAAATTAGTTGCAACTTAACAGTACTTACATAAATCGAACTGGACACATTTTCCTGATAGATCTCAAGTTACTGCTGAACAGCTCAAAGGACTCAAGAGTCACCAAAAACCATCAGACATTCACATTATGAAATCAAATGTGACTTTCGCACATCCCAGGCACGAATTTGAAAGTTGGCAGGATACATATGGAAGATACTATTTCACAGCATTTTGAATGGCTGTAAATGTCCCTAGCACTGTTTGATGTAATGGGACTTAATATGTTGCCGTTTTCAGTGCTGTCTGGAGATATAGCTATCAGATCTTGGGGGGACTGAAGACATTTGGGATTCCTCTTCTAATCTTACAGTACACACAAACCCTTGTTCCCTGTTTAGAGAATGGGTTTTCACAGAACCCCGTAGTATTATTGGCAAGATTGCAGTGTTCATATTTTTTCAGTACAAATGAGACAACATTGCTGTCCAAGACGATATGTGCATTCATTATTCAACACATTATTATTTTTCTGTCATACATCTACAGTTATCCAATTAATTCAATCTGGTTGACCTCTGTACAGCAATGGCAGCAGAATGCCAATACAGTCAGTTTTCTGCATACCATACGTATTGATGGAGGCTGAAAAGGACAATTTGCCAGCATGGCGGAGCGGTTAGGAGTGGCAGACTCTAATCTGGAGAACCACATTTGATTCCCCACCCCTCCACTGGAAGCCTAATGGATGTCAGATCAGCCCATTTGTGGTTTGATTCTACCAGTGTCTCCTGGCCAGGATATAGGAACAGGAAAATCGCCTGAATATGATATTTGACATAGAAGAATAAGGGATCTATACATGAAAATCAAAAGTCTCTCAGTAATAAAAAGAATTTGTCAGCAAAGGTACAAAGTAGTAAGATCTTATCATATTACTCGTGTAGAAGTCGAACCGAGTATAAGTTGAGGCACCTAATTTTACCACAAAAAACTGGGAAAACTTATTGACTCGGGTATAAGTCGAGGGTGGGAAATGCAAGAGCTAGTGGTAATAACATCACAGCATCACAAGCTTGAGGGGGATGGGGTGAATGGGAAAGCTGTCACTGCCCAAATATCCTGTGATCCTTGGGTAGAGCAAGCTTCATGGGGATGGGGGGATGGTAAAGCTGGCACTGCCCATGGATCACAGGATCCATGGGCAAAGGAGACTGGAACGCCCCTCTCTCTCTGAGAGGTAGCCTCTCAGAGAGAGGGGTGCTCCAGCCTCAGCTTTTTTTGTTTTTAAGAGGAGAAAGGGTCCTGATACAGGTCTATCAAAACTAGGACAAAGAGGCTTAGAGACAGCTTCTACTCTAGAGCTGTGGCGATGCTGAACTCCACGGCTTCGTGTTAATGTGTTTGGGGCTGTATAGGGATGGGTGGAGGAAGGGGAAAGTGAGGGTGGGGTATGAGTCTGGAATTGTGTGCATCAAGGAATGCTGCTGTAAATTTCGTTGTGCGTGCACAATGACAATAAATGCTTATGCTTATGCTTAAAAAACAAAAAAATAATGCCCAGGCTGGAGTACTGGAGGCACTTCCAGGGGGACGGAAGGCTACCACCGCCATCTTTCCCCCGCTGCCCCAGGGAGAAGGCAGTCTGAGAATAGGGCTATGGTCAGTTTTTGAGTTCTAATTTTTTCAGTGATAAAATTTTCTCAAAATTGTAAAAAAAATCAATTAAATAAAAATAATAGGTTAGGGTTAAGCCAAGGGCAGGGGCTCTGGCTTACCAAAGTGATACGTTTGAGTTCTGGGGCGCCGTTCGAGAATAGGGTGATGGTCAGTTTTCGGTTTTGAGTTTTATTACAATTTAGGGAACAATTTATGACCGAATAAATTAAATAAAAATAATAAATTAGGGTTTAGAGTTCAGGAAAGGGCAGTGAATCTGGCTTGCCTTTTTGATTTGTTGAGTTCTAAGGCCCAGTTTGAGAATAGGGCTATGGTCAGTTTCATGTTTCATGGGATTTCGCTTAACAGTCCTGTTGCCTGAACCCTAATCCTAACTTTTTATTTTTATTGAATTTATTCAGTCAGATAATGTTTCAAAAATGGTAACAAAAACCAGAAATCTAAAACTGACCATAACCCTATTCTCTGACTGCATCCTAGAACTGAACCTATCACTAAAGCAAGCCTGGGATCCGACCCTTTCTTTAACCCTAACCCTAACCTGTTATTTTTATTTAATTTATTTTTGATACAATTTTGAGAAAAATTTATCACTGAAAAAATTAAATAAAATTAATAAATTAGGGTTAGGGTTAAGGAAAGGGCAGGAGCTTGGGCTTGCCATAGTGTAACGTTGAGTTCTAGGGCGCAGTCCGACAATAGGGCTATGGTCAGTTTCTGGTTTGGGGGTTTTCCCTTTAACTTACCGTTGCCTAAACCCAAACCCTTACTTTCTATTTTTATTTAATGCATTCAGTCATAAATTGTTCCCAAAGTTGTAATAAAATCCCGAAACCTAAAACTGACCATATCCCTATTCTTGGATTGCGCCCTAGAACTAAATGTTACACTATGGATAGCCAGAGCCCCTGCCCTTGCCTTAACCCTAACTCTAATCCTAACCTATTATTTTTATTCAATTTATTTTTGTTACAATTTTGAGAAAAAAAATCACTTAAAAATTAAATAAAAATAATAGGTTAGGGTTAAGGAAAGGGCAAGGGCAAGGGCTCTGGCTTGCCTTAGTGATACATTGAGTTCCAGGGTGCAGTCTGGGAATAGGGTGATGGTCAGTTTTAGGTTTTGATGTTTTGTAACAATTTTGGGAACAATTTATGACCAAATAAATTAAATAAAAATGATAAATTAGGGTTAGTGTTAAGGAAAGTGCAGTGGCTCGGGCTTGCCTCAGGGTAACGTTGAGTTCTAGGGCGCAGTCCGAGAATAGGGCTATGGTCAGTTTCTGGTTTTGGGATTTTCCCTTAACCTTACCGTTGCCTGAACACCTTTATTTAGTCATAAATTGTTCCCAAATTGTAACAAAATCCCGAAACCTAAAACTGACCATAGCCCTATTCTCGGGCTGTGCCCTAGAACTAAATGTTACACTACAGATAGCCGGAGCCCCTGCCCTTGCCTTAACCCTAACCCTAACCTGTTATATTTATTTAATTTATTTTTGTTACAATTTTGGGAAAAAATATCACTGAAAACATTAAATAAAAATAATAAGTTAGGGTTAGGGTTAACGCAAGGGCAGGGGCTCTGGCTAGCCTTAGTGTTACGTTGATTTTTGGGGTGCAATCCGAGAATAGGATGATGGTCAGTTTTAGGATTCGGTTTTTTTACAATTTTGGGAACAATTTATGACTGAATAAATTAAATACAAAGAATAAATTTGGGTTAGGGTTAAGGAAATGGCAGGGGCTCGGGGTTGCCTTAGTGTAAAGTTGAGTTCTAGGGCACATGCAACAAGCTGATGTCACTTCCTGTGTGCACTGGAAGTGATGTCAGCTCTAGCATTTTGCCAAAAGGCTATGGTGAAACTCAAATCCCGGATCATCCTCAATGCTCCCCGGCAATGCATTCACATACCTTCTGGGTACAAGGAGAGTGCCATCAGTGTATCTGGAGGCTGCTGAGATCCCTCCATTCTGCACCATTGTTTCCCCACTGAACAGCTGAGCAGTGGGGGGAGTACCTGCTCAGGGTAGAGGATCCACCACCCCAGAAGGATCTTGGCAACCCTAGCAATGAGGGAAAATTCAAGGGGATCTAAAGCCATCAATAAATGGCTTGACTTCCCTGTCATTCAGGCAAGTCTGAAGGAAAGTGAGGAGGTTCCAAGTTTTAGACAGGACACAATTGGTATGCAGCCTTGTATCTCACCCGTCAGAGTCAGTAGTTCTATCATCTTGCCAAAAACCTCTTTAGCCTTAAGACTGTGGATACAGAGACAGGGACTGTGTCAGAAGCGTATTGTTCCCATGCATTTTTTAAAAGGGAGACATGCCTCAGGCTTGCTTCGTAAAATGTTTGTTTCTCATGTGCAAGAGTAACACACACACACACACACACACACACACACACACACACACACACACACACACACACACACACACAGATATCTGAAGAACAGACCATTCCAGAACAGTGACTCACAGATAATCACATTTACTCCATCAAAACACTCCAGTTGTGCAGAAATTGGGTGTGGCTGTCATGGACCAGTTTCCATGAAATGTCAAAATGGCTGTCAATCAACCATCATCTGATCAGGTAAAAACGGGAGATCTCTTGAAACTGTTAAACAGTCTCCGCTTGTAGCCTGACACCTCTTGGTAATCACATACATATTAGGCTGTTTTATGTTTTTGCGAATTTTTAGCCACGTTCAGTTTTTTTGCACTTCAAAATCAAGGTCCGAAACACACACAAAGACAGAAATCTGCCAAATCATAAAGTACTGATTTCACGTAGACTTGCAGTTTCTTCTGCATTGAATATCAACTCTTAAACCCTACCCTTTTCAATGTATTGTCGAAGGCTTTCACGGCCAGAATCACTTGGGTGCTGTGTGGTTTCTGGGCTGTATGGCCGTGTTCTAGCAGCATTCTCTCCTGATGTTTCGCCTGCATCTGTGGCTGGCATCTTCAGAGGATCTAATGTTGGGAAAGCAAGTGGAGTATATATATCTGTTGAAGTGTCCAGGGTGGGTGGAGAAACATTGTCTGTGAGTAACAAAGAAGGCAACCAGGTCAATAGTTGAGGGCATCTGAATAGAAGTATGAGTAACAATGAAGACTATAGCATGGGGGTAACAATGGAGATAGCAAGGTCATTTGTGGGAGCATCTGAATAGAAGTATCCTGGCCTTTGTTTCTTTTGTCTATGGTCATCCTGTGTTTGTGTGGAGCTGGTTAGACACTGTCTTGACTCTAGTAAGAAACAAAGAAACAAAGGCCAGGATATTCAGATGCTCCTACCAATGACCTTGCTATCTCCATTGTTACTCCCATGCTACAGACTTCTCTGTGACTCACATGCCAGGCTACTCTATTCAGATGGCCTCACCTTTTGAACTCACAGTATATATACTCCACTTGCTTTCCATTCCTACCATCAGATCCTCTGAAGATGCCAGCCACAGATGCAGGCAAAACGTCAGGAGAGAATGCTGCTAGAACACGGCCATACAGCCCGGAAACCACATAGCACCTACCCTTTTCATCACTTGGCCATTAAGCATCAAAATGAAATTAAATCTATAGCATCTTTATTAAGAAGAAGGTTCACTGTTTAAATTGGCTCTTAATTTAACAATCCATGACCTTCAAAACCAGCAGTTATCATTTTTGTTTGTTTGTTTTATCTAGATATTCTAGCTATTCTAGCAAAGAAAACTTGGCTGTCTTGACCAATTCTAGTTCCTTCACCCACCATTCTTCAATTGTATGAGTAGCTGGAGTTTTCCATTTCTGATGGGTGACCTTGGGCTAGTCATAGTTCTCTCAGGACTCTCTCAGCCCCATCTACTTCACAAGGTGTCTGTTGTGGAAAGAGGAAGGGAAGAAAGGACTTCCCTTTTCTTTCAAGAGATCCGTCCAAAATCCCAACAAAAAAGACTCACATTTCATTTGAACATTAGTCTTTAATATCTTTTGAATTATTGTATGTATTGACCTCCGAGACTCTTTAGCTTTTCCAAAAGTCCACCATAAATGATAAAAAGTCATAAGAACATGAGAACATAATAATGAGCCTGCTGGATCAGACCAGAGTCCATCTAATCCAGCACTCTGCTACTTGCAGTGGCCCACCAGTGGCCCACCAGTGGCCTTTGGGAGCTCACATGCAGGAAGTGAAAGCAAGGGCCTTCTGCGGCTGCGGCTGCTGCTCCTGAGCACCTGGTATGCTAAGGCATTTGCAACCTCAGATCAAGGAGGATCAGGATTGGTAGCCATAGATTGACTTCTCCTCCATAAATCTGTCCAAGGCCCTTTTAAAGCTATCCAGGTTAGTAGTCATCACCACCTCCTGTGGCAGCATATTCCAAATACCAATCACACATTGCATGAAGAAATGTTTCCTTTTATTAGTCCTAATTCTTCCCCCCAGCATTTTCAATATATGCCCACTGGTTCTAGTATTGTGAGAAAGAGAGAAAAATTTCTCTCTGTCAACAAATTTCTACTCCATGCATAATTTTGTAGACTTCAATCATATCCCCCCTCAGACGCCTCCTCTCCAAACTAAAGAGTCCCAAACGCTGCTGCCTCTCCTCATAAGGAAGGTGCTCCAATCCTTCAATCACCCTCGTTGCCCTTCTCTGCACTTTTTCTATCTCTTCGATATCCTTTTTGAGATGTGGCGACCAGAACTGAACATAGTACTCCAAGTGTGGTCGCACCACTGGTTTATATAAGGGCATGACAATCTTTGCAGTTTTATTCTCAATTCCTTTCCTAATGATCCCCAGCATAGAGTTTGCCTTTTTCACAGCTGCCATGCATTGAGTTGACATTCCCATGGAACTATCAACTAAGACGCCCAAATCCCTTTCCTGGTCTGTGACTGATAGCACTGACCCCTGTAGCGTGTATGTAAAGTTTGGATTTTTTGCTTTCATTTCATAACGCGCTTTGTAGGGGCAGGAAGGAAAAACTGGAAAGAAATTGCTGCCTATTGCTAGGTTCGAGAAATTGTATTATTTATTAGTATTAGTCATAGCGGTTATGTATTAGGTTTGCCAAGTTGGGTTTAGCTTTAGCTTATTGAAAAGGAGATTGTGTTTAATTGCAATTGCTAGACTACAGTAATTTATACTGTTGTTATTTGTTTGTTGGAGAGTCTTAGATCGTTATGTCATTACAGTAGCTGTAAGCTGTAGTTTCTAGGTTATTGTGTTCTCTGTAGTTTTGCATGCACGAGACGGGAAAGATCGAGCCTCCATGTTTATTATTTGATCTACTGTGCCACGTACTTTGATTATGTTACGCCTTACGGTTTTGCGGTGTTATAATTATTGTGGTTGTTACGTTTTATGCCAGCACTTCGTATGGTAATACTAGAACAATACTAGAACTGTCAGGGGGCATACATTTGAAAATGCTGGGGGGAAGAATTAGGACTAATAAAAGGAAACACTTCTTCACGCAACGTGTGATTGGTGTTTGGAATATGCTGCCACAGAAGGTGGTGATGGCCACTAACCTGGATAACTAGGGGCTTAGGACCAGCAATCCTTTATTCGGAGAAGTCAATTTATGGCTCTCCAATCTTGATAACCGTTCCTCATGCAAATCCTGAAAGGATTACCAAATGCCACTATTTAACAAGTCCAGGATGGCAGCGGTTCTTCTACACAGCCGCCAGAAAGGCCATTGCTTTCACCTCCTGCATAATGATTCAAAGGCACCTGGTGGAGCCATCTGCGAATGACAGAGAGCTGGACTAAAGATGGACAAATCTGGTCTGACCAACCAACTGGCTTAGATTACTTATATCGATTCTTATGTTCTTAATGCTATATTGTGGTTCAAATAATGGCGAAGTTCCGGTTCATAAAGTTACATGTTTTGCTTAAAGTTGCATGAACATTTTATAATGTTAAGCTACCTATACTGACTAGCGTAGGCGCTATGTTTATGAGGCACTTCCGAAAGGGTTGAATTGGTATATTAAATTTAACAAATAAGTAAATAAATAAATGATGTTTTATGATGCTATGTTATTGATCTTATGTTTACTGATGCTATGTTTCTTGATGTTTTATTGTATGATGTCATGATTATGGATGTCGTTATTATATTACTGTACACCGCCCAGAACCTTTTAGGGGAAGGTGGTGTATAAATTAAATAAACCTACCAACTTATTGGAGTTTTTAGTTCCCTTACCTATTGTCAGGCATAATGTTTGGGTGTGGCTACAAACATAAGTTCTTGGGCACAGGGCAGAGGGCAAGGCCAAAAGATCTTTTCTCCCTTGACTATGCTCTGGGATTTTGATGTAAGGTTGGCCCAAGTTAAAGGGGTGGTACAGCAGTGGCATAGCACAAAGGGGACTGGGGGGTGCATGATTTAATTTAAGTAAATGGGCAATCTCAGGAATTCCCTTTCCTCTAGAGCAGGGGTCTGCAACCTGCGGCTCTCCAGGTGTTCATGAACTACAATTCCCATCAGCCCTTGCCAGCATGGCCAATTATGATGGCAGGGGATGATGGGAATTGTAGTCGATGATAGGCTATGCTGGAAAAAGCAGGTGGCGGAGCTAACTCTAAATTTGTGTCTGTGCTCTGGTTTGAGTCTCCATTCAAGGTCTGAATTCCTGAACAGGAAAATGCCTTGGGAACTTCCTTGTGCCTGACTAAAGTGTGACCGCAAGTGCATTCCAGAAGCTGCTGTTTCTTAGGACATCCAAGATGTGGCTGCCCACACAAGAGATATTCTGGGAAGGCATTAAAATACTCCCACTGAAGTAGCCCTTTCTCCCATCTCTTGTCACCCTTTTTTGCACATGAACGGTTTTCTCCCCATGTGGGTGTCTTGACGTTGTACAGTCCTGCTTACCGAAGCAACGGTAAAGATCATGATTAAAAAACGAAGAATAAGAACATAAGAACAAGCCCGCTGGATCAGACCAGAGTCCATCTAGTCCAGCTCTCTGCTACTCGCAGTGGCCCACCAGGTGCCTTTGGGAGCTCACATGCAGGAGGTGAAAGCAATGGCCTTCTGCGGCTGTTGCTCCCGAGCACCTGGACTGTTAAGGCATTTGCAATCTGCAAGAATCAAGATGGGGAAGAATTCATGCAGGCATTTGACCCCATAGTTGCCCTGAGACCTTTGCTCTTACTGGCCTAAATCGGGTTTTTTCCACACAGGTCACTTAGAACATTTCTGAAACGTTTTCAGCTTCCCCCTTTACCACCGTGTTTGTTTCCACTCAACTCCTCCAAACGTTTCATAACTGCCATAATTTGTAAAAAAAATTTTTTTGCTTTTTTAAATTGAAACACTGTTTTATTGATTGATTGCTTTGATGCTCTGTGGATCCAGTTAATCTATATTTCATTGATCAACCCCGAACAGCAAATAAAAAATGCTTTGCTATAATGAAAAAAAGCGATCTCTTACCAGAGAGAAATACCAACAGATGGCTTGTGCGTCCAATACAACTGTGGCTTCAGCGACGTTCCATTTCCAGACCTACATTCCTGCAAACCTTTTACTTTGGAAACCGATGCTGCTTAAAATAAGGGGAGCCGCACCATCTAACCCTGCTGTATACTGGCTTTGTTTGTGCTGGCTACTGTTTGGAAGTATTGATTGCGTCCAAGATTTCAGAGGTCAAAACTCCCGTTTCATCTTTCTCTGCTAAAAAGAATGCCTTGGTTGTTGTTTTCTTCTGGTCAAGTCTCAGCTACCAAGTGGCAGCTCCATAGAATTTTCAAGGCAAGGAATGTTCAGAGGCGGAATTTCACTGCAAGACTAATGTACAAATGAAACAGGAAAAACCCAGAAAAAAATGCGTAACTAGTAGTTTTGAAGTTTAAGGGTTTGATTTAAGGTCCATTCCCCACTTACCTTAAGCCCCGCGCTACTCTCCTCAAGTAGCGCGGTCCTGGCCTCCCACTTGCAGAGGCGACAACGCCAACCACCCTGGCTGCTCACTCTCAGCGCCCCCTCAGCGGCCCCCAGCATCAGCTCCTGGCTTGGCTCCTCGAGCTTGAGCGCCTTTTGATGACCCTGCGCAGAGAGTAGCACGCAGCAAAGGGTAGCAAAGGTAAGTAGGGAAACGCCCTAAGTTGAGTTGATTTACGATCATAGACCAATAAGAAACATTGAATCAAGCAACCCAAATGGAAGGCATTCAAGGGAAACAATAAAAACAATAGTTTCAAAGGTTAAGGATTGTTAAGATCTAATAAAGAAAAGTGAGGTTTACTGGAGATCCCTGGCCCCTCAATGATGCGGCTGGCCTCCACTCGTGCCAGGGCCTTTACGGCTCTGGCCCCTGCCTGGTGGAACACTCTACCACCAGCTGTCCGGGCCCTAAGGGATGCCGGAAGGGTTCCGTGGGGCGACGGGCAAGACGGAATTGTTCCACGGCAGACGCCGGAGAACCAGCCGTTGAGGGTGCCCTGCTTTCATCCTCCCCCCTGCTGTATAGCGGTCCCCTAACATCATCCGGGACCCATCATTCTTCTTAGGGAGGGTTGCATATATGGAGTTTAAGGATGGGATACTGTTTTAGAATGTAAATTTTAAACTTTTATATGTTTATGTTTATATATGCTTTTATATTGTTCACCGCCCTGAGCCCTTTGGGGATAGGGCGGTATACTAAATCAAATAATAAATAAAAATAAATAAATTAATTAATAATTATGCTAAAAATTTAATTTCATTGTGATGCTCAATGGCCAAGTGTTGACAGCATATGGTTTAAGGGTTAATACTCAGTGCTGAAGAAGTTGGAAGTCTAGATGAAATAAGAACTTTATAGTTTGGTGAATTTCTGTCTTTGTGGAAGTTTTGGATTTTTATTTTTAAGTACAAATAATAAAAATGGGTGGTTTTGCCATTGCCTGGCTCTGCTTCAGGACCCTGGACTTCCTTGGTCTCCCATCCAAATACTAACCAGGGCTGACCCTGCTTAGCTTCCAAGATCAGAAGAGATCCAGCTATCCTGCATTACCAGGTCAAGGGAGTGCTGAGCCAAGTAGGGGAAGTGGCTTAGTGGCAAAACATCTGTAAGGCATACCGAAAGTCCCTGATTCAATCTCTGGAATCTCCAGTTAAAATAGTCTTGCACACAGTGATGGAAAATAGACAATCTTGCTAGATCAATGGGTACTGCGGAGTTCGGGTATAACCAGTGTAGTATGCGGTGGTTAAGAACGAGGGTGGATTTTTAATCACCGGAGGAGAACCGGGTTTTGATTAATCTCCTCCACTTGAGTGGCTAGAAGGCTAATCCTGGTGAACCAGGTTATTGTTTCCACACTTTCGTACATTTTTGTTCCATGCCCTGCGTGACGACTTGGACTGATGATTCGTGGCGTGCTTTGTTGCTCCGGAATCATTTATGGACTACAATTCCCATCAGCCCCTCGCGGCATGTCCAATGGTGGCGAACATACGACGGCGAGATGCTTCGATAGGACTACAATTGTAGTCCACGCCAAGCATTTCTGGAGCATGGCCAAAGGTTCATACCACCATGCTGGACAGTGCGTAGCCCTGAAGGGTCACGCAGCATGAATTGGTCAATTGGCCATGCTGGCAGGGGTGGATGGGAATTGTAGTCCATAACATCTGGAGTGCCAAAGGTTCGCCACCACTGGGCTAGTCCCAGTTTTTTTGGAAATCTCTCAGCCCCACCTATCTCACAAGGTGTCTGTTGTGGGGAGAGGAAGGGAAAGGAGTTTGTAAGCCACCTTGAGTCTCCTTACAGGAGAGAATGGTTGGGTACAAATCCAAACTCTTCTTCCTATTTTCTCGTAAGTCCAAATGATCAGCTTTCAAAATCTGCCCGCCCTTTTGAGTGTGTGGGTCTCTTTTTCCCTCTATATATGTTTATTCCTCTGTAGGAAGAGTAGCTTTGTCTAATGCTTTCTGACTCTGGCTTCACTTATAATTGCCAGAAACAAGAGCGTACTCTCACACACATGGTATCCCTAGGGCACATTTGCTTATTATGCTTTGGGAGAACAGATAGCAAAATTCCTGTGGGGAATAAATTCATTGGTAAGGAAGCACACTTAAGAAAAGCTCTGCTGGATCAGACCAAATGCCCATCTAGTCCAGCATCTATTTTTTTCCCCAGTAGCCAGACAAGAAGCATACAAGCAGTGTCCTCTGCTGACCCCCAATCAGTTCATATTCAATGGCAAATTCATGGAGATTAGTCATCACTAACTGATAGCCACTGATGGACCTCCCCTCCGACATGAATGGATCTAACCTTTCTTAAAGTCAGTGGTGTGTCTGCAAATTCCAAGCAGTAATTTTGAACTGTGCAACGAACAGGCCGACCAGATGTCCCGCTTTTGGCGGGACAGTCCCGCCTTCAAACAATTTGTCCCGCGTCCAGCGGGTTATTTCAATTGTCCCGATTTTTGGGAGGCTACCGCACTGCCTTCTGGGGCGCAAGGCAGTGTGGCAGCCTCCCCCGTGCGCGGCCGCTGGAGTATGGCCTTTTGGGGCTTGCCGTTTCCCACCCTGTCACAGGGCGGGAAACGGCAAGCCCCAAAAGACAGTGCGCTCCTGCGGCTGCGCGCGCGGCCACCTACCCCCGTCCTGGTTCACAAAGGCGACCATCTGGTCACCTTAGCAAAGAAGCATTATAATATTTTCCTGTCAGTTCATTTCATTGGGTGACCCTTTCTAAGTGTTATGTACTTATGGTGCTCCCCAACAAAGGGCCTTCAAGGCAAGTGAGAAAAAGAGGTAGTTTGCCATTGTCTTCTTCTGCAGAATCTTCCTTGTATGTCTCCCATCCAAGTACTGACCCTACTTAGCTTCCAAGATCTGGTGAGATAAAGCCATACCGAGCTGTCTTTCCTGCCAGTTCTACTTTGTTTGGAGGGTTTTTTGCCCTCAACTCACTGACTTACGATGGTTCCATAGGATTTTCAAGACAAGAGACATTCGCTGATGGGTTGCCATTGCCTGCCTCCATTTCACGACCCTTCAGGTATTTGTCGAAGGTCTCCCATTCAAATTCTAACCAGATCCGATCCTACTTCAGTTCTGGGATGTGGAAAGATTAGGCTAGCCTGGGATTTTCATATTAATTTGTAAGGTCGCCATACATTTATTTTATTTTATTACATTTATACCCCACCTTTTTCAGGAAGACTCAAGGTAGCTTACACTAAAAGAAGAGAAGAGTTTGAAGAGAGTTTGGATTTATATCCCCCTTTTCTCTCCTGCAGGAGACTCAAAGGGGTTTACAATCTCCTTGCCCTTCCCCCCTCACAACAAACACCCTGTGAGGTGGGTGGGGCTGAGAGATCTCCGAGAAGCTGTGACTAGCCCAAGGTCACCCAGCTGGCGTGTGTGGGAGTGCACAGGCTAATCTGAATCCCCCACATAAGCCTCCACAGTTCAGGTGGCAGAGCTGGGAATCAAACCCGGTTCCTCCAGATTAGATACACGAGCTCTTAACCTCCTACGCCACTGCTGCTCCCCCATACAATACAGTAATTAATAACATTTAAAACATCATGAATACAATTAAAACCACTTAAACCCATTTACAATAGTTAACAATAATTTAGAAATAGATGGCGTCACCATCCAAGGAGTACAAAAAAGATGAATGTATAGCCATGCCTAGACATGCCTAGACGGAAACCAAGAAGATCTTTTTAAAGAGGGGGATGCCTGGCAGGAAAGTCCAGGTAGAACAGTTCTGTTTTACAGCCCCTGTGGAACTGAGACAGATCCCACAGGGTCCAGATGTCAGCGGGAAGAGCATTTCACCAGGCCAGGGCCAGGGCCGAAAATCTGACTGGATCAGTACCGGCTTGATGGCACATAACACCCGCAATCTTTCAGAGAAGTTTCACTCAAGTTGTACTTTGCGCTTTCGGAGATCGTGACTGGCAACCAAACATCGCTCCATTAATCCTGCAGTAGATACTCTCAAAGGGGCCGCAAGCCGAGGAGAGTATAGAAAGCGTACATTTCACAAGATGCGCTTAAATAAATTTGGGATAAAGGAAGAAGCTACTGTATTAACATTTTACAGTAATTGCCTGCCTTTTGTTTTTTTAAAAAAGCTTGTAAATAAATATCAAGTGCCTCATTTCTCTCCAGGCTGAATAAACCTCCTGATGGGAGAAATTCAAACACTGGAAATAAAAACAGGGTTCTAAAATTAACTGCGGCAGCAATAGCACCCAGAAAGCCTAATCCCAGGCTGGAAATAACTTGGCACGGTGGCAGAGGCAAACGCTTATAGACAAAAAAAAACCACAGCCTCCGGGCATTATTGGTTGTTGCAAAGTGCAATTAGCCGAAACGTGTGTGTTTGTTGTTGGGAGTTTTTTTTTTCCTTCCCCTCTGTCTTAACACCAGTCTGGGAATCTTTGCAGAAATTCCCGCGAGAGCTCAAATGAGAATTTTGTCCTAAAAAGACTGTACTCCCTGTGATGAGCAGTTTCCCCCCCCCAATCGTTTCCCCCCCCCAATCGTTTGGAGAAGACTATTGGGGCATGCAGGGGGCTCTGAAAATAGAAACGGATTCTTCTTGGGGAAAGTTTCCCTGACAGAGCGCGCTCGCTCAGAGACATCCAATCCAACATAATGAGTTCCCGTTTCCTGTGGCAGAAGGTTGTGGGAGCTCCAGGAAGAGGCGTTCTCTGCGGTTCATCTGGGGACAGCTGAGTGGGATTTCTAGCCTCATGCAATTAGAGAGAGAGGAGAGGAGAGAGGGAGAGACAGAGAGAGCTCCTGTAGCAGGGAAACTGAGAAGGTGGGAGGAAGCACTGATGACCGAGAGTTTAGGAAGGTGGAGGAGCAAGCATGGCCCTTTCCTATGGTGACCAGACGTCCCACTTTTGGCAGGACAGTCCCGCCGTAAAACAATTTGTCCCGCGTCCCACGGGTTTTTTGAAGTGTCCCGATTTTTGGAAGGCTGCCGCACTGCCTTCTGGGGCGCACCCCAGAAGGCAGTGCGGCAGCCTCTTGCACACACGGCTGCAGGAGCGCACTGCCTTCTGGGGCGCTCCTGGTTTCCCGCCCTGTCACAGCTTGCTCCTGGTTTCCCGCTCCCTGTCACAGGTGGGAAACGGGAGAGCCCCAGAAGGCAGTGCGCTTCTGCGGCTGCACGCTCAGGCACGCGCGTGCGTGCCCGCCCGCCCGCCCGCCTAACCGCCCATCCCACCCGCCCGCCTACCCGCTCATCCCGGTTTACAAAGGTGACAATCTGGTCACCTTACCCTTTCTGCACATGCAGAACAATGCACTTTCAATCCACTTTCACAATGGTTTGCAAGTGGATTTGGCTATTCTGCACAGCTGCAAAGTGCATTCAAAGTGGATTGAAAGTGCATTATTCGGCACGTGCGGAAGGGGCCCATGAATGCTGGAGAATGAGGCAGTGAACCACTCTGATTTCCGTTTTCCGAACAGAGGTCCATCCTTGGAACGTAAACATTCCAAACCAGATCCCAATACAATTAATTTGGTAACGTTGTTAGGATAACTAACCTTTAAAAAAAGATTTAGGATGGAGGGTTGTGTATTCTGGACTATACCACTGTGCAGGGACATATTCTAGAGGAGGCAACCAAAATGGTAAAAAGGTCTGGAATCCATGCTGTATGAGGAGAGACTTAGGGAGCTGGGGATGTTCAGTTTCGTGAAGAGAAGGTTCAGAGGTTACATGATAGCCTGGTTTAGATATCTGAAGGGATGTCATGTTGAGGAGGGAGCAAGCTTGTTTTCTGCGGCTCCAGGGATAGGACCAGGAGTAATGGGTTCAAGGTGAAGGAAAAGAGATTCCACCTAAACATCAGAAAAAACTTCCTGATAGTAAGAGCTGTTTGACAGTGGAATTCACTACCTCCGAGTGTGGTGGAGTCTCCTTCTTTGGAGGTTTTTAAAGAGAGGCTGGGTGGCCATCTGATAGGAGTGCTTTGATTATGCGTTCCTGCATTGTAGGGGATTAGACTTGATGGCCCTCGAGGTCTCTTCCCACTCTGTGATTCTATGATTCTATTAAAATTTCATCTAGGGCAAGCACTGATCTCAAACTCCACATGGAGCTCAGTGGTGGGGCACACAGTTCAATGGTGGGATTCCTCTCACGTCTCTCATGCCCAGAAGGTCACCTGAGCTCAATCTCTTTTCTCCAGAGACTGCGTGGTGGGGCCAGCGCCCCTTCAAGTGGGGACACTCAGGGCACATGCCCTGCCTGCCTCACCCAAGATATGTCTGCTACACTTTGAGGAGCAGCAGTAGCATAGGAGGTTAAGAACTCGTGTATCTAATCTGGAGGAACCGGGTTTGATTCCCAGCTCTGCCGCCTGAGCTGTGGAGGCTTATCTGGGGAATTCAGATTAGCCTGTACATTCCCACACACGCCAGCTGGGTGACCTTGGGCTAGTCACAGCTTCTCGGAGCTCTCTCAGCCCCACCCACCTCACAGGGTGTTTGTTGTGAGGGGGAAGGGCAAGGAGATTGTAAGCCCCTTTGAGTCTCCTGCAGGAGAGAAATGGGGGATATAAATCCGAACTCTTTTTCTTCTTCTATTGTCTGTATGATTAGTTGCCAGATACACATCTCCCCACGATGTAATAATCATGTTGACATCAAGGCAAGGAGCTTGAAAGTCTGTCTCATTTTTAAACCGAACAACCTCCGGATTTCACAAGTTTCCAGAAAGCCTGGGACTCCTTGGTGCTCTGTTGTCTCACTTGCTGGAGTCAGTTCCATGTGACCAGGGATGGGAAGTGAGTGGTGTAAATGTGTGGAGCAGTTGGGTGCTATGTGGTTTCCGGGCTATATGGCCGTGTTCTAGCAGCATTCTCTCCTGACGTTTCGCCTGCATCTGTGGCTGGCATCTTCAGAGGATCTGATGTTGGAAAAGCAAGTGGAGTATATATATCTGTTGGAGTGTCCAGGGTGGGTGGAGAAACATAGTCTGTGAGTAACAAAGAAGGCAACCAGGTCAATAGTTGAGGGCATCTGAATAGAAGTATGAGTAACAATGAAGACTATAGCATGGGAGTGTCAATGGAGATAGTAAGGTCACTGGTGGGAGCATCTGAATAGAAGTATCCTGGCCTTTGTTTCTTTTGTCTATGGTCATCCTGTGTTTGTGTGGAGCTGGTTAGACACTGTCTTGACTCTAGTATTTTTCAACACTGGCAGCCAAGTTCTGTTCATTTTCATAGTTTCTTCCTTCCTGTTAAAATTGTCCATGAGCTTATGGATTTCAATTGCTTCTCTGTGTAGTCTGACGTAGTGGCTTTCAGAGTGGTCCAGAATTTCTGTTTTTTCAAATAATATTCTATGTCCAGGTTGGTTTATCATGTGTTCTGCTATTACTGATTTTTTCTGGCTGAAATAGTCTGCAGTGCCTTCGTGTTCTTTGATAATGGGTTCATGCAAGGGCGCTTGGTGGTTCCTGTGTAGACTTGTCCACAGCTGCATGGTATGCGATAGACTCCTGCAGTAGCTAAAGGATCCCGCTTATCCTTTGCTGAATGTGGCATCTGTTGAATTTTCTTAGTGGGTCTGTAGATTGTTTGTAGGTTGTGCTTCTTCATCAGTTTTCCTATGCGATCAGTAGTTCCCTTGATGTATGGTAAGAACACTTCCCTCTAGATGGCTCTTTCTCTTTGTTCATGTGGCTTGTTCTTGGTCTTGCAGCCCTTCTGATTTCTGTATTAGAGTAACCATTAGCCTGTAGAGCCCTGTTTAGGTGATTCAATTCATCTTGTAGGAGGTGAGGTTCACAGATTCTGTTTGCGCCATATACCAAAGTTTTTATGGTGCTCCTTTTTTGGCCTGGATGGTGATTGGAGTTTCTTGTGTTTCCATATCTGTCAGTGCTGAGGTTTCTGTATACTGTGTGTGTCCCAATTGCCGGTTTGGTTTTATGGATGACTAAAACATCTAAAAATGGCAGTTTTCCTTCATTTTCTTTTTCCATAGTAAATTGGATGTTTGGGTGGATCTTGTTGATATGGTCCAGGAACTTGTTTAGTTCTTCTTCTCCGTGGCTCCAAATGGTGAATGTGTCATCCACACAACGGAACCATATGGTGGGCTTTTTTTGGTGCTGTTTTCAGGACTTTTTCCTCAAAATGTTCCATATAAAAATTAGCTATTGCAGGGCAAAGAGGGCTACCCATGGCTACCCCATCTTTCTGTTCATAGTATTCATTATCCCACTGGAAGTAGCTAGTAGTGAGACAATGTTAAAACGGGGCTGTGATGTCTTTTGGGAATTTCTGGTTAATGAGTGTCATGGTGTCTGCTATGGGGACCTTGGTGACTAGGGACACCACATCAAAACTGATCAGTTTGTCATTGGGGGTTGAGTTTGAGTTTGCTGATTTTTTTCAATGAAGTGAGTTGAGTCCTTAATGTAATGTGTGGTAAGTCCAATATGGATTTGCAGTTGTGTGGCCAGAAACTTTGCCAAATCATATGTAGGAGATCCAATTGCACTCACAATAGGTCTGAGTGGAGTGGAGTCCTTGTGGATTTTTGGGAGTCCATAGAGTCTAGGAGGGTGAGCTTCAGATTTGCAGAGACGTTGGCGAATGATTGGATCAATTGAGGAGTGGAGCAGGTTTGTGTGGAGCAGGTTTGCCAATCTCTAGGTGATACTGAAGTTAAAAAATTGTGCACCAAAAAGCTTACCAGCCTGGTGTAGTGATTAAGAGCAGGTGGATTCTAATCTGGAGAACCGGGTTTGCTTTCTCATGCCTTCACCTGAGTGACCGAGGCTTATCTGGTGAACCAGATGGGTTTCTGCACTCCTATGTTCCTGCTGGGTGACCCTGGGCTAGTCCCAGTTCTTTGGAACTCTCTCAGCCCCAGCTACCACACAAGGTGTCTGTTGTGGGGAGAAGAAGGGAAAGGACCTTGTAGGGCTCCTTTGTGTTTTTAAAGAATTAAAGTAGTGAATATTCAAGAAACAATCTTTCAATTCTTGTCATATGTTCTGCATCAAAGGCAAATATAGGCTATCCCTTCTCCTAACAACATAAAGTTCTTAACCATCCAAACCATCCTAACAACATCTTAACCATCCTAACAACATAAAGTTCTTAACCATCCAAAAGTCATACAATGTGTTGTAGTTACACAGAAATCAAAATGCACAATATCGTTCGGCCACTAGGAGCTTTGCACTTTGGTGCAAGGCTCCTAGTGCCAACAAACTTAGAAGCAACTGCACTCCAGTTGAGTTGCAACTGAACAAGCCCTAATTCTGGGCCAAGAAATGGACTGTCAACCTCTGGATAAGGATTGACGTCATGAGTGAACTTCTGTGAGGCCTGCTAACATACTCCATCCTGGATGTATGAACAAGGTGACCAGACGTCCTGCTTTTGGCGGGTCAGTCCCGCCTTAAACCAATTTGTCCCGGTCCCGTGGGGTTTTTTAACTGTCCCGCTGCTTGCCTTCCCCCTGTCACAGGGTGGGAAACAGGGGAGCGCCCCAGAAGGCAGCGCGGCAGCCTCCCGCTCACGCGGCCGCAGGAGCACACTGCCTTTTGGGGCGCTCCCCAGTTTCCTGCCCTGTCACAGGGCAGGAAACTAGGGAGCTCCCCAAAAGGCAGTGCACTCCTGCGGCCATGCGTGCATGCGCAGGTCCCGGTTTAAAAAGGTGAAAATCTGGTCACCTAATGTATGAATAAAAAATTTCTTAGATCGTGCTCTTCAGCGTAGTCCTTATTTTTCAGGGACCAGCATTCTGCAGTTTGGTTTCCACTTTGCCTTGGTTCCCCAAGGCATGCCTAGATTGGCCATTGGAGATCTGATCAGCTGCACCAATTCACATGAAGTTTCAACAGCAGTAGCCACTGCAATGTTCATTCGAGTCTCCCTCATTCCTCTTTCCAATGTACGGTTAAAATTACCCCTCCTTGCCTCTGCACCTGGGCTTTCTGCATGAGTGTGGCCAGTGGTGGAATCCAAAAATTTTAGTAACAGATTCCCATGGTGATGGGATTCAAACAGTGGCGTAGTGCCAATGGGGATGGGTGGGGCACGACAGGGGCGTGACCGGGCATTCCGGGGGTGGGGCGTTGCTGGGTGGGGCTATGGCAAGGACGCAGCCGCTGTGCCGGTCCTTGGGTGGGAAACGAATGCACGCAGGCGCAGGCTGCCACGCACGCTGGTGCACCTCCTGCTAGACTGCTTCAAGTTCTGTGCGCTACTGCTGAGGAGTGGAGAAGGGGCGTAACTAAGGCAAAAATCACGTGGCAAAATCAACAATTGGTAACCCCCTCTCGGCACACACAAATAATTAGTAACCCACTCTTGGGAACCTGTGAGAACCTGCTGGATCCCACCTCTGAGTGTGGCTCTTTTCCTGTGACGGCCATTTTGTGGTTTCACATGACAGCCATTTTGTGGCTGATCCCACCACCCTCTGTCAGAATTCCAAAACGGCCCACAAGTTCAGAAAAGCTGGCGACCCCCGGCCCACACGAACCTCCCGCGCGAGTTGCAAACTGGGAAGAAAAGGAAACCTTCTTCGCTGTGGCTTTTAACACAAAACACAGAGATGCTAAGCACCGAAGGAAAAGAACTACGGTTGCTCCGATCGCAGCCACAGGGTCACAGTTGATATGGCTTTCTGTTCAAGGGAAAAATATGTAAATAGTAACACTACCAAGCTGTCTTATCAGGACGCAGCAGGGAGACCCAAGGTTCAGAGAA
This sequence comes from Sphaerodactylus townsendi, assembly GCF_021028975.2. Classification (NCBI taxonomy): domain Eukaryota; kingdom Metazoa; phylum Chordata; class Lepidosauria; order Squamata; family Sphaerodactylidae; genus Sphaerodactylus; species Sphaerodactylus townsendi. The sequence continues at coordinate 64,918,844 of NC_059433.1, forward strand.
AGGCCGCCGGCTTATGGATAAATGCTCGGCTCCTCTCGGTGTTCACCACGGTGCTTTTGGCCACGCTATTTACTCAGGGGGGTCTCCGATAAGAGCATGGGATGTTAAGTGCATCTCCTCTATATCTTCCTTTCTGTCCGCGTTATTTTTAGAAGGGATTGTCGGAGGACGGGTGCAGTCAACGGGGTGAAAAGTCCAAGCCGATAAACAAGCCAGCGGAACCTCGGGGTTGCTGAGGTGTTAAAACAAATTATGCTTGGAGAAAATTGCCCAGAGAGTGGGGCCAAAGCATAGCAATTTGTTTCCCAGTGGCCGTGCCTCAAAGAAAGGTTGTCAGAGCCTCCTGGCTCTTGCCTTTTTGCCTTAAAGGATTCATCAGTCCTCCAAGTCGATCCCATTGACTGGAAAGGGTTGTGCCATTTTCCCCATGTGCATTGCCCCATATCTTTAGCAGCTGCAAGACCAATAGATGTTCATTAAGCGGAGACAGAGCTGTGAGCTGTGTCTGTCTGTCTTGCAGCTGTTAACGACAAGACAGTCCTGCCCGGAGTGAGGAGTCAATTCTTTTCACACTTGAGGTGTTGGAAATCAAACTTGCCTGACTTGTAAAGATCATTTTCTCTTGAGGGATCATCCTATAAAATTGCAGAGTTTCCCCACCCCATTTCAAACAAAGCATTCTGCGTGGACTGTAAGGAAGACATCTAGGGACATTAAGCATGAGTATAAGCATTTTATTGTCATTGTGCACGCACAACGAAATTTACAGCAGCATTCCTCGATGCACACCATTTCAGACTCATACCCCAGCCTCACTTTCCCCTTCCTCCACCCATCCCTACACAGCCCCAAACACATCAACACGAAGCCGCGGAGTTCAGCATCGCCACAGCTCTAGAGTAGAAGCTGTCTCTAAGCCTCTTGGTCCTAGTTTTGATAGACCTGTATCGTCTGCCGGATGGTCACAGTTCAAAAAGAGAGTGTGCTGGATGAGACGGGTCTCTCAGAATATTTTGGGCTTTCTTTAGGCTTCGGGAATGATAGAGTTCTTCCAAGGAGGGGAGAGGGCAGCCGATAATCCTCTGTGCAGTAGTGATCACCCTTTGGAGCGCCTTCCTATCCGCCACTGTGCAACTGGAGAACCATACACAGATGCAGTAGGTTAAAGACACTCTCTATAGCACAGCGGTAAAAGGACACCAGGAGTTTTCCATTCAGTTGTTGTTTCCTTAGAAGTCTCAGATCTCCCAATCTCCAGATGCAACACTCTGGAATTGTGCGTCCCTGACGTACAGATCCCTGAAATGTGGGGGCAAGAATTGCAGGTTCCCAAAGTATAGGTCCCTGAATCACAGGGTTCTTGTGCCTGGCCTCCCTTGTGACTCCCTCTGTGCCCAGGCCGCGCTTGTCGGCTTTGGGCGTGAAAGTCTTTGTGCGCGCATTGAGGGGATCGTGAGGCGGGGCGAGGGCATTTGTGGGCCCTATGAGACGCCGGCCCTCTGGAGCCAGGGCCCATGCTGGCACGCCAACTTGGCCCCTACTGGCCTGCTCAGTGGTAGACCTGGGTTCCTTCCGGCCTGCCCAGCAGTAGACCTGGGTGCTCATCCATGAGATTGGCAGATGGCTCAATCTCTCTCCCTCCCCCCAACCCGTATCCAGGGGAAATGGAGCCCGTCATGTGGGTGGAAATTTCCCCCCGGGCTCCATTTTCCCTAGATGTGCCTTTGGGTGAAGGGCAACTGAATGAGCTCAGAAAATGGCACTGACGTGAAAATTCAAGGAAGCAGAGAAGCGTGAAAAATGTAGTCAATACGTCACACAGCAACTGAAGATGTTTTCCAAACATTTCAGCGAGAGAATCGTTTTAAAAGAGGATTCATTTAAAACTTTTGAGGCAGGAAATAAAATGTTTTGGTGTGAAAACAATGCAGGACTCCATGGAGGAATGTTTTATTTCCTGCCTCGAAACATTTTAAATAAGTTGTGTGGAAAAAACTTCTGCTTTCAAGGTACCTGAATTGTAGAATTGCAGAAAAATTGTGGACCCGTGACATTCCAGAATTTTCTTCTCCCAGTGGCCATGATTCCCTGAGGCACTGAGGAAAAGTGGCAGTTCCAGTAGATTGGTAATCAACATCATTGCATGGGTGTGCATTTGTACACATGATCCTGGGAGGTCACCATTTAATGATCTGACCTGACCCTAACAGGAGAGACTTAGGGAGCTGGGGATGTTTAGTTTGGTGAAGAGAAGTTAAGAGGTGACATGGTAGCCATGTTTAGATATCTGAAGGGAGGTCATGTTGGTGAGGGAGCAAGCCTGATTTCTGCTGCCCAGAGACTAGGACCAGGAGTCATGGGTTCAAGGTGAAGGAGAAGAGATTCCACCTAAACATCAGGAAAAGCTTCCTGACAGTAAGGGTTGTTTGACAGTGGAATGCACTACCTCGGAGTGTGGTGGAGTCTCCTTCTTTGGAGGTTTTTAAACAGAGGCTGGATGGCCATCTGTCAGGAGTGCTTTGATTATGTGTTCCTGCATTGTAGAGCATTGGACTTGATGGCCCTTGGGGTCTCTTCCAACTCTATGATTCTATGGCCCTCTATAACACCAGGTAGAATTAATGTCACCTACTGTGCCCTGACTCAGATGGCCCACCTTTGTCTGATCTTGTCAGATCTCTGCTGCTAAGCTGGGTCAACCGTGGTTAGTACTTGGATGGAAGACCACCACAGAAATCCAGGGTTTCTACACAGGAACCGGCAATTGAAAACCACCTTGGTATGCTTCTTGCCTTGAAAACCCTCCAGGGTCTCCATAAGTCAACCACAACTGAATGGCATTTACCATCCGTGCCAATTACTTGTGTGAAGAAGTGAGCTCCCAATGGTACCTGGTGGGCCACTGGGAGTAGCAGAGAGCTGGACTAGATGGACTCTGGTCTGATCCAGCTGGCTTGTTCTTATGTTCTTATGTTTTTGTGTGTCCTGAACATCCTGCCAATCAGTACCACTGGGGAACTCCATTTTCATATTACTATATAAGCGAAAGAGAGAGAAAGACTTTGTAAATTGCCTCCAGGCATTCAGAACTGTGTAAATTCTGTTCAATGAAAAAAAAGATATTGCTCCAAACATTCCCCTCTCTGGTCCCCAGGAAGACATTCCAGCTCTTTCTTCACGTTTGTTGCTCTTCTCCATGTGTTCTCCAATGGTGTGATGCCTCTTTAAAAATTAAATTCTATGTCTTTTAATCAACAAAAGAACAAAGGAAATTGCACACGCTGATGAGTTCTCCAGAACTGCTCATCGGGGTGAATGACAACGGAGAGGCCCAGTGGGACAGCCTCTGTTTTGCACATAGAACATTCCAAGTTCAATCCGGGACATCGCCAGTCCAAGGACTGGCCAGGAGGTGATGAGAAAGATCTCTGCTTGAGACCATGGCAAACTGTTGCCAATCTGAGGAGACAATGCTGATGGACCAAGGATGGGGAGGGTTGTGGCTCAACAAAAGGGGCATTCCGAAGGTCCCAGGTTCTGTCCCAGGTGTCTCCGGGTGAAAGGACCAGGCAGTATGTGACATGAAAGATCTCTGCCCAGGAACCTGAAAAGCTGCTGCCAGTCAGGGGCTCTTTCCACATGGGTGTGGGGGTGCGATCAAAACCAGTTTGGGTGGGAACTTCGCATGGTTCCCATCCCTATACCGAGTCAATCCCACTTTAAACCTTCCAAGGCGGGATATTTGAGAATCATGCTATATGCAATTCTTTTCAAATATCCCACCTTGGCACTGAAGCCAGTGGTGGGATCCAAAATTTTTAGTAACAGGTTCCCATGGTGGTGGGATTCAAACTGTGGAATAGCGCCAATGGGGCTGGGCGGGGCATGATGGGGGCATGGCCGGGCATTTCGGGGCGGGGCGTTCCTGGGCGGGGATGTGGCAAGGACGCAGCCGCTGCGCCGGTCCTTGGGCGGGAAACAAATGCACGCAGGCGCAGGCTGCCACGCACGCCGGTGCACCTCCTGCTAGACTGCTTCAAGTTCTGCGTGCTACTGCTTAGCGTAGCTAAGGCAAAAACCACGTGGCAAAATTACCCATTAGTAACCTCCTCTCGGCACACACAAATAATTAGTAACCTACTCTTGGGAACCTGCGAGAACCTGCTGGATCCCACCTCTGTTCCTACCCCTAAACCGAGTCAATCCCACTTTAAACCTCCCAAGGCGGGATATTTGAGAATCATGCTATGTGCAATTCTTTTCAAATATCCCACCTTGGCACTGAGGCCGAGTGAAGGGCCCCCGGGCAGCAGCCGCAGCTTTTGCCCATATTTTTTTTAAAAAAATTACCTTCTGTCCTGCGCAGCTCTGAAGGAGGAGGGGACCGGCCCTCCAACCCTTGAGGCGTCAATCACGGCTTCAGGGGCCTGCCCCCTCATCCCTGCGGGGCTGCACAAGGAAGAAGGTAAGGGTTTTTTTTAAAAAAAGGATGCACCTCTGTGTGGAGGCCTGTCTGCAAGCTGCAGCAGCCACAAAGTCACTCGCACGGAAGTGTGCGAAAGGCCCCAGGACTTCACTGGGATCAATTGCATCCCCATATCGCCCCGCTAGGCCCCTCCGTTCATCAGAGGAGGACCTTCTGGTGATCCCTGGCCCTAAAGCGATCAGGCTGGCCTCTACAAGGGCCAGGGATTTTACAGCCCTGGCCCCTACCTGGTGGAACAGGCTTCCAAGATGGATCAGGGCCCTGCGAGACCTGCAGAGTTTCCGCAGGGCCTGTAAGATGGGCCTGTTCCGCCAGGCCTTTGGCCAGCCTGGTTAAAAACATGGCTGCCATTTCCTCTGGCCTCCCGTGGGCATAAAGGGAGGGAGGGGGGAGGATGACGCCATCTGACGAGATATGGTTCCGGTTTTTATTCTTATTATTGCGAATCAGGTTTTTATGGTTTGTTTTTAAGTTGTTTTATCATTGTTGTTATCACTGTTGTTCACCGCCCTGAGCCCCTCGGGGGAGGACGGGAAGGAAGGAAGGAAGGAAGGAAGGAAGGAAGGAAGGAAGGAAGGAAGGAAGGAAGGAAGGAAGGAAGGAAGGAAGGTAGGTAGGTAGGTAGGTAGGTAGGTAGGTAGGTAGGTAGGTAGGTAGGTAGGTAGATAGGTAGATAGGTAGATAGGTAGATAGATAGATAGATAGATAGATAGATAGATAGATAGATAGATAGATAGATAGATAGATAGATAGATAGATAGATAGATAGATAGATAGATAGATAGATAGATAGATAGATAGATAGATAGATAATCCCAGCTGCACCCCACTTCCCCCAGCCCATGCAGAAAGGGCCTAAAAGAACTTTTTGAGCAGCATCTGTGTCCATTAGAGAAGTAATGAAACACTCACTGCTTCCACTCTAGACAGCAGTACAAAAATCACAGCTGGGTCACCAAGTGAGAGTTTATAAGATCTTCTCCAACCCCCAGCCTAAGCTTTAAAGGTGTAGTGGTTAAGAGCAGGTGGATTCTAATCCGGAGAACCGAGTTTGATTTCCCACTCCTCCACCTGAGCGGCAGAGGCTTACCTGATTAACCAGATGTGTTTCTGCGCTCCTACATTCCTGCTGGGTGATGTTGGGCTAGTCACAGTTCTCTCAGTATTCTTTCAGCTCCACCTGCCTCACAAGGGCCCCTTCTGCACACGCAAAATAATGCATTTTCAAACCACTTTCACAACTGTTTGCAAGTGGATTTTGCCATTCCGCACAGCTTCAAAGAGCACTGAAAGCAGTTTGAAAGTGCATTATTCTGCATGTGCGGAATGAGCCATAGTGTCTGTTGTGGGGACAGGAAAGGAAAGGAGCTTGTAAGCCACACTGAATCTCTTTACAGGAAAGAAAGATGCGGTATAAATCCAAACTCCTCCTCCTCTTCTTTTGTTTCGTCTTCAATAGAGAGGACTGCGTTCATCCTTCTGGATTTAAATAAATAAAAATAGTACTGGGTGGCATTGAAAGAACTTGAGCTAGTTATGTATTTTTGAAACAAAAAAAATCCATTCATTAAATGTAACCGGACATATTTTCTTACTCCCCATTCCCTCTTACAGTAGGGCCGCTCACCCAAAATAGCCCCAGAAATCAAATAAGAGCATTCGTAATTTGCAATCTGGCCAATTAAAATGTGCCTGTACCCATAAAATTGTTCCCTACCCGTTCATCAACTAAAACTTTGGATTCATTTACCAATTAAAGCAGATAAAGCACGCAGTCTTCAATGCTGGGAATCGTGTCTACTGGAGGGGGCGCTGGGGTTGGGAGGGGAGGTTACACAAAGAAAAGAAAGGCTTTTCTTCAGAAGAAGTCTGTTGTACGTTATTAGCTAATAAATAATGCATAAGAGGATACTCTTTTTTTTTTTTGACAGACCAAAGTGGCTGCCGGGGAAAATTAACCGTCAACACATTCTACAAAAAAACAAACAGCTAGAAAAGCTGTAGAATTGCACTGCATTTACACTCCAGAGTCTGGGGAGACATTGATAGGCAGACCATCGAAGAGCAGGCCTCGGGAACCAAGGATAGTCCACACACAGGTTTTAGCAGACGTTTAATGTGCACAGAGCAAGGGATCCAGACAAGGAACTTAAATAGTAACCTGCAAACTAGGGCCATTTCCCCACTTTTAAAATGACGTCGGTTTCGTCTGGTCCAGGACCTTTTTAGCGCGAGGGTCGTGTTCCCGGGCTTTTCCACTGCCTCGCGCTCTGTGCGGGGTCATCGAAAGACGCCAGAATGACCCGCGCTGAGGGGGCGCAAAAGCAGCAGAGTCGCGGCGGCTGTGTTGTTGCCGCCCCTGTAGTGGGGAGTGCAGGTAGACCCCACGCTAATCAGCGAGAGTAGCGCGCAGCAAACGGTGAGTGGGGAAAGGGCCAAAATCACAATGTTTCTGCCACAAGCTAGCTCAGCCGCAACCTCTCTTGTATAGCCAGCCTCCCATTCCCTTGAGCAATAACCTCTTGCAGCTGGGTTCCTCTGGTCTGGCTCCTGGAAAGACTCTGCATCTACTCTAGCTCACCCCATAGCTGCCAACCTGCTGCTGCATCTCCTCTGCTGTAAGCTAGCACGTAGTTTCCTCCTGAGTTGCTCCTGGGGCTCTGGAGGGGGAGGGGTGAGGGAGGTGTCAGGCCCTTATATAAAGCAGTGGTGAGACTGCACTTGGAGTACTGTGTCCAGTTCTGGTCACCGCATCTCAAAAAGGATATCGAAGAGCTGGAAAAAGTGCAGAGAAGGGCAATGAGGATGATTGAGGGACTGGAGCACCTTCCTTATGAGGAGAGGCTGCAGTGTTTGGGACTCTTTAGTTTGGAGAGGAGACGTCTGAGGGGGGATATGATTGAAGTCTATAAAATTATGCATGGGGTAGAAAATGTTGACAGAGAGAAATTTTTCTCTCTTTCTCACAATACTAGAACCAGGGGGCATACATTGAAACTGCCGGGGGGAAGAATTAGGACTAATAAAAGGAAACACTTCTTCACGCAACATGTGATTGGTGTTTGGAATATGCTGCCACAGGAGGTGGTGATGGCCACTAACCTGGATAGCTTTAAAAGGGGCTTGGACAGATTTATGGAGGAGAAGTTGATTTATGGCTACCAATCTTGATCCTCTTTGATCTGAGATTGCAAATGCCTTAAACAGACCAGGTGATCGGGAGCAGCAGGAGCAGAAGGCCATTGCTTTCACATCCTGCACGTGAGCTCCCAAAGGCACCTGGTGGGCCACTGCGAGTAGCAGAGAGCTGGACTAGGTGGACTCTGGTCTGATCCAGCTGGCTTGTTCTTATGTTCTTATGTCCCTTCTGGCTCTATGTCAAGGGGCTGAAGAGTTTTGGAGCTAAGCTCTTGCTGGGGAATCTCAGAGCTTGGACATGAATGCTGTGGATCCCAGCCTGAATGCTCTGCCTGAGCCTGGGGACCTGGTCCTGCAAGAACTTCTAGCTGCTCAGCGTCTGCATCTACAGGTAGCGCCTGAGAATTTGGAACCAGTACTGTCCCCTCTTCTCTATCTGAGTCTTCCTCCCAGGGGTTCCCCTTCAGACCAGGGTGAACCCTACCATAGACCCCCCCCCACTGCCCTAAAAAATATCCAAAGGCTTTCCATACGTGGGTAGTGGAAACTGGTATCAAGCCACAGCCAACTTACGATGAGCACAGCATTTTTAACGCAAGAGACAAACTCAGGTAGTTTGCAATTGCGTACTTTTGCGTAACAACTTTGGACTTCCTTGGTGGTCTCCCATCCAAATGCTGACCAAATCTGACTCTGCTTAGCTACTGAGATCTGAGATCCAATCCAATCCAAAAACCGTTATTAGGCATAAACCAGAAGTACCATACATTCCAAAAACAAAAACAGGATCATTGTTATATATCATGTAGAACATGGATCAAAAATGTAGCAACTGCTTCAGAAATTTCTACATTAGGGCTGTTCAATAACTTAGACATTTTTAGTTTGTCTGAGAGAAACATAAATTCTAGAGGTAGTAAAGCTCCCAGATCGGTTCTAATATCATTATACCTCGAACAGTAAAGCAGGATATGAGGGATTGAGTCCATAGCGTTGGGACAGTACCGACAACCACTCTCACTTTGTGGGATGTTAAGGAAACGACCTTGAAGATAGACAGAGGGGAATGAGTTGCACCTTGCTCTGGTCACGACCCATCTGCACTTATAATTAACAAGCTGTTCTAAGTATACAGCAGGGCTAGATTTTGGGGGTGTGATCCCAAAGTATAGAGGGGAACAGGAGGGGAACAGGAGCTTTGTGCAGCACTCAGGAGAGATTGGTATTCCTGGTCGTACAGTCTGATCTTTAGATGATGGTAGATTTCCGTGGCGGTAAGCATATGAAGAGACTCCCATGAGAAACCCAAGGAGAAGATTTTTTTTTTCCAATATGGAGCCACCACTTCGAAAGCTGAAGCTCCCTCATTTCTAGCAAAGATAAACTTTTTGGATCTGTGCAGAAGCATAGACGCAACCAAAACTTAAATGTTACAGCCCATGCCCTAGTTTCTAATAAATGTTGCCCTGATTCCAAACAGAGCACACCATAAGGGACACAATGTGGAGCGCCAAATATCGAGATCTGAGATATGAATGCAGTTCTGCCTGAATCTGTGCGTAGGAGTGGGGAAACAAACCTGGTTCAACAGATTAGAGTCCGCTGCCAGTGTGGTGTGATGGTTAAGGGCAAGTGAACTCTGACCTGGGGAATCGGGTTTGATTCCCCACTCCTCCACATGAGCAGCAAACTCTTATCTAGTGGACTGGATTTGTTTCCCCGCTCCTGCCCACAAAGCCTGTTGGGTGACTTTTGGCCAGTCACAGTTCTCTCAGAACTCTCTCGCCCCACCTACCTCACAAGGTGGCTGCTGCGGGGAGAGGAAGGGAAAATGAGTTTTTAAACTCCCTTTAGACTCCTCACAGGAGAGAAAGGCAGGGTATATATCCCAACTCTTCTTCTGCTTCTGCCCATGTGGAGCTGTGGGAAATCAAACGCAGTCCTTCAGATTGGAGGCCACCAGTCTTAACCACTACACCACACTGTCTGTGTAACATCTTGCAGTTTGCACTGTTCCTGAGCATTCTCAGTGTAGCAAGGGTGAGCATCTATATTCAGTGATGTTCTCCAGATTAGAGTTCACCCCCACTACACCACACCGTCTGTGTAACATCTTGCAGTTTGCCCTGTTTTCCAAGCACTCTCTGAGTGATTCCGCACAGTACATTACCAGCAGGGTTCGACTTGTGTTCGGCCCGGATAGTCCGCACAGTAGCAAATTTCGACACAAGACTCTCCTTCAACCCGCCTGAGCCAGATCTTCTCGATCCCTGCTCAAACGGAGTACTTTTTGGTGAACTCATGTCAAGCTCACGCTTGTGCAGACTGTCTGTTGTACTCGACTTGCCCCTCCAGCCAATCGCGTTGTTCCTATCTCTGCCCAATCAGGGCTTAGTTTCCCTTTAACCAATCATGGCACGTTTTTGGCTAGCCAATCACGGAGCGTTTTTGGCCAGCCAATCATAATCGACCATTCAGAGTGTGCGTGGCAGCCAATAGAATGCGAAGCAGGAAGAGGCGGGCACAGCTCATCCCGCCCTATGAGCTCTGCTAAGGTAGAACGAGCTCGGCCGCTGTGCAGAACGACAGTGCGTTGACTTCATGAAGAAAAATTCTGGCGGGCACAAGTCGAGCCCTACAGAATGTACTATGGGGAATCACCCTCGGTGTAGTGAGGTGAGCCTATATCAGTGATGGCGAAACTTTTCGAGACCAAGTGCCCAAACTGCAACCCAAAACCCACTTATTTGTCGCAAAGTGCCAACACAGCAATTTAACCTGAATACTGAGGTTTTAGTTTAGAAAAAACAGTTGGCTCCAAGGCGCACGTTATGTGGGAGTAAGCTTGGTAGTAGTCGGTGGCTTTGCTGTGAAGCAACCGTGCAACACTTGGAATGGGTGAATCACACTCCTAGGAGGGTTTACTCAGAAGCAAGCCCCATTGCTGTGCCTCTCTAGCATCTTTGCCTCCTCTGTCTCTGCCCTCCAGCTCGCCAGCGGAGTCCTCCGTGCTTACCAAGGTGCGTGCACGTTGTGCCCAGAGGCCCAGGTCAGCCAAGATGTGTGTGGGGGGGGGGGAAATGTTCTGCCCCCACATGATGAACTCTGTGTGTGCGTGCCCACAAAGAGGGCTCTGAGTGCCACCTCTGGCATGCATGCCATAGGTTCGCCACCACTGGCCTATGTGGACTGTGAGCTTACTTCTTCAGTGCTTAGACTCCACCACCCCACATTCCACTAGGCCCATTTTGGACAGACTCAAGTGACTAAAAGAAGGTTTATATGCCACAGAGGCTTCTAATACTGCCTAAACTGGCTAGGAGCAGCAGTGGCATAGGAGGTTAAGAGCTCGTGTATCTAATCTGGAGGAACCGGGTTTGATTCCCAGCTCTGCCGCCTGAGCTGTGGAGGCTTATCTGGGGGATTCAGATTAGCCTGTACACTCCCACACACGCCAGCTGGGTGACCTTGGGCTAGTCACAGCTTCTCGAAGCTCTCTCAGCCCCACTTACCTCCCAGGGTGTTTGTTGTGAGGGGGGGAAGGGCAAGGAGATTGTCAGCCCCTTTGAGTCTCCTGCAGGAGAGAAAGGGGGGATAGAAATCCAAACTCTTCTTCTTCTACCTTCTTCCGAGCTTTCTCCCTTCATCGTATCAATATTTATAAAATCTGACAGGAACTTAAAATATGCAAAAAGGGATTAAATCAATTTAGCCAAGATCAGAGGACTGTTTTGCATTTTGCACCAATTTAATGTGTCCCTACCTCTGTCGCGTCTCTGGCGCCTATTACCAATTCATGAAATGTCGCCTGGAATTAGTAAATCTCTTTCATTTACTTACTCGGAAGAAAATGCTTAATAGGTGTCACATGAATATTGCAAACGGTGCTCAATCGAGTGCTGATTAATGGCGAGTCATGGAAAACGCATCAATAATTTCTCGCTGAAATGAAGGCTGTGTTCTGCTTATAACCAAGCAAAGGATTCCAAAAGAACGGCACCTGGGTGTGTGTGTGTTTTTTTCAAAAAAAAATGTAGTTCCTTGCAATCTTAATTGAAGTTCATGCGAAAAATGAAATCAGAGCATGTTGCGGGGTAGAAACGATGGCTTCTCTGTCATTATCTCAAGCCTGCACCGAGCGCGTCTCAAAAGATGTTCATCCCATCTGAAATTGCCCTGATTAAATTGGAAGTTGAAGAAATTCTCTTCCTTCAAGCGGCTTTATGTTAAATAGGCTCAGAGCTGTTGGAACCGCGGCGTTGCTTACTCTGTATAAAGCGAAGCGTTTCCATGCTCGCTGAATGGCTACTGGACACATCATCAATTTTCCGTCTGTCTCGATCGAGGGTTTGAGCCGAGCTTCTTCCAGGCTGTTCAAGTTAATGACTAGCCAGTGACCAAAGCTCTCCCGTCAAGTTGCAGATGGTTTCCACCTGGGATCTGAATATTTATAAAAATACTGAGGACGTTGGAAATGTTCTGTTCTCGAGGTGGGGTGGGAGGAGGAACGCTGTGTAATCACTGATGCAGATAAGTGTTCCCAACAAATAGTTTGGGTTGCAAACCATTTTTTTAAAATGGTGGATGTGTAACCCCTGTGTAAGAATGAGATGACCCAGAAAGGAGTCTGAAAAGAAGCAGAATGCTGCAGAACTCATGAGGTTGGAGGAAGCAAGGCTACCAGGCTGGAACCTTGATTGGTTTTATTAAGCCCTTAACACCTTGTTTAAGGTAACTGCAATGTTGTTGGGAACTAGTGGGAAGGGAGTTTATTTTATTTTATTTTTTGCTATATTGTAAATGTTAGAATTTATTGTTTCAGGGGTTTTTTGTGTATGTAAATGGTGAGAGTTTTCTGGGAACCTTCATCATCTTGAATCCCGTTCACCCAGCCTCTGAAGGCTTCAAAAGCCAACCACCAGCCCAGAAGAATTGGACTTGGCAATATCAGTAGACTGTAAATATAAGGACTTGAAAATGCAAACTTAACAGGACTGTAAAGTGTAAATGTTATGTGTTAAATGTTTCAAAAGTGTTATTTGTTAAGAGAAGTAAACTGTTTTGTTTTAAATTTAGTTCTTTGCAACTCCTTCCAAGTACTGCCCCACAGAACCCACAGAAAGAGGCTACAGATGCACAAACAAGAGGAAGAGTTTGGATTTATACCCCCCTTTCTCTGCTGTAAGGAGACTCAAAGGGGCTTACAAACTCTTTCCGATCCTCTCCCCATGACAGATACCTTGGGAGGAAGGTGGGACTGGGAGAGTTCTGAGAGAACTGTGGCTGGCCCACGGCCACCCAGCAGGAATGTAGGAGTGCGGAAACACATCTGGTTGCCAAACATACAATCGTACAACTCTTACTCATCACGTACAATCAAATATCCAAGAACCATGAAGGATGTGTGGGTTGGGGGTGTTCGCCCTTCCAGTTTGCATAGTCCAGTTATTTTTGTTTCCCGCTCTTCTGGACTATGAAAACAACTCAATTGTCCATAACAGAATAGCAGTAAGGCACAAACCTTGGAGATCACCCCCCCAAAATAGCTTTCTCTTTCCTCTCCGTCTGAGCATCTAAAAAGGGCTGCGTGTGTATTCCATGTTTTTCAAAAGAATCTTCTTTGGTAGAAGCTCAAGATAAAGTAGGTAGTCAGTCATTTGATAAGCAGTCATCATAAGCAGGGATCATAAGCAGTCTCTTGTCTTGAATCCAAGTTACCGGTAAACGATACTTTGGGAGGAGGAGGAGTGGAGGAGGAGTTTGGATTTATATCCCCCCTTTCTCTCCTGTAGGAGACTCAAAGGGGCTTACAATCTCCTTGCCCTTCCCCCCTCACAACAAACACCCTGGGAGGTAGGTGGGGCTGAGAGAGCTCCGAGAAGCTGTGACTAGCCCAAGGTCACCCAGCTGGAGTGTGTGGGAGTGCACAGGCTAATCTGAATTCCCCAGATAAGCCTCCACAGCTCAGGCGGCAGAGCGGGGAATCAAACCCGGTTCCTCCAGATTAGATACACGAGCTCTTAACCTCCTACGCCACTGCTGCTCCTAGGGAGGCAGGTGGGACTGAGAGAGTTCATAGAGAACTGGCCCAAGGTCACCCAGTAAAAATGTAGGAGTGGGGAAACAAATCTGATTCACCAGATAAGAGTCCGCTTACCTCCCAAGGCGTCTGTTGCGGGGAGAAGAAGGCAGCAAAGGAACTTGTCCACCCTTTGGAGTCTCCTTACAGGAGAAAGCGAGGGTGTAAATCTAAACCCTTCTTTGTAAAAGGGGGTTCACTGAAAACGTTTTGAGGCTAGTAACAAAACGTTTTCAGAACCAAAAAGAGGGAAAGGCCATGCGGGACTCCATGGAGGAAACATTTTATTTCTTGCCTCAAAACGTTTTAAAAGGCTTGCTCAGAAAGGACCTATAATGGATAAAGGATTGGACTGAATATAAGGCAGCTTCATATATTCATGTGTGATATCCAGTTTCATATAGTTTTCACATGTTATGGATAAGAGCAGTGGTGGGATCCAAAAATTGTAGTAAGAGGTTCCCATGGTGGTGGGATTCAAACTATGGCGTAGCGCCAATGGGGCTGGACGGGGCACGATGGGGGCGTGGCCAGGCATTCCGGGGGCAGGGCATTCCTGGGCAGGGCTGTGGCAAGGACAGGAAACGAATGCACGCAGGCGCAGGCTGACACGCACGCCGGTCCACCTCCTGCTAGACTGCTTCAAGTCCTGCGCGCTACTGCCGAGAGGAGGGGCGTAACTAAGGCAAAAATCACGTGGCAAAACCACCCATTAGTAACCCCCTCTCGGCACACACAAATAGTAACCTACTCTCGTGAACCTGTGAGAACCTGCTGGATCGCACCTCTGGATAAGAGGAATTAGTTTATATTCTCTCCCTCCTTTATAAAATGCTGAGCAATTTAGTTAGGTATCACACAGGTACCATTAATCAGGTGTGTGTGTGTGTGTGTGTGTGTTTGTGACACATACATTTACATACATATATATACACACACAAATACATTTACATATACACATACACATACACGCGCACACACACACACACACACACACACACAAACATATATATATATACATACATACATACACACACACACACACACACACACACACACACACACACACACACACACACACACTGAGGATCTAATAGCTACTTTTTTAGTTCTGAATGTGGGAGATCTAGGTAGTAATATTAATGATATGGTAAGAAATATAGGGGGTCTGGAATGGTGTAGTATAGTCCAATCTCGTCAGAACTCGGAAGCTAACCTGGCTGGGTACTTGGAAGGGAGATTCCCAGGGAAGGCTCTGCAGAGAAAGGCAATGGTAAGCCACTTTTGCTTAATGACTTGATTTGAAAACCACATTGGGGGTTGCTGTAAGTCGGCTGTGGTTGATGGCACTTTACACACACACAAGTACTATAAAGCCCTGAACTGGATGGTTCAAGCTAGCCTGATCTCATCAATCCTCACCAATTGAGAGAGTTAGCCCTGGTTAGTACTTGATTGGGAGACCCCCCAAGAAATCCAGGGCTGTTAGGCAGAGGCCAGACCATAATCACACTTCAAAAGGGGGTCATAGATCAAAGGTCGAAAATATGGCTTCTATGTTCAAATCAATATACCTGATCCCAAGGATCTCCAGTTAAAGGGATTTTCAGAATCGGGGTGGGAAAGACGTCTGCCTGTGAACTTAGAATTGGCTGATATTCAGAGCCAGGCAGAGCTATGATCTGATTTAGCAGAAGGTAATTTCCTGTTTTTTAATATTAAAGGTTACTGTAGCCAGATAAGGATGAGCAGTATAGCTACTAAAATCAAAGTCCGTGATCTGAAGCTCATTTAGGAAAGGCAATTTCTTATGCTCTGTCCCATCACTGCAATATACAGCCGTCTCAGTCGACAATGCAGGATTGTTGTATCTGTTACTGAGATCGCGGAAGTGTTATGGTTGGAAACGAGCATGACGTAGTGGATCGAGTGGTCTAGGATCTGGGGAAATCACCCTGGTTCAAATCACCGCACTTCCAGGGAAACTTGTGGGTTACCTTGGGCCAATCACAGACTCTCTGCTTAATACACCTCATAAGGATGCTGCAGAGGTAAAATGAAAATGATACAAACCACTTTGAATCCCCAGCTGGAGGAAAGGTTGTTTCCCCACTTACAAAATGGAGGTCATAAGCTGCGGTTTCCTTTGCTGCAGGACCTTTTGAGCACTGGTTCCTGGTCCCCACCGCAGCCTCCGCCCCTTGGTCCAATGAATGCAGCAGCCGCGCAGCAGCTACGTGGGACTCCCCACGATCCGCTCAGGGGCTGTCCTGATTGGCTGCTGTGTTGTGCTGGGGTGGAAATTTTTTTATTGTGAAAAGGACAAATCAAGTTCTCCACGATTTGCTGAGGAATCCGCGTAAATTTGAGCAGACACAATATGCCCATGTGCGTTCAAAATGACGTCCAGAAGTGGATTTTAAGCATTTAAAATTTAAAAAATAAAAACCCAGGCTGCGCACGTCCTAATTGGACAGATGGCTCTCGTCACCAGCAGGGGCGGGAAAATCAAACCTGGAGTCACCCCCCAGGCTTTCCCCCCACCCCCCACCCCCCGCCCAGTGCAGGATTTTCAAAAAAGGTGCTCAACCATCGAGGAGCAGAATTGCCCCACGATGAGGAGGAAAGAGAGCGGCAGAATCGGGGTCGCTGCGTGGTTGCCGCTGAGGTAGTGCGGAATGTGGCAGGCCCCCGCATTATTTGACTCAAATTGCACAAGGCAAATGGTGAGTGGGGAAATGACCAAAGGTGGGATATAACATGAATAGAAGAAGAAGAATTTGGATTTATATCTCTTTTCGTGCAGTACCTCGTGTTAAGGGGCTTACAGTTTTCGTTGCCCTTCGTTTTCACAATGAACACTTCTGTGAGGTGGGTGGGGCTGAGAGAGCTCCAGGAAGCTGTGACTAGCCCAAGGTTACCCAGCTGGCGTGTGTGGGAGTGTACAGGCTAATCTGAATTCCCCAGATAAGCCTCCACAGCTCAGGTGGCAGAGCTGGGAATCAAACCCAGTTCCTCCAGATTAGATACACAAGCTCTTAACCTCCTACACCACTGCTGCTCCTTTGATGCTAAGTGTTATTAATAATAATCAGGAGATGTAACAATAATAATCAGGAGATGTAACAAAATATATCATGGTAGATCCCCAAAAAAATTTCTTTGCTACACAAACTCCCTAGGTGGCCCCTGGCCATAGGGAGGTCCAGTGGGCCTCAACCAGAGCCAGGGTCTTCTTGGCTTTGGCTCCCACCTGGGGGAATGCTCTGTCTGTAGAGATCAGGGCCCTGTGGGGCCTTATGCAGTTCCGCAGGGCCAGTAAGAAAGAGCTGTTCCACCAGGCATATGAATGAGGCAGCTACAGTTAACCATCCAGGCCTCCCCTTCGATCTCTGGATATAAACTGGTTGTTGTGGGCTTTCCAGGCTGTGCGGATGTGGTCTGGTAGATCTTGTTTCACCTGCATCTGTGGCTGGCATCTTCAGAGGGGTATCACAGAGAGAAGTGTGTTACACATTGTGTCCAGTGAGAAGGGAATGTTTAGTGTGGTATATATTGTCCATTGTATCTAATCTGGAGGAACCGG